>NC_049213.1:39647637-39995137 GCF_013347855.1 Anguilla anguilla | reverse complement strand
AGCGCCGACGCACTCACCTCCTCCGCGATACCGCCACTCCAGGGAGCCTCCCCGTTCTTCTCTTTATTCACAACCTCTCCATTCTCTCTGCTCCCCCCGTTCCCTCTCCTTTCTCTGTTCTCTCCATTTTCTCTCATCCCTCCATTCTCCCCATTTTCTCTCCTTTCTTTGTTCTCCCCGTTTGCTCGTGTTTCTTTGTTCTCTCCGTTTTCTGTCGTCTCTCTGCTCTCTCCGTTCATTCTCATCCCTCTGTTCTCCCGGCCATGCAGCTTGGCTCTCTTCTGGGGACCCTTCTCTCTCTCCGGGCTGTGGGGGGGGGGCGGGACACAGGTGCACAAGCTTAACATTACACTACCATACTTTACATTCCATTATATACATATTGTACACATTATTGTACTTTACATTTAACTTACTTAACATGACATTACCATGCTTTACTTTAGATAACGTTAGATTATATTAAACTCACTTTACATGGCATTACAGCCACATACCTGTGAGAAATTTACAGTTTACATTTAAGTAGACAGTATTAGTCTCAGCAATATAAAAATGTGATATAAAAATCTGAGGCTAGCCTACTGTCAGTGTTTTGTAGAAAACTACAAAAAAGAAAAACAGGGTCAGATGGGAGTTGGAGTCCAGAGCATGTCTACTTAAGGTTGAACAGCCTATGATACAGAGAGCATCTCTTTTAAAACAGATT
Organism: Anguilla anguilla; assembly: GCF_013347855.1. Taxonomy (NCBI): domain Eukaryota; kingdom Metazoa; phylum Chordata; class Actinopteri; order Anguilliformes; family Anguillidae; genus Anguilla; species Anguilla anguilla. The sequence goes on along the minus strand of NC_049213.1, from coordinate 39,994,428 downwards.
CCAGTGAAAGGCAAACCTTGCGGAGGGTTTGCTAGCGTGTCTGTGTTTAAAATCATTAAATGTCAAAACCAAAACAAAATTTATGCATCAAATTAGCATTTAACCATTTATGGAAAACACTGAACAGTTAGTAAATGCTTATCATTTACGCGTTTAAAAGAACAGTCATTGATACCCCCCTAGTCCTGACCTTTAAATGTCAGATGAGATGAGTCTGCCAATCCTACGCCAGTCTCGCCCAACCCTGCGCCAGTCTCACCCCACTCTGCGCTCAGGCCACTCAGTGTGTGTGCGTATGAGGACCGCGGTGGTCATTACAAATGACCCACTTATGATTAAAGTGGAATTAAAGCACCACTCGAGCCAGTGGAAATTTATGAGCTTTTTAAATGTTTTCTTTTTTTTTTTTTTAAACAAGAGCAGGCCTCAGATTTACAGCTTCCTGTTTGACAGACATGCAAATCAGGAGCCGCCGCCCGTGTCCTTTCCCACGCGGACAGACTGTCTGCGCTCAGCGGTAAGAGCTTTCGAGCTGTTAGCGGAGGACATGTCTGCGGAAACTAACGTCCCAGCCTGGAGAGAAGGGGAGTGGGATTACAGCAGCCTTCTCTGAGGAAACACCGCAATACTCACAACAATGTGATACTCGCAACAATGCAATACTCACAACAATGTGATACTCGCAATAATGCAATACCCACAACAATGTGATACTCGCAATAATGCAATACTCACAACACAATGCAATACTCACAATAAAAACATGCATCTGAAGAAACACAACGCAGTACTCGCAATAAATAAACCAGCAATATTTGCAAGAAAAAGCATCTATCACAGAAAACACAATGCAATTTTTGTAATTAAAATCTACCATTGGGAAAATGAATATCTGTTGCCTAAGCCCTTCACGCTAAAATAATTAAGAATCTGTGATGCTGAAGGTCATGGGGTCAGCAGCAATTAGGTTCTTACAACCTGATGTCATCGATTTAATCAATCATGATGCTCAACACCGGTAAAATGGAGTCAATACCATCTAAACAAGCTGGCTTAGACCGGCTGGTCTAAGTGGATTAGCCTGGGATTAGCATCTCCACCCTAACTCAACAGCAGCACTAGAACTCGGACCAGAATCAGGACAGGACCAGCACCAGGATCAGGACCAGCACCAGAACCCAGACCCAAATCAGGACAGCACCAGTACCAGAATCAGAACCCATACCTGAATCAGGACAGCAGCAAAACCAGAATCAGGACCAGCACCAGAGCCCAGACCCAAATCAGGACAGCACCAGCACCAGGACCAGGACCTGGACCCAAATCAGGACAGCACCAGGTCCTGGACCTGGACTCGAATCAGGAAGCACCAGCACCAGGACCTGGACCTGGACCCAAATCAGGACAGCACCAGCACCAGGACCTGGACCTGTACTCGAATCAGGACAGCACTAGTACCAGGACCAGGACCTGGACCCAGACCCGGGCCAACTCCTCACCTCTTCCTCCTCTGTTTCCAGTCTTTCTGCTTGAGCCTCTCGAGGTCCTGCCGGGCTCGGCGAATCACATCACTCATCTCCGCCTCCATGGAGAGGGTGGGGGAGGAGCCTAGAGGGAGTCCCGGGACAGGGCCCTGGGAGGAGGGGTACGAGGAGCGGGCGGAGAGCCGGGACAGGCTGCGGCGGAGAGTCTCGTTCATCGCCTCGCTCTCCAGCAGCTTGGACCTGGGGGAGAGAGAGAGAGGAGAAGAGAGAGAGAGGGACAGAGAGAGAGGGACAGAGAGAGAGTGACAGAGAGAGAGAGGGACAGAGAGAGAGGGAGAGAGAGAAAGAGGCGAATTAATGACATATGGACCCAGAAAAAAAAGAAAATATCCAGGCTTACACACAGATGTATATAATCTTACAAGCACACACATATACACGCACGAACGCATGCACACACAAAGTACTCACATGCACACACACACAGTATACAGGCTTACACACAGACATGAAATGTAAGTCAGAACAGCACATGAAAGGCCATATTTACCTGATCTCCTCCACCTCTCTGATGTAGTTCTGTATTAGAGAACCGATTTCCTCATTCCCATCACCTGCACACACACAAAGGCAGGCGATCAGACCAACATGTCAAAAAGAGAAGCCATCCGATTGGTTGAATGTGTGGTCACTGAGCCAATCAGTGGGTGTGACCACTGCACAGTCAGGAAGAGCCATTCATGTTACAAAATGGGTGAAACCATTAGTGTCAATATCTGACTGATGTTTTTTTAAATTTGCGAATGTGTCCCTGCTGTCTGTATTTTGTCATGTGTCCTTTTATACTGTGCTATTCCTACTTCTACATTTTTTAAAAAGAATTAAATCAGATCCACATCCTAGTCATACATAAAATTCATCCATGGGGAGTAAAGTTGGTCACATGACTCCTCCAGCCAATGCAGGGTTTAAAAAGCCTCATAAACAGGAAGTGTGCCCAGGAGGACTGACAGCAGGGGGCGCTCACCGGACTTGGCCAGCAGCGCGTTGACCTCGTTGGACAGCAGCTGGGTGACTCTGCTGTTGAGGCAGTCTATGGTCTCCTGCATGGCCTTCACCCGCATCCTGAGGGCGTCGTTCTCCTTCTGCAGCATGGAGTTCTCCTGGAAGAGATCGCTGAAGCCTTCCGCGCCGTCCTCGCCTACCACACGCTTGCCCTGCAGGGGGCAGCAGAGAGCAGACGTGTCCTTCAGAGAGCCACTGCAGGGCCATCTGAGACCAGGGCCATTCAGAGAGGACAGTCACCAAGGTCATTAAAATGACCAAAGAGGTCTGTATCTATCTGATGTCTTAACTTCCATGCCTAGGCTCTGTCCAAACGATGACAAAAGTTATTTTTTTTAATGGTATTTACCATTTTGTAAATATATGGTCTTTATCAAATTATTATCATCATCTTGTCATTTAGTTTTTCATTACCTTATGTCATCTACTAGTGTAAGAATTTATAACAATCCTGTTGGTTATCTTTACTCTAACCCCCAAACCTAAAACAGAGCAGAAGTTGATGGTATTCATTAATAGCTCACTATGGTCTTGTGGGCAAAACTGCATGTGCTTTACTGAGATGGAGAAGTAGGTTCTTCCTCTTTGCCTAACCACTGATTTGCATCACGGTCACGACAGCAACTGAGAGAATTAAAGTCAGGTGCATTTCTGGGTGAATGCGTTCTTGAAACTAGATGCTATGTTTTCTTAGATGCTTATTGCATCAGCGCTCACCGAGTTGAAGAGGGTCACAGAGAACAAGCTTATGCTGAGTGAGTTACAACAAATTAATCCACAAGCACCCACCCACCCCTCGCCGCCCCCCCCCCCCATTTCATAGGACACTGCTTCCTGTGTCTTTCACGCTAGACCAGTAGATCTGCCTCAGATTACACAGCAGTGTAAGCTACTTAAGTTGATTCAGAGTTGTAAACCCAGTTCCAAAGCCACCACGCCACACGGCCCACACCACCTCTGTGCCCCCCCCCTTGCCCCCCACCCCTGTGCCCCCCCCCCCCTCACCGCTTTGTACTCCATCAGCTCCATCTGCAGGCGGGCGATCTCTGCGCGCAGGGTGCTGATCTGCTGGCTGGTCTTGTCCTGGTTCACCACCACCTTGTTCTTGATGTTGCGCGCGCGGTTAGCGTACTTCAGCGTGTTCAGCGTCTCCATGAAGTCGCGGTCCGAGGGGCTGACGCAGGCGATCATCACCGTGCGGCTGCGGGGGGGGGGGGGGGGGGGGGGGGGCAGGGGGGGGACAGGGCTGTCAGTCAGAGCCCTGCGGCGGGTGACTGCACTTTAGCGTGACCTTTTGACCTCTGACCTCACGCACTTACGGGATTTGTGCTTATAAATCTTTGCGGTCTAATTGTGTGCAGCAATGTGCTGAAAGTAAGCGGATGCAGCCGTTCAGAGCAGCATTCAGACAAAGGTCCATGTGAAATACATAACGTTGTACCTTGAGCCTTAACATGTCCCTTATGTGTGCGCTGAAATGTTCTCTGTGTGTTTATTCCAAAGCCCCGCAGTAGGACTGTGGTCCGGTGTGGCTGCAGTATTCCAGTGTCCCAGCCAGACACTTAACCGACTCAATCAGCTAATCACTGTTACTATATGATCGACCCGATTCAGGTTATTAGTGTTCTGCTGATTCAGGGTTCAGGATTCACTCCACAGGGTTCAGAGTTCAGGGTTTAGTCCACAGGGTTCAGTGTTCGGGGTTTGGGGTTCAGTCTGCAAAGTTAAAGGTTCAGGATTCAGGGTTCAGGGTTCAAGATTCAGGGCTCAGGGTTAAGGGTGCAGGGTTTCAGGTTTCAGGGTTCAGAATTCAGGGTTCAGGGCTCAGTGCTCAGTGCTCAGTGTTCAGGGTTCAGGGTTCAGGGTTCAGGGTTCAGGGCTCAGTGCTCAGTGTTCAGTGTTCAGTGTTCAGGGTTCAGGGCTCAGGGTTTAGAGTTCAGGTTTCAGGGTTAAGAGTTCAGGGTTCAGGGTTTTAGAGGCTGTGTCGTACCTGTTCCCGCCCAGCGAGTCCTGCAGCAGGCGGGTGAGCTTAGAGTCCCTGTAGGGAACATGGCCGCCCTTCTTACTCTGATCTCCCAGAGCGCTGATGACGTTCCCCAGGGCCAGCTGCAGAAACACACACATATATATATATATATATACACACATATACACTCATATACATGCACACACACATGCACACACACATACACACACACACACGCACACGCGCACACACACATACACACACGCACATAAGCATCATATGCAGCACATATGTGCACACACACAGCAAGGCTACACAGGGCTATACAGGCCACAAAGACAAAGAAAACCCAGCTCTTCATACTGCAGCCAGAGTGAAGAGGAGAGGTCACTGATACAGATAACATGACTGGAGCTCAGGCCGAGTTTCCCGCCAGACTGATTTTGTGAACCGTGCCCCCCCGGAGCCCGTACCAGGCCGCAGTTGATGGAGATGCCCTCCCGGGCGCGCTCCCCCGTGGCCCCTGTTCGTTTCAGCCGCTCCGACCCCGCCAGGTCCACGAAGTGAAACTTGGCGGTGAGCGTTTCGTACTCGGGCTGGGAGAGGGAGCCGTGGGAGACCCCGTTAATCTCCTCCTCTTCCCCGGCCATCTGGAGGAGGAGAGGAAGAGGACTTTAAAATAACACGCACAAACACAGACACACAAACACACACGCACACAGACAAACACACACACACACACACACACACAAACACACACACACATACACGCACACATATCCCCTGCCCCCCAAACCCGCCCCCCCAAAGGAGCTCACCAGGTCTCCCTGCTGACACACCCTCATCTGGCACAGGTGGATGGTGAAGATGGCGTGAGACCTGGAGCTCTGAGCGTTCATCTGGGTGCTGGCGGTGGTGCGAGAGAGAGCCCCCAGCTTCAAACACTGCAGGAGCTGAGGAGGAGAGAGGGACAGGTTTGTGTGTGTGTGTGTGTGTGTGTGTGTGTGTGTGTGAGAGAGAGAGAGCCCCCAGCTTCAAACACTGCAGGAGCTGAGGAGGAGAGAGTGTGTGAGAGGGACAGGTGTGTGTGTGTGTGTGTGTGAGTGTGTGTGTGTGTGTATGTGAGAGAGAGAGAGCCCCCAGCTTCAAACACTGCAGGATCTACGGAGAGGGGGACAGGTGTGTGTGAAAGGGACAGGTGTGTGAGTGTGTGTGTGTGTGTGTGTGTGAGAGAGAGAGAGCCCCCAGCTTCAAACACTGCAGGAGCTGAGGAGGAGAGAGTGTGTGAGAGGGACAGGTGTGTGTGTGTGTGTGTGTGAGTGTGTGTGTGTGTGTATGTGAGAGAGAGAGAGCCCCCAGCTTCAAACACTGCAGGAGCTACAGAGGAGAGAATGTGTGTGAGAGAGAGAGAGAGAGCCCCCAGCTTCAAACACTGCAGGAGCTACGGAGAGGGGGACAGGTGTGTGTGAGAGGGACAGGTATGTGTGTGTGTGTGGTGTGTGTGTGAGAGAGAGAGAGAGAGAGCCCCCAGCTTCAAACACTGCAGGAGCTGAGGAGGACAGAGGTACAGGTGTGTGTGTGTGTGTGTCCATGTGTGTGTGTGAGACAGAGGTACAGGTGTGTAATGTTCACTCTTCACACTGCAGCCAGCAGAGGGCGCAGTTTGCAGTTTGGGGATGAGCGTGTACCTCGTCCTCAGAGTTGACCAGACGGGAGGTGACCCCCGAGGTGTAGATGCTCCCGCCCGCGTCCTCGTGGATCTTGATGTTGGACTTCCTGCCCCGAGCGTCCAGGTCCCGCGTGCTGTCGAACAGGTCCAGGATCTCCTCGTTGTAGAGCTGGACACACGAGCATAGACACGCACAGGCGCGCGCACACACACACACACACACACACACACACACAGACATATGTACAAACACACACGCACATGCACACACATCCCCCCACACACACACACAGACAAACAAATTATTACCCACTGAAGAGTTATGGATCTTGATGCATGTGGAGATGCATCTTTACCTCAGTGGACCTTTGTGGTTGTGGCTTAATGGACACAGCAGCTGTCACTCAAACAGGGTTGGACCAGTAACAGACGGGGTTCCCCTAAGCCCCGCCTGGACGCAGGCGCACAGGGCAGGGGGGGCTGGCAGGCCAGGCCAGGGGGGATCGCACGGTCAGCACAGACTCAGACCCTCTCTAATGGAATTAGCGGGAATCAGAGAGCAGTAAAATAACGCATTAAGGTCACTCCCAGGGGACCCCCAGGGGACCCCCCCCCCCAGCACAGCCAGCTGAGGACATTCTGAGATATTTAGGCTGTTACTCTTCTTAATGGCAGAGCAGGGAGGAGGTGAACGCAGAGCACGGGGCAGATTTCCCCCGACGCGGCTGTCCACCACGGAGCCTTAACAACACCCGGTGTTCACATTCCTTATTTCTCTAAACGCGCAGTTCTTTTTCCACCTTCTCTGAAGCTTGCAGTCTGGCACACAGGCACACAGTACAAAACTAAAAACTAAATACTGATATTCATGCAGCGCGGTCTTCACTGGTACGTCTATCCGGACGCCCTGGTATTGCTGGCCTCCCTGTTGTGTTTTATAACTCGCTACATGCATATTCCCCATGCAGAAAGCCCTGATTTATTATAATGCGCATTTCAATACACTGCAACACCGGTATTCTGCTTAAGTGTATTGATCGAGAACACTAGACGTGAAATGGATCCCCATCTGCTGTGCTAACACAGAGCCGCGTGTTCACACTTAATCAATACTGCGTGTTTGTTTGAGTCCCTCACAGCTGGCCCACAAAAGGTTAATCAATCACATGACAGCTGGCTTCAAATAGGTCAAAGCAAACAGCCATGCGTTCAACTCAACAGACAAACAAATGTAAAACACGCAGGGGTGCAGGATCAATATAAGAGCAGACTACTGTTAGGGCGATTAAGATATACACCGCTCTGGATAGGAGTGTCTGACAATTAAATATATTTCAATGTAAACTCAGATATCAAAGGTGATGATTTGAAAAGTGTTTTTTTAAAGAGGCACAGTCATGTGATCCCTGCTCCCCTCACCAGCAGTCATGTGATCCCTGCTCCCCTCACCTGTAGTCATGTGACCCCTGCTCCCCTCACCAGCAGTCATGTGATCCCTGCTCCCCTCACCAGCAGTCATGTGATCCCTGCTCCCCTCACCTGTAGTCATGTGACCCCTGCTCCCCTCACCAGCAGTCATGTGATCCCTGCTCCCCTCACCAGCAGTCATGTGATCCCTGCTTCCCTCACCAGCAGTCATGTGACCCCTGCTCCCCTCACCAGCAGTCATGTGACCCCTGCTTCCCTCGCCTGTAGTCATGTGATCCCTGGTCCCCTCGCCTGTAGTCATGTGATCCCTGCTCTCCTCAGCACAGTCATGTGATCCCTGCTCCCCTCACCTGCAGTCATGTGATCCCTGCGCCCCTCACCTGCAGTCATGTGATCCCTGCTAGTCATGTAAACCCTACTAACCCCACCTGTCCCCTAAAAGCATGTTCCCGCTCACCTCCAGGAACTGGGCGCTGACTTTGAATTCGGGGGACTGAACGCGCCCGCTCTGTGCCTCCGCCCGCCGCCGCTCGATGCCCTGGAACAGCTGGCGCACCGCCCGCGGGATGATGCCCTGCTCCTCCTCCGTCACGTTCACGTCGAAGCCCGTGCCCATGGTGTAGGTCTTCCCAGAGCCCGTCTGCACACGGGAAACAGAGACAGTCATCGTTAGAGAGAGAGCGCGCGTGCTCTGTGTCACTTCCTGTCCCTGCCAAAGGTCAGCAGGAAGTGCCTTAAACAGTTCGGAGGAAGGCTGTATTCCTCTGGCAGTCTGGGAAATGGGCGTGCTTTGAAATGATTGGCTGCCATGATGATTCCGCATAAAAGCAAGGTGATAAGAATGACAGTCAAATGAGGAATGGCTCTACGGTTGATCAGTGTTCATGTGCGCCTGGCTTCACAGGAACTCTAAGTTTCAGTGGTGTACAGGCGGAACCTTCAATGCATGTCACTCAATACTGTGAGATGGTATCTCTACAAAAACTAGACTCCATCCGTGAATCCACAAAACACAATGGAACCCTTTACAAATTCTCTCTCTCTCTCTCTCTCTCTCTCTCTCTCTGCATGCACTGGCACACTATGGCTGTGTGTTAACTCTGTTTTTAGTGTGTTACCCCAATTACTATTCATACATTACAAACATTCCACTCTCATTGCACTTCCCACAGAAACGCCATTAAAACCAATCTGTGTGAGAGATCCATGACCTGGGAGAGCAAAAACAGTGTGTTCACACCCTGTGGTGGAGCTTGGAAAGACTTGTTCATTCTGAACAATTTTAATTATATATTAAAAAAAAAAAAAAAAAAAAAAAAATACCCTTTTTTCCTTGTCACTTGTTACATGTTGCCCCATCCCTGCACTTCTTGGTAAATTGTATTTGTCCTAATACTCTAGCTTAATCTTCTGCCTAGTTTGGCTTTGCAGATGTTAGACCAGGATAGTGTTCATTGTTCTCAGCTAGAAATAGCTGTACAAAATAAGTAATTGTACCTTACTGAACCCGTGTTCAGCAGTTGTCTACGATCATGAAAATGCACTTCTTGTACGTCGCTTTGGATAAAAGCGTCTGCCAAATGAATGTAATGTAATGTAATGAACCAGTCAGAAAGCCTGGCCTTGTCAGCAGAGTATTTTGATTGGTTCAGGGTTTTTATCAGTCTACGGCTGACAGCACTGGCAAGTCCCACCCATTAATGGGGTTTACAAAGCCATACTCTCTCCACCATACACTGGCATTCAGCAAACATTAGTCTGAGAACACTTGTGTTGTGTACAAGTGCATGCAAGAAGGTCAGAGAGAGTGTGCATACTTATACAAATGCGAACGTATTACGTAATATGTGTAAAGTATTATTAGGGCGTAAGTTGATGCAAGATGGGTGTCAGCAAACGCGCGTCCCAGCGACTGTGCGTCTCTGCAGCGGGGGCGGGGTGGGGGGGGGGCTGACCTGTCCGTAGGCGAACACGGTGGCGTTGTAGCCCTCGAAGCAGCCCTCGATCAGCCGGTCCACGCAGGCGGAGTAGATCTGCTCCTGCTGCGCCTCCAGGTCGAACACGAAGTCGTAGGTGAAGGCCTTGTCCTTTCCCAGCAGCACCTGGGGCTCTCCGGGGGTCACCAGCGTGCAGATGTGGCACCCCTCGATCTTCTCCTTCGCCATCTGAGGGCGGATCCTGAGGGGGAGGGGCGAGAGACGAGGACATGGCTGGTCACACACGGGCCCATGTGACCTCCCGGTGATGTCACACACTCATAGTCCTGTGAGCACTGATGATCTCCAGTACCGCATGTCCCTGGGTGGCAGTGTGGTATAATGGGTAAGGAACTAGTCTTGTAACCTAAAGGTTACAGGGTCGATTCCCAGGTAGGACACTACCATTGTACCCTTGAGAAATGTACTTAACCTGGATAGCTTCAGTATATATCCAGCTGTATAAATGGATGCAGTGTAAATGCGATGTAAAAAGTTGCGTAAGGCGCCCTGGATAAGTAATGCAATGTTAACGTAATGTGGACAAGCGTGTCTGCCAATTGGCAGTAATAATGTAACAAGGGCATTTTACTCTGGTACTCAAAAACTGTTGCTGGTTGGGAAATGGGTAATAAGCTTCAACCCAGAACCCATTCACACCTGGACACAGTGGAAATGCTGTACTTCACACCAGGTGGAAGGTGAGCAGGTGAACCGCTCAGTGGAGAACACGTTTCCCATGTTCCCCTTCTGCATAATGCCTTTTCTCAGTAACTCATTTCACGACTTCTCATTTCCACAGAACCTATTTTTTTCTGAAAAGAAGAATGTTCTGTGCATAAACCATGACATAAAGGGCGAATTTCACAGACACAGATTAAGCCCAAGACTAAATCACATTTTGAGTACAGATTCTCCATGTAAAACTGAATTTAGTCCAGGAGACTTTTATCTGTGTCTGTGAAACTGGCCCATAATCCTGATCCAAAGTCTGCTCATAGCCTTTTAGGGGGTATTCCGTCTGTGCTGTTTGAGTTCTGGGGTATATTTGGGGTGTTGTTTGAGTTTTGGGGGTTATTGAGTGTACTGTTTGAGTTTTGGGGGTTATTGAGTGTACTGTTTGAGTTTTGGGGGTTATTGAGTGTACTGTTTGAGTTTTGGGGAGTTATTGAGTGTACTGTTTGAGTTTTGGGGGTTATTGAGTGACTGTTTGAGTTTTGAGGGTTATTGAGTGTACTTGTTTGAGTTTTGGGGGTTATTGAGTGTACTGTTTGAGTTTTGGGGGTTATTGAGTGTACTTGTTTGAGTTTTGGGGGTTATTGAGTGTACTGTTTGAGTTTTGGGGGTTATTGAGTGTACTTGTTTGAGTTTTGGGGGTTATTGAGTGTACTTGTTTGAGTTTTGGGGGTTACTGAGTGTACTGTTTGAGTTTTGGGGGTTATTGAGTGTACTGTTTGAGTTTTGGGGGTTATTGAGTGTACTTGTTTGAGTTTTGGGGATTATTGAGTGTACAGTTTGAGTTTTGGGGGTTATTGAGTGTACAGTTTGAGTTTTGGGGGTTATTGAGTGTACTGTTTGAGTTTTGGGGGTTATTGAGTGTACTGTTTGAGTTTTGGGGGTTATTGAGTGTACTTGTTTGAGTTTTGGGGGTTATTGAGTGTACAGTTTGAGTTTTGGGGGTTATTGAGTGTACTGTTTGAGTTTTGGGGGTTATTGAGTGTACTGTTTGAGTTTTGGGGGTTATTGAGTGTACTGTTTGAGTTTTGGGGGTTATTGAGTGTACTGTTTGAGTTTTGGGGGTTATTGAGTGTACTGTTGGAGTTTTGGGGGTTATTGAGTGTACTGTTAGAGTTTTGGGGGTTATTGAGTGTACTGTTTGAGTTTTGGGGGTTATTGAGTGTACTGTTAGAGTTTTGGGGGTTATTGAGTGTACTGTTAGAGTTTTGGGGGTTATTGAGTGTACTGTTGGAGTTTTGGGGGTTATTGAGTGTACTGTTAGAGTTTTGGGGGTTATTGAGTGTACTGTTAGAGTTTTGGGGGTTATTGAGTGTACTGTTTGAGTTTTGGGGGTTATTGAGTGTACTGTTTGAGTTTTGGGGGTTATTGAGTGTACTGTTGGAGTTTTGGGGGTTATTGAGTGTACTGTTTGAGTTTTGGGGGTTATTGAGTGTACTTGTTTGAGTTTTGGGGGTTATTGAGTGTACAGTTTGAGTTTTGGGGGTTATTGAGTGTACTGTTTGAGTTTTGGGGGTTATTGAGTGTACTGTTTGAGTTTTGGGGGTTATTGAGTGTACTGTTTGAGTTTTGGGGGTTATTGAGTGTACTGTTGGAGTTTTGGGGGTTATTGAGTGTACTGTTTGAGTTTTGGGGGTTATTGAGTGTACTTGTTTGAGTTTTGGGGTTATTGAGTGTACAGTTTGAGTTTTGGGGGTTATTGAGTGTACTGTTTGAGTTTTGGGGGTTATTGAGTGTACTGTTTGAGTTTGGGGGTTATTGAGTGTACTGTTTGAGTTTGGGGGTTATTGAGTGTACTGTTTGAGTTTTGGGGGTTATTGAGTGTACTGTTTGAGTTTTGGGGTTATTGAGTGTACTGTTTGAGTTTTGGGGGTTATTGAGTGTACTGTTTGAGTTTTGGGGGTTATTGAGTGTACTGTTTGAGTTTTGGGGGTTATTGAGTGTACTGTTTGAGTTTTGGGGGTTATTGAGTGTACTTGTTTGAGTTTTGGGGGTTATTGAGTGTACTGTTTGAGTTTTGGGGGTTATTGAGTGTACTTGTTTGAGTTTTGGGGGTTATTGAGTGTACTTGTTTGAGTTTTGGGGGTTACTGAGTGTGCTGTTGCAGGGTTTTCGGGGGGAGGGGTTCACCCTGCTGCCCAGTAATCTCAAAAAGCGATGACACGTGCATCTTCCCAACCCCTGCTATGGGTCTCCCCAGCCCCCCCCCCCCCCCCCCCCCAAATCCCCAGCGTCCCCGGAACAGCAGCCCACTAAGATCAGCCATAAGAACGGAATTAGACAGAAAGAACTGCAGGTTCACATATTTCACATGGCTTAACATTCATTACTTAACTACTCTAAATAATCTTTTAAAAGGCCACTGGAAGGATTCTCCCTCCACCACACACACTAAGAGTGTAAAACACCCTATAAAAAATTAAAATGTAAAGAATTGTCGGATTGATTGACTGAGTGTGACAAGACAAGAGATATTCAATAGACAGCCACGTGTCCTTTTTTACAATTAACGTTTCACAGTTTCTCTGGGTTTACTGTATGCACATACCTATAATATATAATAAGAAGCTTTGTAACGAACGCTGGGCTGCAGATTGATGTACAGGCCTGCATTAAGAATGAGCCGAAGTACAGCATCGACTCAACTGCCAAAACTACAGGCCGCAGAAACACACCCCCACACAGCTATGGAAGCCCACGGAACAGGAAGAGACGAGAGCCCATAAAGATCCAATCAGATCAATCCCTTTGACACATCAAACTGACCTGATCGACTCACAGATCACACGGGCCTGAACAAGGAGGTTAATTATGACAGGTCACTGAGCACTCTGACCAGGCAGGCGGTGTTCAGACAGGCATCGCAGCCACACAACAGGCCGTGTGTCAAAATGTGTTTAAAAATGTGATTAAAAGCAATTCAGTACTTTCCGGGACCTCTATTTCCTCATAAAACCCCACATTTCTGAAATACAAAAAAAATTGCGCTGACAGATGAGTCTTCCTAAACACTGCTTGGTAATGCAATAACTTGTAAACAGCGCATTAGATTTTCACTGATCTAGTGTTAGATTGAGGCACAGTTAACAGACTCCTTATTAAACTCCCGTGGCCGAAAGGTATGATTAAAGAGGTCGGTCTTGCGGAATAAAAACGTGAAGCAGACAGAGGGAGGGCGTGAAAAACGTGAAGCAGACAGAGGGAGCAGACGCTTCTCTCCGGTCTGTGGCCTCATTAATGCAGCACAACATCGGCACTCTTTCAGAAACACGCCCCCCCACCCACCCCACAACACCCCCCCGAACCCCCCCACCCCACCTCTGCTGCAGCGGGACGATCCCGTGACCTGGTTATGACAGGAAGTGCAAACCCCATGAATAATTACACCCCCCCCCCACCCTCACCCTCACCCAGCTCCCCCCAGCCCGCCTGCACCACAGTCACTCCCCCCATGCTGGGCTGGGTTCGGTCCTCAGGCAGACCCCCCCCTCACCCCCTAACGCCCCCCCCCCCCCCCACCCCCACCCCAAACACCGCAGGCCTCAGCTGCCTCCTAACCACACCAGACAGCTGCTCACTCACAGGCCGGGGGGGGGGGGGGGGGAGGAAGGACACAACTACTGCTCACTGGGGAGAGACCAAAAATCCCAAAGAGGTTTGGGGGGGTTGGCCTCAGCTGAAAACAACATACAGTGTCAGGGGACAAGGTCTGACACGGGGTCATCTTGAGGTGTCATCTTTTATTCCTCCATTTAGCGGTAACAATCGCTTTCACAACAACAGAGCTGCCATTACACCCTACACACCAACCAAATACAGGAGGATAAAGCAAACAAAGGCTTGCTTCCTCCTAATAAAACCAAAGTGACACAATATCAATTCCCTCTGTTGCCCTCAGAACCCTGTGTAAACGCATAAACATTCAGGAAGTCCGCCCAGCAGAGCCAGACTTCCTCACTCTACACGCCAGCCTTATAAAAAAAAAAATCTGACAGAGGCACATACGCCTCCATGCCAGTAGGTGGCGACATGTGGGAAAGTGTTTCACCAAGGGTGAAAAAACCATGCCTCTTACAGTCTTCCATAGGCTCAGGCCAAGACAGTACAGTTGCTTTACTGGCTCCTTTACATAAATCTTAACCAGTCAACAGTCGCAACACCAGTAAAGCAAACAAAGAGCGCCTTGTTAAATCTGCCAATTAGAAGCCGATGTTTAGAGAGGCGGCCTGAATTGGGAATAGATCCAGGGGCCTGGTTTGTCCGAGAAAGGCCCCAAGGGGCAATAAAAACAGCTTTATATCGTCACCCAGGTCCTTTCAGCATCGCTAAGCATTGAAATCGGCTTAAATGGGCATTAACATAAAAAAACAAGGGACCGTAAGTAACTCAGCCAATACAGCGTCATTACGTGGACATTTTCTCCCCTCTTTCTGTGTGTCCATTCCGCGGTGTTTATCCACTTCCCCTTACAGCACAGATTAGAGGAGGCGGCGACGTCCCTTGTTTTTGTTTTTTAAAATCCTCTACGCTGAACTTCCGGATACCTCGTGTTGTTGAACGCCTTGAAAAGGGGAAAGGGGTTATGACACTCGCTCTCTCTCTCTCTCTCTGCGCAGGAAACAGTGCTGACTGCAGGCTAACTGGGCTCCCCCAGTTCCTCTCCACCCTGGCACACGAGGACGGCTGTTTGCGTTTCCCCCCACAAAGTCGACCCCCCCCCCCTCCTCCACCACCACCCAGTCAGCGCCTGAAAAAACAGTTCAGTGGGTCATGGAAGGAGGGATTGGCGAAGGAAATGGACCCCCCCTCGTTTCCCCTGCATGAGATAGTGACGGGAATGACTGTTTACTGTGAGCCTCTCGTCTTCCTTTATTCAGCTCGGGCACAGAGAACCAGCTCCAGCTGGACCAAAACCGCACGTTCACAACACTCACTGAGCACCAGCTCTGACTGGACCAAGACTGCGCGTTCACAACACTCACTGAGCACCAGCTCCAGCTGGACCAAAACCGCACGTTCACAACACTCACTGAGCACCAGCTCTGACTGGACCAAGACTGCGCGTTCACAACACTCACTGAGAACCAGCTCCAGCTGGACCAAGACCGCACGTTCAGAACACGCACTGAGCACCAGCTCCAACTGGACCAAGACTGCGCGTTCACAACACTCACTGAGCACCAGCTCCAGCTGGACCAAGACCGCACGTTCAGAACACGCACTGAGCACCAGCTCCAACTGGACCAAGACTGCGCGTTCACAACACTCACTGAGCACCAGCTCCAGCTGGACCAAGACCGCACGTTCAGAACACTCACTGAGAACCAGCTCCAACTGGACCAAGACCGCGCGTTCACAACACTCACTGAGCACCAGCTCCGACTGGACCAAGACCCCATGTTCACAACACTCACTGAGCAAGGTGTGGGGGGGGGGGGTACAGGCTCGGGAAAATCTAGAGTTTCAGCGCACGCTCGTAAACATTTATTTAAAATAATAAACGCGCCCGCGGATGCTATCGAGACGCCCTCGGCTAGCGACGGCTGGAACCCGTCGTTTCACAGGAATACTCACTCAGCAACCCCCGCCAACAACATCAGCGTCAGTCCACAGCGTTTGTCACATTCGACAATCGAGTTCCCCAAAATAAACACAAGCAAACACAACAGCAGCCCAGGACTGCTTGTTAGCACCTTTTATTCAGCTCCTCTGTGGACAGAGTACACACCACTAAAAAACCAGCAACAGTACAACAAAAAATAAAATAGAACATCAGCCCCTCAATACAGGGCTTCAAAGTGCTGACGCAGTGCATTCTGAGTTGATATACTGTTCCCCGGGGAAGTTTATTTTATTTTCGCAGGTAAAAAAGTTGAAGGAAATTGTCTTTATTGCTGCAGCTGCAGTGACGCATGCGATGCCGTGTTATTTTTGCGGTTGTTAATTGCGCGGCGCAGACAGGAAGTGAAGGCGAGCCCACACACAGAACCGCCTCCCCGGCCCCGCCGATGGATCCACTGACCCAGACGCTGACCCGGCCAAGTAAACACGCAGGAAGTGTGTTTATCGTCTGTGAGCGCGGGCTTTGCATCACATCTACAATGGCAGCAGCACTTAGCGCACAGACAGGGTTAGCGCACAGACAGGGTTAGCGCACAGACTGGGTTAGCGCACAGACAGGGTTAGCACACAGACAGGGTTAGCGCACAGACAAGGTTAGCACACAGACAGGGTTAGCGCACAGACAAGGTTAGCACACAGACAGGGTTAGTGCACAGGCAGGGTTAGCGCACAGACAGGGTTAGCGCACAGACAGGGTTAGCGCACCGACAGGGTTAGCACACAGACAGGGTTAGCGCACAGACAGGGTTAGCGCACAGACAGGGTTAGCGCACAGAAAGGGTTAGCGCACAGACAAGGTTAGCGCACAGACAGGGTTAGCACACAGACAGGGTTAGCACACAGACAGGGTTAGCGCACAGACAGGGTTAGTGCACAGACAGGGTTAGCGCACAGACAAGGTTAGCGCACAGACAGGGTTAGCGCACAGACAGGGTTAGTGCACAGACAGGGTTAGCACACAGACAAGGTTAGCACACAGACAGGGTTAGCGCACAGGCAGGGTTAGCACACAGACAGGGTTAGCGCACAGACAGGGTTAGCACACAGACAGGGTTAGCGCACAGACAGGGAGTCATACACTCCTCACACTGAACAGTGATATCTGTGGCAGGGGCCCACCCAGGGATTTTGGGTGCCATGAAAAATGATGTCACATTGGGCCCCACACGACCCCAAGCCACCCCATTCCAGCACAATTACAGCACGATTTCTTGAGGGTCCCCGGGCACTCCCCGCCCCCCGTGGCCCCAAACCCCCCGTCCCGACCTCGCACACGTACAGCGTCGCCATCTTGCAATTAGCGATCATCACCGTCAAGATACAGAAAAGAAAAACCCAGTGAACTGTCACAGGCCCTGTGAGCCTGCCCATGGCACAGACCCACGTCCGTGTGTGGGGAGAAGCGAGGTCACTAACTGCAGATGGCACAGTATTCCGTTTTGTTTTTAAACGCTCCTCGCGCCTTGAGAGAAAACACAGGGGCCAGTTTCCTCCTCTCCTGGTTCAGCCAATCCCGTATTTAGTTTCCGAGGGTTTTATTCTCTCCGAGCTGATAGCAGGGATTTGCATAGATCCCACTCTCTCTCTCTCTCTCTCTCTCCTGGCAGGGCCAGATTACCCAGCAGGCTTTGTGCCAGCCAGGCTATTTACATGCTCTGGGTGATCAAAAGCTGCAATCACTCACACAGCGCTACAGAAGCAACCAGGCTACTGAGCTTTAAACCTTTTCATTCACAAATTTTACAGACAGAATAATATAGAAACAGCTTACACTTTATATACAGTACATGTACACAAAAATATATATACACACAAATATATATATAAAGTGTACACATACTGTATGTGTGTGTATATAAATATACACACACATATATATAAAATATATATGCACATACATATTTATTCATTCAGGTCCTCTCAGATAGAAGCACACTGATGAGCACTGCAGGACTGTGAGAGACAGAACCACAGGCAGCTGGAACAGGGACAGGCACGCCCACAACAGGCCTCTGTGTTCTGCGTACACAGACAGACTCATCTGCCCACACAACAGGGCCTCAGGCAAGAGCCGCGCTCCACCAAACACCATGGAGATGCATTAAGCGTGCGGCTCAAAAAGAGCTAACAGCGAGCGTAACAATGTAACAGCGCTGTTCAGCTAACAGTGAGCGTAACAATGTAACAGCGCTGTTCAGCTAACAGCAAGCGTAACAATGTAACAGCGCTCTTCAGCTAACAGTGAGCGTAACAATGTAACAGCACTGTTCAGCTAACAGCAAGCGTAACAATGTAACAGCGCTGTTCAGCTAACAGTGAGCGTAACAATGTAACAGCGCTGTTCAGCTAACAGCGAGCGTAACAATGTAACAGCGCTGTACAGCTAACAGCGAGTGTAACAATGTAACAGCGCTGTTCAGCTAACAGTGAGTGTAACAATGTAACAGTGCTGTTCAGCTAACAGTGAGCGTAACAATGTAACAGCGCTGTTCAGCTAACAGTGAGCGTAACAATGTAACAGCACTGTTCAGCTAACAGTGAGCGTAACAATGTAACAGCGCTGTTCAGCTAACAGTGAGCGTAACAATGTAACAGCACTGTTCAGCTAACAGTGAGCGTAACAATGTAACAGCACTGTTCAGCTAACAGTGAGCGTAACAATGTAACAGCACTGTTCAGCTAACAGTGAGCGTAACAATGTAACTGCGCTGTTCAGCTAACAGTGAGCACAACAATGTAACAGCACTGTTCAGCTAACAGTGAGCGTAACAATGTAACAGCGCTGTTCAGCTAACAGTGAGCGTTACAATGTAACAGCACTGTTCAGCTAACAGCGAGCGTAACAATGTAACAGCACTGTTCAGCGAACAGCGAGCGTAACAATGTAACAGCACTGTTCAGCTAACAGTGAGCACAACAATGTAACAGCGCTGTTCAGCCAACAGGGAGCGTAACAATGTAACAGCGCTGTTCAGCCAACAGGGAGCGTAACAATGTAACAGCGCTGTTCAGCTAACAGGGAGCGTAACAATGTAACAGCACTGTTCAGCTAACAGCGAGCACAACAATGTAACAGCGCTGTTCAGCTAACAGTGAGCACAACAATGTAACAGCGCTGTTCAGCTAACAGTGAGCGTAACAATGTAACAGCGCTGTTCAGCTAACAGCGAGCGTAACAATGTAACAGCGCTGTTCAGCTAACAGTGAGTGTAACAATGTAACAGCTCTGTTCAGCTAACAGTGAGCGTAACAATGTAACAGCGCTGTTCAGCTAACCGGCAGTGCACCCACCCCCATCTTTTACACACGGCCAGCCCATTGGCTGTTGAAAGCCAGGACCACAGCCTGTCTCAGCTCAGACTCCAGTGTGTCTTACAAAAGCCATATGGTGCATCGCCCCACACAGGACACAGTGCACTTTAATCTCAGAGGCATTTTATCATGAAATGAGGACAGAATTCTACAAATAAAGTGCCCCCCCTCCCCCACCCCCACTTCCTGTGCTTTACATTTAGGCATATAGTGGGTGCTCTAATCCAGAGTGACTCACACAGCTTATATTCATTACATACAGTCCATTTATACAGCTGGATATTTACTGAAGCAGCTCACCTTCAAGGACTTCGCTCAGGGGTACACTGGCAATAGAACCTACAACCTCAGAGCTGCAGGCCCAGTTTGCTAACCATTATGCTACACTACCATGCTATTCTGACCCTGAACAGCACAGGGAGTGACTTTACTCAAACCCAGCAGAACAGGAACGTGCGTGGAATCAGCTCTGTGGTCAGAATGACCAAGAAGACCGAAAACAGAGAGAGGCTCTGACCTGAAAGCAATCAGATATGCTGCCTCATAATATGCACGTGTGGTGCATGGGTGTATCTGTACTTGTGTGTGTGTGTCTGTGTCTGCGTGTGAGAGAGAGAGAGAAAGAGAGAGAGAGAGTGTATGTGTGTGTGTGTGTGTGTATGTGTTCTGTTGTGTGTCTGTGTACATGTGATAGTGATTGTGCACACTGAACCTCCCTACAGTGTCATGTACCTTTAAACAGTCTGTACAGGACATTACCTGTTTACCTGCACATCTGCAGCAGCTCAAACTCCCCAGCTGCCAGGTCTAAACAGCAGCCCCGTGTGCTAACAGAACTTCATTCATTCCCCTAAAAGCTAACAATGCTCTTCTGTCATCACACCTTGACAGGTACTGAAAGCTACCTGAGCATGTCCTGACCCACCTCCTCCCCCCCGCCCCCCCCCCCCCCACCTCCTCCTGCTACTTCCCCTCCTTTCATTCACACAGAACAAAAAGCCCAGCTCTCATTGTTACCGCTGCCGATTCAGGACCCACTTACCACAAACATCACATGACATTTCCGTATTCACAAGTGGATCTTATCCAGGGTGCAATTTTTTAACAGAGAAAACATACGATTATTTACACAGCTGGATATTTTACAGATGCAGTTCTGGGTAACTGCCTTATTGGGAATCAAACCCACGACCTTCCAAGTCACAACCCCAGTTCCCTAACCTCTGTGCTACACTGCAGCCATAATTCACCTGCACTGAAAAGAGCAAGCAGAGAAATTCCAGGTCAGGACGTCCCTCTGCTTCTGTGTGGGACAGAGGTGAGAGGGGTTTGCTAGTAAATCAGGAACACCTGCAGATGTTGGGGGGGGGGGGGGGACAGCTTTTTTCTGTGAGACTGGACTGCTTCCGGGCTGCCCTCTCTGCAGATCTCCACGCTGTAGAGGTCAAGGGTCACCTGACAGACGAGCCATGTGTGCTCTCACCTCTCAGAGAGCGGGTTCGCGCAGGGGGTACGGTCCCCGGTGGGGGGGGAGGTGCGTTTTCGACAGACCACAGGACAGAAGGGATGTCGTACTGCGAGGCTGGACCCACAGCTGCCCCTGGAGAGCAGCCAAACGCAGAGATCTGGAATGTTCCACTGCAGCGGCATCCTGCTCACGGGAGTCTCCCGGCCTAACCCTAACCCTAACCCTAACCCTAACCCTAACCCTGACCCTAACCCTGACCCTAACCCTAACCCTAACCCTGACCCTAACCCGACCCTCTGTTCTGTGAGGAACTGCAGCTCGCACCGCGAGCGCGGTGTCAGGTTCCGGTGAAAAGCACCAAAAGCGCAGCCGGCGGCAGACAAAGCGGCCCGGGACTCTGAGGACACCAAACACCAGCCCTCATTTCAGAAGCCACATCTCACCCCCTCTAACCCACTTTAACCCTTTGGCTTTTTTTTTTTTTTTGCAATGTTTTCTCAAAATTCTAAGCCAGTGTTCTAGAACTCCATCGCTTTCAATTAACAGCGGTGCAGTGGTGACTGTTGCACCATCGTTAGAATGTTAGAATGTTCAGTGAACAACATTCTAATCGCATATTTTGCGATCTCACACCTTACAGGGTTAACGGGGAAAAGTGCCTGAGCTCTGCTCGCTGGAGTTAACAGGGTCCTTTCATTCCATCTCAAACGCTGCGTGTTTATGGTATATCAGACGAGGCTTATTAAAGTCTTACCTTATGTAAGCTGGAGGCAGCAGGGGACCTGCTGACACGGGGTAATCTCCTGAGCGGCTTGGACATTCCCCGGCCGGTCCGGAGTAAACACCGCCGCTGCCGGCACTTCTCCCGCCGCACAGCACCGGGGGCGAGCTCCTGGGGAGAGCCGCCGTTACGCAGCAGGGCTTCACCTTCGCCCCTCACTGTGCAACGATTTCATTTAAAATAAACGCACACCGCTGTGCCCCCCATGAATGAACTCCCCCCCCACACGCGCTGGCTCAGTTACTCGGCTTGCTAGAGCTCACTTAGTTTGTTCAGCACAGGGCAAATCAAATCGCAGTGGTTCTGTAGGACAGACTTTAGAGTTCAAAGGCGGAGCAGGACCAGGATGACGTTCTGTCTGGCGTCACAGTTTACCCCCCCGGCCTCAACCCCCCCCCCCCCCCCCCCCCCCCACAGGGCCAGCCAGACAGAGACGATGGCGAGGGGAAACTGCCTGGTTGGCATGCAGGAAGAAACACTGGAAGCAACCAGAACCAAGAGCGGGAACCCTTCCACCTCGGGCCGGCCGACGGTGTGGGTTCACAGGAACAAAACATGGTCGAGTCAATTTACGGCCCGTCTGATCGGTTTTTGGACTGGTTATAATGTAAGAAACCCCTCGGATACACCAACAGCAAGAACCCAAAACTTATCACGTCAAGGTCACCAACTGTACGAAACCCCTCTGCAAACTAAACAGCAGAAGTATCTGGGTGGCAAAGGAATGTGTGTAGTCTCGTGTAGTTTTTTGATAGCAGGTGCCATCAAGGAAAAGCTATTCCAAGGTTGCCTCTGGTTGTTGAAAGAGCCC
Source organism: Anguilla anguilla (assembly GCF_013347855.1). NCBI lineage: Eukaryota > Metazoa > Chordata > Actinopteri > Anguilliformes > Anguillidae > Anguilla > Anguilla anguilla. Next base: position 39,972,111 of record NC_049213.1, on the reverse strand, counting down.
TGTCGGCTAGTCGTTTCGCTTCGCTGTGCTTGTGCTTCTTCACCTCCGCCATTGCAGTAGCCAACGAGCTACAAACGCTGTGCTGAAACCTGACTCCTCCCCACAGGCTCTGTAGCCACACCCACCCCTCCCCACACAGAAAACAGCATCACGTCCAAAAATGTCCCAAACACATCTTTAAAAAATACAGGCAGGGGAGCACGGATTCGGCAAATATGAAGAGACTGCCAGTGCGTCATAGATGTGACTGAGCATGGTATTTTTACAATATATTCAAAGTAGAAAATCATGCATTGTATGCCTTTAAGGCTTGGATCTTTTCTCGGGAAAGGAATTATAATTACATTCCTCTTTTTAAAAATGAAATCTGTATAGATAAAATTACAGAAATTCATTTTTTAATTGATGCAAAGCTTATGGGGTCACAAATCGGATTATGTTATGCAGAAAAGGCTGAATCTTCTTCTGCACATAACAGAATGAATCACCTCAGCGGCTGTTGAAGAGGAACAGAAGATTAACTCTGGAGGGTTTGTCTAACGCTTCAGCTCCCTGGCAGAGCGGCTTTGGAAAGAAATGGGCGGAAGATTTCAGAGCTGAAAGAAATGGGAGGAAGATTTCAGAGCTGAAAGAAATGGGCGGACGATTTCACTATCCTGCCTTCTGGCTCCACACCTCAGCATTAAGCTCTGGTGAGTTGAAGGGATGTGAGGCACTATATAAACACATCCACTACAGAAACACATCCACTATATACACACATCCACTACAGAAACACATCCACTATAGAAACACATCCACTACAGAAACACATCCACCATATACACACATCCACTATATACACACATCCACTATATAAACACATCCACTATATACACACATCCACTACAGAAACACATCCACTATAGAAACACATCCACTACAGAAACACATCCACTATATACACACATCCACTATAGAAACACATCCACTATAGAAACACATCTACTACAGAAACACATCCACTACAGAAACACATCCACTATAGAAACACATCTACTACAGAAACACATCCACTATATACACACATCCACTACAGAAACACATCCACTATATAAACACATCCACTATAGAAACACATCCACTACAGAAACACACCCACTATAGAAACACATCCACTATAGAAACACATCCACTATATACACACATCCACTACAGAAACACATCCGCTATATACACACATCCACTACAGAAACACATCCACTATAGAAACACATCCACTACAGAAACACATCCACTACAGAAACTCTTCCACTATATACACACATCCGCTACAGAAACACATCCGCTATAGAAACACATCCACTACAGAAACACATCCTTCTTCATGAGCGAGGACCATTTCCCATTTCCGCCCCCCCCAGCCTCCATCTTGTATTTCAGCGACAGTATCGATTGGCCAATGACAGTGAAGGACGGCGATTTGCGATGGAACACTGCAGGGTCTAGAGGAATGTTCGCCTGTCATCACACCAGATACTCTCTGGCGCACAAAGCCACTGTGCAATGAGATGTTGAGCTGTTAAAGGCAAAAAAAAAGAAAATGTTGCTCCAGGAAGAGGAATATGGTGCCTTCTGAATCACCACCAAGGTTAGCTTTAAACAAAAATAATCCTCAAAAAAAAATGCTTTGGATCATGGGAGGAAAAAATTCTGTCCATACACTGTAACACGGAGGTCTAGCAATAGTTAATTAATCGATTATTGTGTATATAGTGCTCAGGTGAATCAGAATGAAAACAGTGAAAAGATTACTAATAGTGCTATGCTATCTCTCCTAATGCTATGCAATGTAGGCTAATGCTATTATTAAAGGTATGGTGTAGCCACGAATGTCATTACTGCTATATGCTATGGCTGCTATTGTTAATATTGATGTTATGTTATGTCTCCTAATGCCATTATTAAAGCTATGCGGCATGATGTCTACTGATGATATTATTAATAACATTTTGCACTTTGATCCTACAGTTATTAAGGGTTATAATGTCTTAATAGCAACAGCCAGAAAAGTGTAATATGTAACATGTAAAGAACTGCAGGTAGGCCTGACTTCACTGATAAAGGATCTGGCTGAAGAAATATTTGGTTGCTGACATGCAGCCCGAGCAGTCATACGGCTGTGCTCCATTCAGCTCTCAGAACGGCCATAAAGGAAACCCCCACAAACGGAGCACAGGTGCGGTTCTGACGAGCCGAACCATGAGTGCACCCTGAGAGCTCCGTAACCTTGGTTACGCGGCAGAGGGGTGGCGAGACGAGGAAGTTAGGGTCACTTTGGGGAAGGAGAGCAGCTGGGGGGGGGCAGGTGGTGGCGGGACGGTGCACAGGGGTGGGGCTGCCACCCTCCTCTCTCTCGTCTGTCATCCGTCTCATCGCCAGTCTGGCACGGGTGCCCACAGTCCTGCCAGCGGCCCTCTGCCCACCAAGCGCCTCCCAAACGCCTGCCAGGACTGGGCATGGCGGGCAGGGGGGGGGGGGCATGGGGGGCAACTACAGCCCCCACAGCTGAGATTTACATCTGCTGCATGACCAAAACCCCCCAAAACCGGGTACATGACCCAACCCCCAAATCTGCTAATAAGAGCAAACCCCCCCAGCCTGCTACATGTCCCAACCCCACCCAGAACCCAACTCCACTTCCCCACTACAGTTCTCCTGCTCCACTGCCTCTCTAAGACTGATTGATCTGCAGGAACACCCCCCACCCCCCTGCCCCATTTATCACCACACCCATTTAACAGGATTGTGGTTTTACACATAACTCACCCCCCCCCCCCACTCCTCAAACAGCCCTGTCAGTCATGGCACAGTGCAGTCCACACTGCTCCATCCACCTCATTATCATCATCATCATCACTACTGTACATTACATCCAGTTAGCACAGCGCTAGCAGTACAGCACAAGCAGCACAGCACTAGCAGCGCAACGCTAAGCATTAGGAGCACACCGCTAGCAGCACAGCGCTAAGCATTAAGAGCACATCGCTAGCAGCACAGCGCTAAGCATTAGCAGCACAGCGCTAGCAGTACAGCACAAGCAGGACAGCAGTAGCAGCACAACGCTAGCAGCACAGCGCTAAGCATTAGGAGCACACCGCTAGCAGCACAGCGCTAAGCATTAGGAGCACAGTGCTAGCAGCACAGCGCTAAGCATTAGGAGCACACCGCTAGCAGCACAGCGCTAAGCATTAAGAGCACATCGCTAGCAGCACAGCGCTAAGCATTAGGAGCACACCGCTAGCAGCACAATGCTAAGCATTAGGAGCACATCGCTAGCAGCACAATGCTAAGCATTAGGAGCACATCGCTAGCAGCACAATGCTAAGCATTAGCAGCACAGTGCTAGCAGCACAATGCTAAGCATTAGGAGCACACCGCTAGCAGCACAATGCTAAGCATTAGGAGCACACCGCTAGCAGCACAATGCTAAGCATTAGGAGCACACCGCTAGCAGCACAATGCTAAGCATTAGGAGCACACCACTAGCAGCACAATGCTAAGCATTAGGAGCACAGTGCTAGCAGCACAATGCTAAGCATTAGGAGCACATCGCTAGCAGCACAGCGCTAAGCATTAGGAGCACATCGCTAGCAGCACAGCGCTAAGCATTAGCAGCACAGTGCTAGCAGCACAGCGCTAAGCATTAGCAGCACAGTGCTAGCAGCACACACGCGGCAGCCGCGCAGGAAAGGCTAATTAGTGCAGGTCATCAGAGCTGCTGACCGCTCGGGGCGAGATCTCTCACAGCAGTGGCGTATCTCCCGTAAGGGTGTCAAAAGCACTCCGTGTGACAGGAGAGGGGCGTGGTGTGGGACACTAATGAGCGGCAAGCCTCTACAGGACCACCCCAGCCCCCCCAGGCCCCCCCCGGACCCACCCTGAGGCAGTGGGGAGGTTGGGGGGGGCAGCGTGAGAGCTCACGCCATCCTCCGCTCAAGTGCTGTCGCTTTGCATCGCCATGACGATGGTCCGGGCAGCACTGTCCGAAGGGTTGGACAAAGGCGTCCGAACGCTCGGATTGCCCGAGAGAGAAAGAGAGAGAGAGCCAGGTGGCGGAATCCAGAAGATAAAATGCGTCGGAGGCGCCTTTAGGAGGACTGCTCTTTGATTTACGCGCAAAACGGGTCATGTGACCACTACCACCCCCCCCCTCCTACTCCCTCAAAATTGATTAAATACATGTGATAAAACACGGGGCGAAGCACTGACCCTAATTTGCAGTATGGAGCCATACGTAAGTCCCCAAGACAAAGCAGCAGCAATACAGGAGAGCAGTCCCGTTAGCTTTGATGCTCTGGAAGCTTTGGGGGTGTGGAAGCTTTGGGGGTGGTGAAGCTTTGGGGGTGTGGATTGCAAACCCGCCCCTCAGCGAGCTGATCCTGTGAGAGTGGAACTGATCCGGGGACGGGAATCTTGTTAAGGACGGGACGGCGAGCCAGGGCACCCTGCCGCGGAAGATGATGAACATTGATGATGTCACAGAGCCGCACGCTTCCGCTTCAGAGCTGCCCCAAAACTGGGCCAATCGCTGCAGCCTGAGCCCTGTCTACTGATCTGGGGGGCGGGGGGGGTGAAGCCAATATCACTTTGAACAATTAGAGAGTCTCTCTGAAAATGCAGTATGACATTACACGCTATACACACTATACACACTATACACACACACACACACACACACACACTCACTTAAACTCACACACACACACAGATACACACTCACACTCAGGAAGCTGTGCTGAAACGGGTTCAGATTCCCCCTCTGACTGCAGAGCTGAAGGTCAGTCAGCCCCTGAGCTGCAGGGAGGTGCAGCTGAGTGTGTGTGTGTGTGTGTGTGTGTGTGTGTGAGAGAGAGAATGTGTGTCTGTGTGTGTGTGTGTGTGTGAGAGAGAGAGAGAGAGAGAGAGAGAGAGAGAGAGAGAGAGAGAGAGAGAGAGAGAGAGAGAGAGAGAGAGAGAGAGAGAGAGAGAGAGAGAGAGAGAGAGAGAGAGAGAGAGAGAGAGAGAGAGAGAGAGAGAGAGAGAGAGAGAGAGAGAGAGAGAGAGAGAGTGTGTGTATTGTACATACAATCAATTTTGCTGGAAATTTACAACCGTGGAGGCTACTATCCCAGTTCTCTGCACTGCCACCCTGTTCTTCTTGGTCTTGTGCCAAGTGCTATAGGTCTTTGTTACATATGCCAAAAATGGACATTATGCTAAAGGTTAGCCACCTTCCTTGTACAGGTGTGGCATCCACCAGTCACATGACTGATGTTCATGAATCAGCCTTATTTACCTTAAACACTTTAAGCTAAATGAGCAACTGCTGGTTTGAATGGTGCTGTACATCTCAACCACTGAACGGACCCAGCCCCTCCAGAACCAAGCCCTCTCACAGCAGCCTGACCCAGCATGGGGGTGTGTGACCCAGTGCTGAGAGTCTGGATTTACCCCCCCTTGTGAGCACCCCTTCCCTCCCCAGGCTCAGACCCAGCGTCTGCGGGAGCTGCTGATAAACATGAAAGGCACCCGGACTCCGCAGTGTCTGCCTGTCCGTACCCTGAGGGGCCAGACTCAGCCCGTCTCCCAGCATGCACCGCGCGTGTGACATGGCCCCGGGGCTGTTCAGCACCTCTGCTACCCCTGGGGTCCGTCGAGGGTGCAGAGGTTCCGAAACCTCGGGAGACACACGCGCACGCGCACACGTACGCACACACACGCACACACACACACACACACACACACACAGGCAGGCAGGCGCACACACACACAGGCACTCACACAGGCAGGCAGGCACACACACACAGGCACTCACACACACACACACACACACAGGCACACACGTACGCACACACACGCACACACACGCACACACACACACACACACACACACACACATGCAGGTGAGACAGGAACAGGAACAGACAGAGGCTTGCCACACAGACAGACCAACGCGGTTGTTCTGCGCTGAGCTATTTTTAACATCACCACTGAACAATCATCTCCTTTCTCGTGCGTTTGGTGTGTCTGACCACACAGTGCAAAGTCAATGTTCACTTTGAGCACATAATACAGTATCAGCTCAGAACTCACACGCGCATACACACACGCGTACACACACACAGACAGACAAAGACACAGACAAACACACGAACACGCACACACACACATGCACACGCACAGCTCTCATTCAGCCCTCTCCATTTGTACAGAATCAATGAGTCGTAAATCTGTATAATTTCCTCCCGTGTCACGTGACAGTAAAGTGCACAAGAACGACATCACTGCCAGCACCCGCCTCCATCCACACGCTCCACAGCAGGGGATTTGACTGACAGCTGGACTCACAGCCACGGTCATTCACTACAGGAGGGAGGAGCTTCCGATTACAGCCAGCCCACCTGGACCAGCTTACACAGAGAGAGAGAGTCTGACTGGCCTGGTGCGTGGGATCGGCCGCTAATCATTAGCCGCGATTCATCTCACCGCTATCCCACACGGCGAGCGTCCTCACTCACTGCCGTTCCACGGAGAGGAGCATTCCAGCACGGCAGCGTAGGTCACGGGTTCGATCCCCTTCCGGGGCTCTGGCATTGTATCCTAACGTAAGGATAACCTGGATGGACTCAGTGAACATGCGGCTTTGGGAATGGACGGTATGGAACAAACGAAAGCAGTGGAAGCCCTGCTAAATGGCGATAAAACTGTTACCGCCGTACTGGAGTGCATATGGAAGGGAGGAGAGGGTCAAAGGTCAGCGTTTGAGAGGTACAGCGTTGCTAATGGGAACGAGCCGCCTTGTCCCACGCGCAGCCCGCACAGCACACCACCGCAACATACCTGTGCTGCTCAGGACCACTGCTCCTCGCCTAGAGCAGGGGGTCCACAATAAGGGCCGGTCCGTTTCAGGATTTTAGGACAACTTCTGCCATTAATTCTTTAATTGGCTCAATCATGTCTTGACATGTGTATACTGTAAGCACCACCTACAGCTCCAGACTGCATGTTTATCCAACAGAGCTCAAGTACAAGAGTGAACCGGAGTGGAGCGGTTAGGAAACCGAAACTAAGGTAAATGGGTGGGAATAGAAACCGGAACACAGAACAGCCCTTCAGGACTGGAGTGAGTCCTGTCCCGTCCCCCCAGGTTAGAGTCACCGCCTGGGTGCTAGGCAGGTGAGGGACGGGTGTGGGATCCAAAATCGCCTCAAGGTTCTGGTTCCGGTCGGCGGGGTCCTCCAAGAGCCCAAACTCCGTGACGGTGTCTCCTCCAGCATGTCCTCAGCCACATCTCCCACGACACGCTAGCAATTAAAAAACTGCTCTTTGTAGAACCCAGAGAGAGGCCGGGTTTATTTTCTCTACAGCAGCCCTTTGACACTGACGGAGTGGGGGGGGGGGAGGGTGACGGAGGGGGGACACACACTTCCTGCCTCCTCCCCCCCCCCAGCCCTTTTCTCTTTCCTGCACAACCACCCTTTTCTTTCCCTCCCTCCCCCTCAGGGCTCTGTCCAAAGACCCGATTACCCATTCACAAAGAGGACACCATCAATTCACTAATTCTACCCCCCCCCCCCTCGCCCCCCCACAGCAGAATCAGTGCTGAAGCCTGCCCACAGTGTGGCCTGCGCACAGGGAGGGGGGGCGAGGGGGGGTGGACTGTGGAGAACAGGCAGCCGTGATAGAGGATTATCACAGCTGTCGGTTATAATTTGTGCTAAGTGACCTGGTCTGCATTGCATACAGTGAGCTCTTCCCCTCTCAGACAGTGAGGGCCTTCAATGGGCAGGACACTGCAGCTAATGCGGACGTACCTCTACACAGGTGACACACTGAGACTCCGATGGGCACTGAGACTCCACACTGAGACTCCAATAAGCACTGAGACTCCACACTGAGACTCCAATGGGCACTGAGCCTCCACACTGAGACTCCACACTGAGACTTCAATAAGCACTGAGACTCCACACTGAGACTCCAATAAGCACTGAGACTCCACACTGAGACTCTGATGGGCACTGAGACTACAATAAGCACTGAGACTCCACACTAAGACTCCACACTGAGACTCTGAAAAGCACTGAGACTCCAATAAGCACTGAAACTCCACACTGAGACTTCTGCTTCCTGCTGCCTTTGCGGAAAATGTCCCCAATGTTGAAATGTTTGCCATCCTGTTCCATTAAAGCGGAGGTGTTGGTGCTCCTGTGATTACCCCGGCTCAGGACCCCTCTTTATGCACACTGGGCTGCCGCGGCTGTGAAGCGCCTTTTAAATCCACTTTTTAACAGCTGGGCTGAAACATGTGGAGTTATTTTCTGCGATCAAGACAGACAGAGAAAGGGGTGTCAACCGCTATTTATACTGAGGAGAGCCACGGGCATGTTTCGGACAGCCCGCTGTGACCCACTGTTCCGAACCCGTGACCTTCAGCACATCAGCACGACCTCCAGCGCTTCAACAAAAAAGACCAAATTAAGACTACACCTCTTCCTGAGATCAACAGAAGATACTGAAACAGAGGGCTCTTTGTGATTACTGAGCTCACCACTGCTCTCTTTCTTCTTAATAATGTTCCAAGAAGTTAATTTTGGTTAGCCTACGGTTTGGCCTATGTCTTTGACTTTTATTCTTATTTATCAGCCTCATAATGGCTTCCTTGACTTTCATTGGCACAACTCTGGACCTCATGTTGATAAACGTCAAAAACAGACTCCAAAGGCAATCAAATGGCTAGAATCAAAACTAGATACTGAAAGCTCTCTTATAGCTGCACTAAGGAAGCTATCGAACACACCTGACTATTCAGAAACACCAGTGATGCCATTTCTCCCAAACATTATGACGCCCTAAAATGGGAGGACTATTTATGCAATTTCTACATGGTGGAATCAAAATGTATAAAAATGCCCTCAAATAAGAACTGAGAATCTGCACTTTAACCACATATGAATTGTTTGTCTAAAATGTAAAAAATCTAAAATGGTGGAATATAGTGCCAAATCAAGAAGAAAAAAAAAACAATGTCATTGTCCCAAACATTGTGGCACTCACTGTATATATTTGGAAAACAGGAACACATTTACATGGAACAAATACTGTACATATGGAAATGAGGATACATGAAATGTTGTGTTACACTTCGTGACTTTTCAGTGTCACAGGAGCAATCAGCCTATAAGGCTCTGTGTTGTGGGGCTGCAGTGCTGAACTGCTGCGACATCTCAAGACCACCGTGAAACATCTCTAATCTGAGGCAGATCTAAACAGCCCAGTCCCCCCCGCACTTCCCTCCTCAGCAAACAGAAACTGTAATTACTGGGAAAGATCCATTTTTTCCCAGAGATTTACTGCACTAGCAAATTAGCTAATCCAAGTGCAATAATCCAACAGCAAATAAGGGTCATTTTTTTATATGCATCAAGCAGAGCTGAATTTGGACAAATCAAACAAGCGCTTTATAAAAAAAAAAAAGAGAAGAAACCGAACAAAGAAGGCAAACTCACTTCTAATATTTATTAGTTTTAGGTTTCTTTGTTTGTTTTTCACTGCCTTTTGTGACGATGCTTCCATGATGCAGATTCTCAAGATTAGACATTAAACTCCTAATTGCAGAATAAATTAATTTCATTACAAAGACAAGCCTCGGTGAACTATTCCAGAAGAAGCCAAAGATTCCCGTTATCTCAGTTCTCTGGGGGAATCTGCCTGGGAAAACCTAAAACAGACACAAAGCGCAAAGATAACTTCCTCCATCTCCGTACACAATCAGTCCCCGCTCCCAGTGAACTAATTAATCTCTTCAGGTCTGGTTGTATCGCGGCTGATCTCCAGCTCTTTGGAACCAGAGTGGTGCGGGATGGTTCCCAGATGAGGCCAACCTCAGTGACAACCCCGCTCCCAAAAAAATAAATCATTCGGCTCAGGGGGGCAAACAGCTTGTTCTCTTGTTCATCCTCTGCGGTGAGGAGCTTAAAGTGTGTCTGAGGTGAGAGCTAACAGAACGGACTTTGTGTACACTTGGTTTAGGGAAAACTCAATAAGCAGCATTTATGAAAATATATATGAGTGAGCGAGGAGCTGGGGGTGCAGACCATGCTGCCAGGCCCGGCTGACCTCCCTCTTCACTTCTGTTGCACGGAAACCAAGAAGGATTTTTTTTAAATCAGGTAATGATTAAAGACACCATACCAAGCCAAATTCTGCAGATTCACTGATCTGCTGTGTGGCTGATTCAGTAAAGTAGGGACAGAAGATAGACCAGTGGGACGAGCTGCAATAGGTTCAATTGTTTTATTGCGTATACATGGAATTGCTTTATTTCATATTCATGTATCTGCTCAGTACTGTAATCAGGACTCCCTTGTGAAGGAGACCCTGGGCTCAATGGGATGTGCCTGCATAAATAAAGGTTATCTATCCATCTATCTGTCTATCTATCTATCCATCTGTCTATCTATCTAAATACAGGAAACATCCGTGAGATGTCCAAGTATAAAGGAGCTTCGAACACAACCACACATTCACCATCGTCTCATGTCACCACAGTACTGATAAGATACAGATGTCTGTGTATTGCACTAAAAACACGAGAAGAAATAAAATGGCTGGAAGGTTTTGAGAGAAAGATGGTTGAGAAACAGGAAATGGACTGCGAGCCGTCCACTCTGAGTGACAGCGCGGTGTGTATACACACGGAAGGAGACATCGCCTGGACACACCGCCTGACCATGTGACTTCCGCTTGACCCTCATCACAGCACCCCAAAATACTTGGTCACCCCTAATTTGGTCAATCCGTCAGCCAAACGTCCAAAAATCTGAAAGCCTATTTTACTGCTACGGCTCTTATCAAAAGCGTTCCCACATAAAGACTATTCCACACCCACTCGCCCACGTTCCACACCCACGTTCCTCCCCCCACAGACATCCCATCTGGTCCTTCCCGCGGTTCATATCCTATCACTAATTGAGCTCAAGTTAATTCAGCTGGAACAGTCTAAACACCTCAGGGGGTGGGTGGGGAGGAGGGGGTTACTGGAAGGGGGCAGTGGCCAGCTCACCCATATTAGTTAATCAGCCTTGTATTCTTGACTCATTATGGAATTCTGTATTTAAATTGCGCGTCAGATTAATTAATTAATTAATTAATTAATTAATTAAACCTCAACCCCTGCACAACTGGACTTGCGGCCGCGCGCCAGCTGCGGGGCAGCTATTGCCACCTCAGATGCGTCTTTTTACGCAAGCGCGAGACGGCTCAGTATTAGGAAGGCTTTCGGGCAGTCTGGCGTGACCTCCTCCAAAATGTAATGACAGTCCCTGTGCATTTTCTCTTTCTTTCTACAAACTACTCTTTCTATTGTGCCATAACAGAGCAACGCGTTTGGTAATGTCGTGCCGCCGAATTTTGTAGCCACGCGGATTCAGGTAATGTAGACAGTCGTGGTCAGACTGGAGACAAGACCACACCTCTTGTCCCCATATAACGGCAGCGTTTCTATATTCCTTCAAAGCTGAACCTAACACCAATACAGCGGCTATGGCATCACATACGTCCGATTTGTTCAGCATTCAGTTCAACCGACTAAAAATTATTAAAGTTTTATTTATGGAATAGGCTGGTGATTACGGCTAGCTCACTACCTGGCGATTTTGAGTAAAAGACCCGGTAATATCAAGTCAGCCAATCTGAAAATGCCATTTGTGGTTATCGCAGTACAAGCATCTTCGCATTGCTGGATCAAAACAATATTGTTTTCTAAACAGACTCCTAAAATCAGCGTGTATCCGTAAGCTACTCTAACAAAGCCAAAGCGGTGAAGGACATTCCGCCGTTTTTCAAGGGACCGCAGTTCTTTGTGTCAGACCGCTGTGGCTAGTTGCTGCAACGCCCGCTATCGTTGCAGTTTCTCTTTTTTTCCTTTTCTTCTTTTGTGCAATACTTGTCACTGCGCAAAGAGCGGAGGCAAAAAAAGTGAAGTGAAAACTCCGCCGACATAAAGCATCGGTTAAAGCTTTGCAAGTCATCGCTAGACAGGAATCAAGCAATGCTGTATCCCAGACTCCTGCAGAAATGATCAACTGGCATCACGCGCTGTCAACCACACCTGTGCTATTAGATACGCGGCTCGCAAGTTTCTGCCATCGTTAGACTGCGGTACAGTAGCCTACATAGTGACCGGCCACATAAAGAGGATTATGAAGACAATTAGCCGCCTAAAATTATCCTCGGCGAGTCACTGCCCGACAAAGTACCGTACCTCAGGCTATTCTGTACACCAGAAACACCCACAAAAGAATGGCCAGGCACGCGTTTTTTGACTCCCATATGTATTTATATTTAGAAAAATATTGTTTTTGAGAACAATTATTGAATGGGGTTGCAGCAGAGGAAAAACAGGAAACGTACAATTGCTTGGCGGCAGACAAATATTGCAAAGGTCGGCAACAATATCTCATCTAACCCCCACCGAGGCGGCGATTCCGGAGCGCCTCTACCTTACCTTAATGAGACCTTGACACAACAGTCGTTCTGTGTCGCCATTCTGTAATCGTTCCAGGTTTGTCCTTTAAATTAAAACTACCTGTCAAATACGTTGGTTGGTGTCTCTAAGGACGAATATTCAGCGTTGTGCGAGCCAAAACCGCTGCAATTAGGCTAATCGTGGGTCACGTTTTCTAAAAAAAAAAAAGAGGAGCTATTTTACAACTGGACACTGCTAGACTACCTTTGTCACCGTCCCGATTTCAGCTACAGTTATTGTCATTTTTAGGTTTCTGTATGATGCATCGCAAGACCATCTCCGTTTTCTTTCTTTTTCTTCGTGTACCGCTGCAATATCCTGTCATAAGTGTGCGAGACGCTCATCTGACTCCTCAGACTCAACCTCCCCTTTCATTGTATGTGTGTGTGTAGCCACGGCGCTGAGAACCCAGGGGGCGGGTGAAGCCGCTCGCGATTGACAGATACTCAGCCATACAAACGAACCACTCCCCGCCTGTCTGCAAAGTAACGGACCAATTGGGGCTCGCGGTGGACTTGCCGTAGGTGCGAGGCTTCGTGATTGGGAAGACACCTCGCGCAGAAAGGGCGATATCGCGGGCTGCGCCATCTGAAACGCATTAAACGCCCATAAAGCGAGAATGTTTCAGGGATCTTGGGAGAGGTCGAAAGGGCTCGAATTTTGCACCCGCGGGATCGAGCACGAGCAGCAGCGAATGGAACGCCAGCTCCACGTGCTGAGCGTTTAATAGGCATGAAGCATGAAGTGATTTATGGTAAGTTGGGCACATATTTCCAAACTGACTTTAAGAGAGTGACTTTTTGCAATGAACCGAGAAACGGTTTATATAAGCAAATTATGAGTATAAGTAATATGCTCATAATTTGTAATGTTGCGGGAGTTGTTAGTGCATTATATTTATTAATAGAAATAAGTGACATGTTTTCAAAAGGAGTACTGTTAAAAAAGCACTAACAGATTTTAAGTGTTTTTTTGTTTTTTTGTTTTAAGTTCACCCCATTTCCAAACAAGACTTGATCACCTTAAAAGCTCTATATATTTCTATAAAAAGTAGCAAGGCTGGCTGAAATACACAATGGAATGTTTCCTCAAATGAATACAGAACTATAATGCACTTTATACAAGTTTATTTGTATAACACAACTATTTTATATACAAAGTGTTTTTTTCCACTCACAGGACTGAAATACCCTCTTTTGTGTTACTAAACACACACAAAGGGGCTGCAGCCATTTCAGGTCACTGCTGATGTTGCATCATTATTCCGTGACAATACAACAAAAATCATCGGCATGAAAAGCCGCATATGTTGCACTTAAGTTTTTTTGTGTGATGAGTGTAGTTCCTGTGGACAAAGGAAGCTCTCTTAAATGCCCTCTCTCACGTACATACTTCCCTTTTTGAAGTCCTGTCTAGTATTCATTTAAAAGATTAAATATGCCCACATTCTAAGCTTATGTTTGATTAAGCCGTACTGGTTTCAGGCAATGGCATTTAAGTGAGTGTAATGCAAATGCCTTGGTAAAAAATGACCTGTTAGTCTCAATGAGTCTTCAGGTGGTAGACTAATACACTGTAACGTGGATCAAGCCGCAGTCCTCGCTGGAGGTTAGAGTGAAACAGAGTTAGCAATTCCCCAGCATATATCAGCACGGCCTGGGGTGATGGGGGAAACTACCGTGCTTCTGTCACAAAGCCACTATGTCATAATACATTACACTATGTCATAATACATTATGCATGTCGCGCCAGACCTGCAGCCCGGTGGCACACAATTTAAAGTCCATTTAGAATCTGTATGCCAATTTTGAGTGATCCAAAAGAAGAAGAAAAGAAAAGAAAAAAAAAAAAACACAAGCGGGGCCTCGAAAGGTAAGACTATTAGTTATACCACCACACCCATGGTAACATTAGCAGCATCAAGGCCCTTTGATTGACAGGTCTGGAATATATTGGGTTGGAGGGGCACTGTAATTCATCCAACCATCAGGTTTTTTCAGACACTAATTCTGGAACGTCAACAACGAGCGAGAAAGGGGAGTGCGTAGGTCTGCAAAAAGTGGAGAAAGAGAGAGAGTGAGAGAGAGAGAGAGCACAGAACTCTCCCTCAGTTTTGGAATCTAACTGTGGAGCAGTGGCAAGCTGACCGCAATTCCTCACCAGATGTTACCTGTAGTTTTGAACGGAATAAGGATTAGGTTACCGTTTCTTTTTCCCGCCCACCCCCATGAGGATGTGGGGAGCGCCTCAGTACCGGCATAGACATTCCAGGCCATACGTTGCTGGGTCATCGATTATTAATGTCTTGTGGCATCCAGCGATTGTTTCCCTTGCTGCAGTGGGGCTCTCTCAGTGCGGAACGGGAGATCATGGCAGGGTGGAAACGCGCTCTCTGGCCTGTGTGATTGACACACTGCACTGCGCATACCCAACAAAGACTCACACTCCACTAGAGCACTCTGCTGGGTGTCACATGGTAGGTTTTTTGGGGGTGGGGGGAGGTGGGTGATGGGCTGATTTTTAAGTTGGGGGGGGGGGGGGGGGCAGGGGGAGGTGGAATGTGACCCTCTCCACTTGGCAGAGAGAACAAGAGGACTCGGGCAAAAATAATAAAAAATCAGCTGGTTCTGACTTCATCTAGGTCAGTCTGCCACATCTGCCTGTGGGCATACTACAGCCGACACACACACATGCGCACACACGCACACACACACAGCCACGAGCACAGACACACACACACACAGGCACAAGCACAGACACACACACAGGCACGAGCACAAACACACGCACAGGCACTCACACACACACTCACAGACACATACATGCACACACACACACACACACACACATCACATGCACACGCACACACACACACAGGCACAGAGAGACGCGCACACACACACAGGCACATACACACGCACACACACACACATACAGGCGCAGGCACGCACACACACACACACATTACACGCATGCACACACACACACACACACACACACACACAATACAGTATAATATTCCTGAAAACATGGTGGAGATGTCGGGCCTCTGTTATGAGAACCGTCAGATAAAACTATAGATCCGATATTTCCTTTCAATGATCAGTCGAAAATATCCTGATGTTTTAAGGGGTTGATGTCACAGACATGTCGGTTCAGAAGGCACCTTGATCCCTCTCCTTCTTGTGGGGTGGGGGGGGGGGGGGGGGGGGTGAGGAGAGTCTGTCGGGACAGTGTCTGATACACACGCTCAAAAAGGTCTGACCTGACAGAGCGGAATGCTATC
Organism: Anguilla anguilla; assembly: GCF_013347855.1. NCBI lineage: Eukaryota > Metazoa > Chordata > Actinopteri > Anguilliformes > Anguillidae > Anguilla > Anguilla anguilla. The sequence continues at coordinate 39,956,278 of NC_049213.1, read as the reverse complement.
GCTGCCAGCAATATATGCTTTTCTATGCATATATATTACATTACATTACAGGCTTATCCAGAGCGACTTGCACAACTTTTACATAGCATTTTACATTGCATCCATTTATACAGCTGGATATATGCTGAAGCAATGCAGGTTAAGTACCTTGCTCAAGGGTACAACGGCAGTGTCCGACCCAGGAATCGAACCTATGACCTTTCGGTTACAAGCCCAGTTCCTTACCCACTGTGCTACATTGCCGCCCGTATGTACACACATGTGTTTGTAAGGGCCCCAGTGCTGCTCTTTTCATGGGGCTTAGGGCTCCTCCAGCAGCCCGGGCATCTACCCACTGACAGGACCCACACGAGTCACGTGGCACTGCCAGCCAACAGGAAATCACACAAAGGGAATTAAATGCAGCTCGATTTCTGAATCAAACCGAGACAGGAAGGGAATAAACCCACAATGCACCCTGGGCCAGCGCGAAACCCACAATGCACCCTGGGCCAGCGCGAAACCCACAATGCACCCTGGGCCAGCGCGAAACCCACAATGCACCCTGGGCCAGCGCGAAACCCACAATGCACCCTGGGCCAGCGCGAAACCCACAATGCACCCTGGGCCAGCGCGAAGGGAGGAAATCCCAAATATAAGCTCGGTTATTTACTCTCGTGAGCAGACGTGTCGTCTGATCATTGTTCCTGTGTTATCAGACACGCTTTCTTTTTCAAAAGGGGGGGGGGGTTATTGTGGGAAGAGGTGTCCGTGTGAAGCAGAAAATGTCAATGGAGATGTCACAAGGCCTCTCTGTCGGATGTTGGTCTCCATGACTCCTAAACCCTGCTCTGGGGGGGGGGGGGGGGGGGGGGGGGGGGCGGCGTGGACGCGCGCGTGCTTAACTCCGGGCAGAGATGGTGCCACGTTTCCATGGAAACAGACCCACAGAAGGATGTGGAGAAAGATTAGGCTGAGACGGCAAAAAGAAACAAAAAAAAAAGAAACGATTGTGTGTTTCCTTGCTGACGCTTGGGAAAGTGAGCAATGCTTAGTAAATAAGGCTTTGTGCTGAGGTCAGAGGTCATAGGCAGATGAGAATATGTACCTCAGATTATAATCTGGGAGAGATGAGAATATGTACCTCAGATTATCATCTGGGAGAGACGAGAATATGTACCTCAGATTATAATCTGGGAGAGATGAGAATATGTACCTCAGATTATAATCTGGGAGGATATTAATGGGGCTCATCTGCCATGAATGTTTCAAACTGACTGTGACGCCAGGAAAGAAGCTTCAGAAGTTGGAGGCTTTTGATACAAGAAACCGTGACAAACTGTAGGCCGCTGTGGTTTGATTTACTTAAAACCAAAGGGTGCCAAAAATGCACTTGAGACTGATGCGCCTTTATCTGTGATCTACCCCTCATTATTCTGAGAACTGCCTGCCACAGAGCAAGCCCTCTCCACTTTATAGACGAAAATTGGATCGTTGCTTTGACATAACCTGATTGCATCCCGTCTATCCATCAATGCGAATGATGTGACGTTGGCTAAAATATCCCTCATAATAAAAACTAAAGTCATTGGCCTTTCTTGTTAATATTCTTTTTTGATGTAGGAACATTGTTGGTCAGAGAACATAATTACTAATTTTACAAGCCAACAAAAATATATTAATATGTTCTTTTTGTCTGGATATTTTGTATTCTGTTAAAGAAAAATCTGCTTTTACACACACTGTGTTGGAGCCTAGTCTGTCCGTGTCTCTTATGCCAGTATATTCCTCAGGGTAGATATAATATTCTGCGTTTTCCAGTCCACTTGTGGTGCTGTTGGTTTCTTACCACTTTGTGGTCAACGTTATGAACACATTGTGTACATACTCCGTTTCCCCTTTCTTTGGCAAAACAAATTATTAAACAAATAGTGAAACCTTGTGAAGCCATTCTAACTGAAACCAGTGCTTGTAATGAAAACTGGAACTGAGCCATAATCACTAATAGGAATAAGCCAGCCTGACCTCTTCCTTCCCACATTAAGTCTGATTTGTAATAACCAGCTCGTTCATCTGATCAATCGACACATTTAAATTATTTACAGGTAAGTAAATTTCACTTATAAAGCTCATTTAAATCAGCAACTGTTGAGCCTTAAGTGCTGTATGAAATATATGCATACAAAATATATACATAAACATACAAACACAGACTGGATGTTTTTAAAAAAACATTAAATGTTTGGAAACCCGAGTAACGGGTTTTAAATCTTGATTTAAAGAGAAAGGCTGAAGGGGCTGAGCTGATTTTGGGTGGGGAGCAGAACCACAGCCTCGGACCACAGACCCCAAAAGCACGGTCCTCGCTTACTTATTGAGATAGCAAACCTCGAGGCCATCTCATTTTAGGTGCCCGTGAGAGGTTCTTTGGAACCCCTTGGTTAAATCAACTCAGCAATGCTTCTGTCCACTGTCTGGTTCTTAAAATTCTGAGGAGACAGCTCTATGTCGCACCCTAGTGGTAGATAAATATCATGCGACTTGACCTAGCCTGTTCATCTAGCCGTATTACTGGTATTATTGGTCTTGTTAAGGAAATGTGAATATCATGTTATATTCTGTCATTTAAGATGTGTGTAATTTAAAAATGATAATTGCAGTAAGTTATGAATATGACCTACCATATGTGAGTGAGTGTCCAATCGCATGTACACAGAAGAACTCCCTAGGGTTAGATACAGAATATACATAATTAACATGTGGCAGATTTGTGTGTGAACCCGTAATCACCAGGGGTTACATGATACTGCCGGTGCATTTAGCACAACGTTATGTGACGGTTAATAACCGTCCCTGAGCTAGGAGAAACAGCAGGCACATCCACTGTGTCACCGCAATAACAGGCCAATACATCCCTGGGGAAACCGAGGTAAAAAATCATTTTTGTGGGGAGTATTTTTCATTTTATATGACTTGAGTGCTTTCTGATGTTAAACGCGCAAGTGAATTAATATTTCTCTTTTGGCATCATAATGATGATGACAGTGATTATTATTATTATTAGTAGTAGTAGTAGTAGTATTAGTTTCAGTTGTAGTAGATTATTAGCAATAGGAAAATAATTAGGCAATCAGATTTTCACCATCACCATTACTGGTCTACTATTCAACCTCCCACCGTTGAATGCGGCATTGTAGCTACCGTTTGGTCCCCTATGAGCTGACATTTAGCACATGCCGCTCAAACCGCTATCAGTAAGAACAGATGGCAATTTCCGTCTTTCAGTCGACGTGTGTGTGTGTGGCGGTTTTTCATGGAAAGGACAGCTGAACGGTTGAATAGGGCACGTGAGACACGTATTGATTTATTTGTCTAATCTCAGAAGCACACCGCATTGTGGCGTGTTTGCGCAGGCCGTTCATGTGTATTATATTTCACGAGCTACTTTAACTTTAATTTAACAGCCTAATCGCTGAGGCATGACGAGAGACTCTGTCGTGACCTGATCAATAGCCTTAATGGTAGGCCAATAGGCTACGGAACGCTCACACCAATACACAAGTTTGGTGTATCAAATGTATTGTAACATAGTAGGCTATCACGACTAAGAGGAAAACAGATTTGAGAAGAAAAAAACAAACACAAAAACGAGTAATTGTAGATGGCTGGTTTTTAAATTGCATATAAGGGCATCTTTCACGGAGATCATACGTCCTCTGTTCTAAATGATTCCCATAATTATATTAAAACCTATATGCTATTTTAAGGGAAATTTCATAACATTGAACAGTAACTCGCCTAAGTCCTTTCAAATAGGACCTGTTCAAACAGATTTTTTTTATTTAAAAACATGTTAAATTCACAAACAATAAATAAATAATGTTTTAGTCGTGCCTCGCTAAAACGCTTGTTATTCTGACTATTCTCCTGAACGCGGCTGGAAATAGACATTTTGTACACGTATTTTTTCTACTTCCAAAAGTATCTTTAATTTGGCCAAATACCAGCACGGAGATACAGTATTTGCATCCGTGAATAGCAGCGAATGGGCTGGGAAATCTTAAATCGAGTTGGGCAGCAGGTGGCGCGCTAGTGCAGGGCTTTAAACGGTCCTTGACTGCTTTGTACAAAAGGTCTCCACACCAACCGTTTTCCCAAACCGCCACACCTATTCCTCGATGATGGCCATTCTCATCTTTATTCATTCAGCTATCCCCAATGAGGCACTGTACTCCTCCAAAGATTAGATTTTCCTAGTATCATAGAGCATTCCAACAGAAACAGCTTCCCAATGGGTTTTGACTCCCTGTTCAAATAAATAAAGAACTGTAAACTGTGAACCCCCCATATGTTCTCTGAAATTTAAAATATAAGTACGATAAAACAGAGTGCAACCAATGAAAATGTACTGATATAACCAAGCCCCTGGACCCATTCCAATCAATAAGTTTCAAGGGTAAGGTTTTTTTTTGGTTTGGGACTCACTTGCGGTGAGGGGTAGGTGACTCACCCAGACTGATGGCTTCTGCCACAGGCCTCTTTCCCGCCTGGCCCGTCTGGCACTGCACGTTCGCTTGGTCTTCTTTTGATTTCTCTCTCTCACACACACACACACACACACACACACAAGCAAAGGACATCAGGAGCACAAAACCTCCAACAGCATCTGAAAGTCAACAGTAACCCATACAGCAGATACAGCATGTTTTTAATATTGTATTATTAAGCACTGCCATGTGAGGGCGCTGTTTTCAAAGCACAAGTGCACTGAGAACGCATTCTCATAGGTTAAGGGGAGACTCAAACTAAGACTTAGTACTTGGAAACTTGCAGTCATTGAACAACATAATGCACTTTACTCTTTAAACATTGCTACACTCCAAGATGCAAATCACTAATTAGCCACAAAAACAGGTGGCCAGGTAACGGTTTGCCAAGTACCTAAAAGAGCCTGCAGAGTTCTGGAAAGAGGTCTTGTGCACAGACGAGACCAAGATTCACTTGTATCAGAGTGATGGCAAGAGCAAAGTGTGGAGGCCAAAAGGAACTGCCCAAGATACAAAGCAAACAGTACCACCTCATCTGTGAAACATGGTGGTGGGGGGTGTTATGGTTTGGGCATGTATGCCACAGGTACTGGCTCACTAGTCTTCATTGATGATGTAACTGAATGAATGAATTCTGAAGTGCAAAGCAACATCGCCTCAAGTTCAAATAAAATGCCTCCGAACTCGTTGGACAGCACTTCATCCTACAGGAAGAAAATTATCCCAAACACATTGCTTTAAGCAACAAAGGAGTTTTTCAAAGACAAAAACTGGATAATTCTTGACTGGCTAAGTAAATCACCTCATCTGAACCACACTGAACACGCGTTTCATTTGCTGAAGAGGAAACTTGAAGCAACTAGCCCCCAAAACAAGCAGGAGCTGAAGATGGCTGCAGTACAGGCCTGGCAGAGCATCACCTGAGAAGATACTCAGCACCTGGTGCTGCCTGTAAGTCACAGACTTCAAACAGTCATTGCATCCAGAGGATACGAGACAAAGTGGAGTACAGAGTCAAATCAAGAAAAAATATCTTTGCCCCAAACATTATGGCAAGCACTGTACCTGCACACTCATGTACACACACACACACACACACACACACTCACATGCACAAACACATGCATGTACAAACCCACACAAGCATAAACATATGCTCACGCATAACTACACAAACATTTACACACACATACACTGAAAACACAGGCACAAATATAAATAATTACAGACATGCACAGAGTATGTGTGCACACATACACCATATACACACGTGCAAACACACATGCACAACCACACAAATATTTACACACATGCACACAGATGTGTACACACTTTCCTGGTTACCAAACCTAATGAATTAGACGTGATTTGCACAATTACAAGACACCAAGCAGGACGAAGCCACGTGAAACACTTCGTTTTCTGGAGCCAGGTATGAAATGTGAGTGAAATCATTTCGATTGTAATTAGAGAGCTTTTTTCCCCTCTTCCAAAGAACACATAAACACTATTAATTAGTACCACCCCGTTTCCCACCTGCTCCACGTGGTGTCAGGAGCCATGTTACCCGATATGCTATTCCAGGTAGATTTACGATTAATTCACTATCCTTTAACTGATTACTGTGACATACAGTAGTGGCTTTGCCAGCATATTAAGGTGGACCAGCTATAACATGTGGGCGCTCAGATAATGTACGTACGCGCAGTGTGAAAGATATTTGCGGTATCGCTGTCATAAGACAGCCCAGACAATTCTATTTAAATCCTCTCAAAATTGGTTCCTGCCACGGGAGAGCTATAAAAAAAACCGCCTTCCGCCTCATTACCCCTTTCCACCCGGACGCTCGCGCTGTTCAGATGTCACTCTCCCGCTTACATGTAGTCATGTGGAATTCATCAAGGCCCCCCTTCCCGCCTTCCCCCCTGCTCATTCGGGCACGCGCCCGCGCGAGATGGACGTCATCACTCTTTAGATGGAGCTGTCAGTGGTGCTGAATTTCTGGCCAGCGGTCTGAAGGGAGCGGAGACGTGTGGGGGCTGGCTGGCTGCGCGCGATCAACAGATGGGCTTGCCAGAGTCCTCGAGGACCGTTAACTAATTTATTAAAACACACAGAAGAAGAGCCTTCCTGTCGTTTAATCCACATCAAGAAAACAGAAATGTCAGTTATTTCTGAGGAAACTCTGACAACAGGTCACACCGTGCAAGTATAGGACAGCGGGAAAAAAAAGTGAATGGGAGCGTCGATTTTATGGAGCAGTGGCAAAAAACGATCGAAACGAGTAAAAGAAAGCGCGGCGCAGATTTCATTTATTTTTGGCTCGGGTGAAATATTGCTTAACCTGAGAACCTGAATCGGAGGACACTTTCTACGCGTGGAGTTCGTGTGTTGCTGGCGTCTTGGCGCTCTCTGTGTGCGTCTGTTTGCTCGTTTTTCCCATTTAGTTTTTTTCTGGATTCTCGTGCATACTATGGAAAAAATGCTACCTGCTCAGGAAGCGGCCAAAATCTACCACACCAACTACGTGAGGAACGCCCGGGCGATCGGCGTGCTCTGGGCGATATTCACGATCTGCTTTGCCATCATCACCGTGGTGGTGTTCATCCAGCCGTACTGGATCGGGGACAGCGTCAATACCCCCCAGGCCGGCTACTTCGGACTCTTCCACTACTGCATCGGCAACGCGCTGACCTCCGAGCTGACGTGCAAGGGCAGCGCACTGGACTTCGGCTCCATCCCGTCTGGAGCCTTCAAAACTGCCATGTTCTTCGTGGGCATCTCCATGCTGCTGGTCGTGGGCAGCATCGTCTGCTTCAGCCTCTTCTTCTTCTGCAACGCGGGAAGCGTCTACAAGATTTGCGCCTGGATGCAGCTCGCGTCGTGTAAGTCAGTTTGCCTCGTGCGGGAAAAAAAGATAATTCACTGATTAGTTGGAGTTTCGATAGTTAGTATACGAGCTAATACAGAGGCAGACCAAAGCGAATTGCTAGTTAATTCCATGTGGGTGAATTATTAATGGTTTATAAGGGACAGCATTTAAGTCTAACAAATGTTAAGTCGACGTACGACGTGCAGTTTTGCTTCTGCATCAGGGTTAACCGAGAAAGCCTCTGAGCTATGTTCACTGGGGCGCGAGGACTGCGCTCTGTCACCATTAGACTCAGACGAAAGTCTTGTCGTGGAAGGGACAATAAATCAATGAAGCTCCGGCGCTATTTAAATCAGTGACCTGTCAACACTTGTCATTTCGCATTTACAGCGATGAGGGTCTATAAGGACCACTCATGCGCACTGAAGGGACATATATATGCAGAAAACACGAGGAGTAACAAAAGGCTCGCAGCACACAATAACTGAGATCTAAATGATCTAGTTGATAGGAGCGTACACGGAGATGCCCATATTTGCATTTTTCCAATCAAGTGCAGCTAAATACGTAAGGCACGTGGCCACTTCTAAGGAGGTATTGTCTAGTTTACGGTCTGTATTGGGAGCCTTAGCCTATCGTTTCGATGTAAACTATAAACGAATATTTACAAGATAGCCAACATTGGCTAATATTGGGTGCACCGTACAGAAGTCACCAAACCAGTTCATTATACAATCGAAATTATACCTTTTCACGACAACGTGGGCAGCTTTCAGAGATGTCTGAAAAAAGACACCGGGGAGATTAAGTACAGCAATAATGACAAATGTTACCACGTTTTACAGGTTCTAGCCTATAGATATCGAAAGGCGCATTTTACGGTGTGGCGAAAGTTTGGTGAAAGTTCGTTAGGTCGAGGGAAACCTGTGCGGGTTACTGCTTTTCTTGGTGAAACAAAATCATAACTTTAATGTGCTGCCCTGTTTCGTTTGTTTAAGGGTAACGCTGAGAGGGGACGTTAACTAAGTTATAGGCTCCCACAGTTAAGTGGCGCGCGACAAGGACTGACGCGAGTTGTGGATGGTTTACCAGATGGCGAACGGGTTAATGTCAGGACGCGTATAAGATGTCACTTTCTCTGCCGTGCAGACTGGTAATATCGATTTCACACGAAGCGTCCAAGTAGGCTACTTACTCCTTCCGCATGAAAACGGATACAGTAAAATATATTGGACTGGAAACAGTTTTAAAAAAGATTAATAGCAATATAAATTAAAGGAAAATAAACAGACAACAAAAACGTGCTGTTATGTGCTCATATAGAGTATGCATTCGCTAAAACAAATTTACAGAATGGGCAACTATTTTACACAACAGAGCCAGCAGTAGTAGGCTATTGCTGAGACATGGCTCCTGAGATTAGGGGAAGACTGCTTTGAAAATTTCATATTTTAAAAAAGAACGAAAAAAAAAGGTTTCATCACTGAGATTCAGTGGGGCACCTGTACCAGGAAGAAATGCATTATGAGCACAGCCCCAATCTTCCCCTCCTCGCAACCTCTCATTATTAAGCGACGCTTAATTTTTTTCTGCGGCTCCCCGGAGCAGATTCTCATCAGCGGGGCCCAGAAAAGGAACCGCACCCTCCAATCTGAAAAAGTGTGATGAGAAAGAGCGACGGACAGACGGCGGCAGTCTGGACTCGCACGCGCGGTGGGCGCACGAATCGCAGGCCGTCTGAACACACAGGGCAGACGGTGTTAGATTGGATTACCCCGCTCTCCGCTGGAGCCTCGTGCGTTTTTAATGAATACTAAAGATCATGCCCCGGAGCTGCGCGCATATCCCTTTGTGAATTAACCCTTTACTCCAGCACAAGTGTTTAATAAAAGAGCAACTGGCCATTGATTTACATTACATTACATTACAGGCATTTGGCAGACGCTCTTATCCAGAGGGAAGTACAGTTCCAAGTGCAGGGAGCGATCGCATAGTTTAACTTGGACCCTGTAGGTTAATCTGATCAACACAAACAAACGCAGCAGCAAAGCAGTCTATGCAAATAATACAAGAAATAATTAAACAAGTAGGCACAAGTGCAAAAACTAAAATAAACAGCTTACCTAGATACATACCTAAGCTTACATAGTCAATTAGAGACTACAGGGAGGTAGGGAGGGGTGGGGAGAGGTGCAACCTGAAGAGGTGAGTCTTCAGTCGCCGCTTGAAGGTGATCAGGGTCTCAGCTGTTCTGACCTCCACGGGAAGGTCATTCCACCATCGTGGAGCCAGAACAGACAGGAGACGTGACCGGGAAGTGCAAGTGCGAAGAGGGGAGGTGCCAGGCATCCTGAGGTAGCGGAACGGAGGGTCTGGCTGGCATGTTGGGTTTTAAGATCGTGTGGAGGTGTGCTGGGGCTGACCCCTTGACTGCCTGGTATGCTAGGACCAATGTTTTGAATTTGATGCGAGCCATAACAGGCAGCCAGTGGAGGGTAGTGAGCAGGGGAGTGACGTGGGAGTGTCTGGGGAGGTTAAAGCCCAGACGAGCTGCAGCATTTTGGATGAGAGTTAAAATAGCAAAACCTCGTACAGAAAGAGTTGGACCTCTAACCTTATCCATGAAGTGTAAAAATATGCACGCAAGCTACAGCTTATGTGTGTGTGTGTGTGTGTGTGTGTGTGTGTTGCAAATGTCACGTGAATACAATGAACAATAATAAATAATGTTTCCTACACAGAGGAAATTGCTTATGAAAATATATTACTTCCTGAAGTAGTGCACTGTAAGATATCTAAGCATTCAAGTTTAACCTGGCCTTACCATTTAAACCCTTGCGAGTGGCAGGCTAGCGTATCTGCACCCCTGGGCTAGCGTGGCATAGTACCGGGTTCTAATCATTTAGGCCTGCTTCATGTTCCGAGGGGGAGAGCGAAGCCAAGAGAACTAATCCTGCCGCCTCAGATTGTGTGATATGCAGCATGCCATGCGTGCAGTTTAGAACATATATCAAGATCATCCTGTCTGTTCTCAGCATTCAGTTAAATACATCAGAGATGCGATTACTTGGTTCGCCACGCTTCTCAAAATCGATAACCTTCTCGCGGATTGACGCGTGGTTTTATGCAAATCCGAGAGGCAGCATTTCCTTCAACAACTATTCACATCTAGCTAATTTGTCAGAGATGACGTGAAATGTTGAGATAGAAATAATGTATTTTCATCGCAACTCAGAGCTGTAAGAATATTTCAACACCCCTTTATCTCCGGCACCAGAATCTGCAGGTGAAAATTTGTTGGGAGATGCTGGCTTTATAAAGTAGAAAAAATCTTACATCTTATAGACTATGATCTCTCAGTTGGCACGTAAGCAGGTAAAACAATGATTTTTTTTCTTTTAAATTCTAGAGCAGCTAACAGGTAAGCCGCAAAACTAAAATTATGTAATTGGCAATAAGGGAAGGGCTAGTTCACGGTGGTGTCTGGTTCACGGCGGCAGAAAAAAAAAAAAAAAAAAAAAAAAAAAAAAAAAAAAATAGCAGGCGGAGAAAGTACTCGGAAACCCGATACCGTGGATCGCTTGCATCGAAAGCAGTTGCCTGGCAACTCCAGACCCGAGGCAGACAGGGTTTCTGTGCGAGACCCGAGATAGCGTCTCATTCATTATTCACCTGCGTGGACACGAGCGCCCTCCCCCGCCGGGCGCCAACGCCACCCGCGCGCGGCGGCCTGATGCTGACATCCAACCACACAGCGTCTGATCGTGATGTCTCTTCAGTGGGCAGAGGTACAGCGTGACTAACTTAAGCAGTTCGAAGTTAAAAAAAATAAATAAATAAATAAAATAAAAAATTGGATTTAATAAACGGTGAAACAAAGTTGACAGGTTGCCAGCCATTTTCTAATTTTCAGTGCCTTCTTCCTCCCCCCCCCCCCCCCCCATCGTGATTTACAAACGCTAGTCAAGATTTTAGATGTTCTCAACTTTAGATGCTGTTCGGGTCTGTTTGCTCAGAGGGCAACGTGCACAGGGGTGACCACTCCAACACGGGGACGAACAGCGACACGAATACCAGGGGCTGAAACCGGCATTAACACCACGGGACTTAAATACAGAGTGCGCGAGGAGCTGGAGTTTCTATGGTAACGCTTAACGGGTTTCCCAGTTAAGGCTTTGATAATTTTTACAGGTACGTTTTTATTCATTCGCGTATTCAGGTTTTCCAGAAGCATTTGAACTGAACAGGGGTTATTTTACTTGTAGCAGAACAGGACGGAACAGAATGCAGTTTTTTCAGTGCGTCAGCCCAGCTTCTGAACAGGTGCACAAGGTAAGCGAGCGAACGCACCTCAAACGTGAGGGAGACACGATGGAGTCTGTATGCCGGCGAAACTACAAGCCACGTGCGAGTGCGTCCCGTGCGTGGGCAGGAGTTCGGCAACCCGTTGTCCCCCCCGCCCCACCCCATGGCACCTTCTGAGCTGTGATCCCTCCTTGATCTGCAGTGTCTCTCTCTCTCTCTCTCTCTCTCCCTCTCCAGCCGTGTGCAGTGTCTCTCTCTCTCTCAGCCGTGTGCAGTCTCTCTCTCTCTCTCTCTCCCTCTCCAGCCGTGTGCAGTGTCTCTCTCTCTCTCTCTCTCTCCCTCTCCAGCCGTGTGCAGTGTCTCTCTCTCTCTCTCTCCCTCTCCAGCCGTGTGCAGTGTCTCTCTCTCTCTCAGCCGTGTGCAGTGTCTCTCTCTCTCTCTCTCTCCCTCTCCAGCCGTGTGCAGTGTCTCTCTCTCTCTCTCCCTCTCCAGCCGTGTGCAGTGTCTCTCTCTCTCTCTCTCCCTCTCCAGCCGTGTGCAGTGTCTCTCTCTCTCTCTCTCTCTCCCTCTCCAGCCGTGTGCAGTGTCTCTCTCTCTCTCTCTCTCTCTCCAGCCGTGTGCAGTCTCTCTCTCTCTCTCTCTCTCTCAGCCGTGTGCAATGTCTCTCTCTCTCTCTCTCTCCCTCTCCAGCCGTGTGCAGTGTCTCTCTCTCTCTCTCTCTCCCTCTCCAGCCGTGTGCAGTGTCTCTCTCTCTCTCTCTCTCCCCCTCTCCAGCCGTGTGCAGTGTCTCTCTCTCTCCTCTCTCTCCCTCTCCAGCCGTGTGCAGTGTCTCTCTCTCTCTCTCCCTCTCCAGCCGTGTGCAGTGTCTCTCTCTCTCTCTCTCTCCCTCTCCAGCCGTGTGCAGTGTCTCTCTCTCTCTCTCTCCCCCCCTCTCCAGCCGTGTGCAGTGTCTCTCTCTCTCTCTCTCTCCCTCTCCAGCCGTGTGCAGTGTCTCTCTCTCTCCTCTCTCTCTCTCTCCAGCCGTGTGCAGTCTCTCTCTCTCTCTCTCCAGCCGTGTGCAGTGTCTCTCTCTCTCTCTCTCCAGCCGTGTGCAGTGTCTCTCTCTCTCTCTCTCCAGCCGTGTGCAGTGTCTCTCTCTCTCTCTCTCTCTCTCAGCCGTGTGCAGTGTCTCTCTCTCTCTCCCTCTCCAGCCGTGTGCAGTGTCTCTCTCTCTCTCTCTCTCTCTCCAGCCGTGTGCAGTGTCTCTCTCTCTCTCTCTCTCTCTCCAGCCGTGTGCAGTGTCTCTCTCTCTCTCTCTCCAGCCGTGTGCAGTGTCTCTCTCTCTCTCTCCCTCTCCAGCCGTGTGCAGTGTCTCTCTCTCTCTCTCTCTCCCTCTCCAGCCGTGTGCAGTGTCTCTCTCTCTCTCTCTCTCTCTCTCCAGCCGTGTGCAGTGTCTCTCTCTCTCTCTCTCTCTCTCTCCAGCCGTGTGCAGTGTCTCTCTCTCTCTCTCTCTCTCCCTCTCCAGCCGTGTGCATGGTGATGGGCTGCATGATCTACCCGGATGGCTGGGACTCTGAGGAGGTGAAGCGGATGTGCGGGCAGCGCACGGACAAGTACACGCTGGGGAACTGCACGGTGCGCTGGGCCTACATCCTGGCCATCATCAGCATCCTGGACGCCCTGGTGCTGTCCTTCCTGGCCTTCGTGCTGGGGAACCGCCAGGACAAGCTCCTGCCCGAGGACTTCCAGGTGGAGGCGAAAGGTGAGGCGTCAAACTCACGACCTGGAGGGGGCGCTGTGTCTGCAGGTTTAACTCCAGCCCTGGAGGGGGCGCTGTGTCTGCAGGTTTAACTCCAGTTCTGGAGGGTCGCAGTGTCTGCTGGTTTAACTCCAGCCCTGGAGGGGGCGCTGTGTCTGCAGGTTTAACTCCAGCCCTGGAGGGGGCGCTGTGTCTGCAGGTTTAACTCCAGCCCTGGAGGGGGCGCTGTGTCTGCAGGTTTAACTCCAGCCCTGGAGAGGGCGCTGTGCCTGCAGGTTTAACTCCAGTCCTGGAGGACCACAGTGTCCAAATTTCAGCTGTGCACACGTCCCCCCCCCAGACGAGCGGGGACAGGAGGTGCGATCAGCTCGCATTTAAACCTTCTCAGCTCAAGACGTCCCTAAACTAAGAGCTCTGAGGTCTGCGGCCCAATTTCCGGCCCGAGCAGGAGGACGTCCTGAGAGAGACGGGACGCTCCACATGTCCCGCCTGGCCGGCCTCCACGACCCATCCGTCAGATTAGGGGGGGGTCATCTACGCACTTGTGTGCTTACTTTAAAAGAGCGGTATTTAAAATACATTTTTCAGAAGCAGAACTTACCCAAAGGAACAGTGGACCAGCATGAAAGCAGGCAGCAGACAATTCTGAGTAAATTATGCCACTGCGGGGTGGATGTTCTTTAAAACTTACACCCCGCAGTTTCATGCACGCGCTCACACACACACACACACACACACACACACACGCTCTCCCCACCCCAGGGGGGGTCCCATGGAGAAGCATAAACAGAATATCATTATTTCAGCTGTTTTTGTTTTTTTCAGCTAGGCGACCACTCCAGCAGAACTAGTGACCGTGACGACAGGACTAGAGCTGCACAGAGACCTGCTCTCTTCAAAGTGTACTCTGCCTCTCAGGCTCACAGCAAGACACATTTCATTCAACACACAGCACTGAAACGGAGCCTTGCGATTTAAACCTCTCATTATTAGAAGAGATGCTAGGGCTTTGTCAAGCTATGTCTCTCTCCCCCCCACCCCACAACCGTGCCATATTTTTTTTTGTTTCTTGATCTCAGTATTTTTTAGGGTGGACTTTACTAACCACTACCTGGTCATCTTCACTTCTGATCATCATTTACAATCTTCTTTGTCTGGGTTTTCCTTTGGTATATGGAAATATGAACATCATTAACTGCAGGTTATTTCAGTTCAAGAGTAGAACCAATGTATCAGGACACCGAGTACATTTCCTTAATAGCTAAAGAACAACATTAAGATGTTTGGCCAGTAACTAGGAAGGCCTGGAGAGAAAATGGAAAAATGATGAACTTGAATCCACTCAGACTCTAAATCTGTCGAGCCCTCTGAGTCATGAATAATGCTCTTGGAATAGCCAGAATGGAATATTTGTTCTGAATAGTTCATGGTGCCACTGGCAGTGGATCGGTCCTTGGGGTACACCTCTGACTCGATCAATAAAAACATCCTTTGGTCTTGACAAGCCTGTTGGCTCAGGAGTTGTACTGCTGCTTGTATATTCAGGGGGAAACTGACACATTAAAACCTGTCAAACTGAGTTTTTCCCCCCACAGTCCCTGAATGATGTTTCAAAAAATAAATAAAATAAAAAACATGGCTTAAGCCTTGCGGCACTGATAATACATCCCCATCAAAGTGACCAGAGCCGGATTAAACTGGCTCAAAGTGACCAGAGCCGGATTAAACCGGCGATCTGCGTGAGCGGCAGAATCGGTTAGCCCTGGAACGCAAGAACACAAGTTGGGCTCCGCTGTAGGACGGAACACTCTCGAAGTAGTCAACGCTCAAGCGTAATAAAATTTCACACAGCCTACGGTTTGGCTACATTTCACACGCACGGCACTGCTTAGGGGAGAGCGGAAATGAGCTAATTCTGTCTGCGCTTATCCACGCAAAATCTGGGACGGAAAGAGGTGTACATGTCACGCGCTGATCGAAGGTGTCGCTGTGCCTCTCTTACCTGTTTCAGACCACGCCTGAGGGGCCCGGACTTCAGGACCAGCCTCCAGAGACCACCCGTGTGTCCGGCGTCCAGCGCTCGTCCCGCACCGAAACTGGACCGTACCAACCCCGTCCTGGGCTGGGGGGGGGGGGGGGCATAGGCTGGGAGTGGTATGAACTGGCCTCTCTCCACAGTTCTGTCGGTAAGGTACCTGTGATTATTACATGCTGAGCAGATGGGCAGAGGTTCTGTCGGGTTGAGCTGCGTACCCTGGGGGTACCCCCGGTACCCCACAGATCTGTGGAGAGGGGACATCACTGGCCCTGGTCAATGGAAACCAGCAGAGAGACAGCTTTACACTGAAAGTAAACATGTCAGAACCAAGTTAATCTGTGTGTGATGAGTGAAATACAATATATTATCTACATAGAAATATACCTGTATAATCATTGTTTTATGTGAAGGAGACTTCATGTTGTCAGAAATATATTAACTGCGTATTTGAAAAAAATATGGTTTAAACAGTTAAACTGTCCTGCAGTATTGTGTCAGCTATATCCGAGGGGAAAAAAATGTGGGTCCAGACATTGAATGTCTGTATGTACAGAAAACACATTGAGAACTCACACCTTGGAGAGCGTTCACAGATGTACAGGAAATGTGTAAACAGCGCCCCCTTGTGTCTGACTGCCGTTAATCCAAAGTTGCAGGTGCTCCCGACCTTACCCCATCTCAGCATCACCTCACCATAGCGAACTGGCCTGCCATCTCATAAGAGTTTCAGAGTCAGTGAAGATTCATTTGGACCCTAATAATCAAACTAACACTGTGGTGGTTATCTAATAAAGATACCATAATTGCATCATCAGACAAAATTTCCAATCATCACCAAGATGTGTATAAAATAGCAACTGGGAAAGCAGAATTCAGAACTGAATGCATTTCGTTTTCAGAGAGGCATTCAAAGGCACACTATAAAGTGAGGGGGTAGGCGTGTCAAAGGGTGCGTACACACATGCACAAGGGGAAGTGACACACTGTCAATCAAATCACACTTCAAAGGGAGGAGGCGGTACATTGCACTGAAAATTCTACAACTAAATGCAGCACTTTGAGTTCAGACTTATCCACAGAACCTCAGCATCAGGCATACTTCACCTTAGCCCTGGTTTTTTTGGGAGCAGTCCACCACACAGCAGGCCAGTCAGTGTAACTGCAGAGGTCCTTACCTTTACAATGCTGGCTACAAGGTGACCCTAATGACAGGCGAAACACGCTTGGACAGGTAGTTCCGTGACGGGAGACTGCGGTCAGTGTACAACTGGCCCAGAAAGGACACACCCCTCACTGGCCATTTCCTCACCACAAGTCGAGAACTACAACAGTGTGTGAGAGTGTATATGTGTGTGCGCGCGTGTGTGTGTGTGTCTGTCTGTCCGTCTCGCTGGGGTCACGTCACACAAGTGTGTGTATTTATGTGGGTGCAGAACCAGTGTAAATACCAGCTGCATGCTTGTTCAGTGCGACTCCATGCCGTGGAAGGGTTTCCTGTGTAAACGCCCTGTGTGTGATGTTGTTGAATAAACTGTCCCGTGTGGCTCCAGTGTGTCTCGTGAAAGCAGAGTTCAGTGTGTGACGTGTACAGATCACGACTCCGATAACGCACAGGGTCCCGCAGCTTCTTCACCACAGAGCACACCTCTCCAGCACAGCTTATTTAGCATCAAACGGGGGGGGGGGGGTGGCGGCTTCACCGCGACAGCCCCGCCCGAACGGAACAGCACCGGGTTCGAGAGAGCGCGCGCTCCAGTGCTTTTCGATTACTGAACGCAGTTCGGATCAATCGCTGTCCGCCAATCATCCGCACTTCAAGGGAGGCGGGACTGGGGCACAGTGATCATCAGTAACAACACCAGTTAAAAAGGGGAAGCAGTTTAGAGCCTGTCTGAGTTACATCTGTGCAGTGCACCCGTTACACTCTTACCCA
Source organism: Anguilla anguilla (assembly GCF_013347855.1). Classification (NCBI taxonomy): domain Eukaryota; kingdom Metazoa; phylum Chordata; class Actinopteri; order Anguilliformes; family Anguillidae; genus Anguilla; species Anguilla anguilla. The sequence goes on along the minus strand of NC_049213.1, from coordinate 39,938,866 downwards.
CTGGCTACAGATGGACATTTACGGAAGAAACAGTGAGAGTAAAACCAAGAGTGTCCTACCAGGGAGTCAAACCCGCAACCTTCTGGTCAGAAAGTCTACTTCCTTAACTCCTTCTGTTGAGGAAGGAGATTTAAAAGATTCTGAGATGCTGAAGACAGTGTTTCCTGCCATTCAGACAAACAGGACAGGACCTCTTGACACAGCGTTGGGTGGCAGCCGTGCAAAGACATCAAGGAAAGCACCAGATCATCAATGGAGATTCTCTTTTGAAAAGTCTTTATTTTAATTTTTTTTAGCAACTAGCGAAAAAATTTGTTTTCTTTAAATTTAGCAATGAACAATCAAATGAAGAGACAGAAGAGAGAACGAGAGAGAGAGAAAGAAAGAGAGGAGAGGGCCTCTTTGAAACTATCAAGCAGAAAGCAAGCGTCCTTCAGTCATAACGTTCTGCTCCTCATAAAACCTTTCTTCAGCGTCCAAAGCAGAAGCAGAAACCGCGGAATGAAAAGCGTCTCTTTAAAACGCAGCCAGCTGAACTACAGGAGAGCTCGCAGACACACATCCACGCATCGGCAAATTAGCAGTATAAACATCCATCCAGAACACTTCAGCTCCAACAGACCGATATCAGGGCTTCTGAGAAGCTGTAACACAGGTGCATGTGACATGCAGAAGGCCAACACTGGTACAAGTGCAAATACACACAGATCACCGCATTTATCCAGATCTTTTTTGTCCATGTCCGTTCGCGTTTGTGATATTTTTTTGAATTGTGTCAAAAGCTCAGAACGTTATTCTCGCACCCTAAAGGACAAAAGCATTTCACTTAAAAGCAGCTCTTAAGATGCCTTTCATGGAAAAACAAACTAAACAAAAAAAACAAACAAAACAATCTTTTGAAATGCAGCACTAAAAACAATCATCTTGTAGTTCCACAAAATGTTTGGCTGATTCCTCGGAAAGATTTCAAGAAGCGATACAAGATAGAGACAAAATAACAGATTTTTCTTAGAGAGGCAGAGCGCAGCAGCCACCATTTTGGTCCTCTTAAATCAGTCCCATTAAAGAAAACCCTCTTCATAGAAAAGTACCGGCCTTGTTTTCAGCTCCTTCACGGCCTGTCCGTCGTTTCTGACCTCCTGCTGGGCTTCAGAACAACGCAGGTTTCCACAGGAGACTTCAGATCCTCAAAAAAAAGGCAAAATAATCACAAGTCCCTCACAAAAGGCTCCTGGCGTGGCGTGAAACAGCCACGGTGCCGCATGTCAGCGCGTCCTCGGCCCCGAGCCGCAGTCAGCGTGTCCTCGGCCCCGAGCCGCAGTCAGCCGCAGGAAACACACTCCACACCAGCGGGCGTTTAATGGGCGAAAGCCATGCCGGAGGGTCATAAAGAAAGCGCTCACTAGACTGTGGGTGTTTGTTTTCGCGGGGGGGGAGGGAGTGGGGGTAGGGGGGGTTACAAGGCTAATCCTCAACAAACAAAGGAAGGAAACAAAAAAACAGGCAGGATACTCAAGTAATGTCCAGTTAGTTCAAAATAAAAGACAGAACACAGGAATAAATATACAGCGTCACGCTAGACAGGACAGCGCCCTCTGCAGGGCGAGCCGATGGCAGCGTCTGCTCACGATGGGGGCGGGATCACCAGGCGTGACACGGCAGCGCGTGTGTGTGTGTGTGAGAGAGTGTGTGTATGGGTCTATTTATGTGTGTGTGTGTGTGTATGGGTCTATTTATGTGTGTGTGTGTGTGTATGGGTCTATTTATGTGTGTATGTGTGTGTGTGTGCACGTATGCATATGTGTGCGCGTGTGTGCGCATATGCGTGTGTGTGCGTGCGTTTGTGTGTACGTGCATGCATGTATGGGACGGTCTGTAATTCCGGAGGGCGCCACTAGGAGGCGATCCAGGCGTGCCGCAGGCACTCGGCGGCGGTGGCCCTCTTCTCCGGGACGAGGTCCAGCATGGGCAGCAGGAAGTCTGCAAACATCTGCGCGTCCTCCTTCTGCCACTCATACTTCTCCTGCAGCACCTCCTGCAGCCCCCACGGCTTCAGCCTACTGATGTGCCTCAGGTCACCTGACCAGGGGGGGAGAGAGGGAGGGAGAGAGAGAGGGGGGGAGGTAGAGAGAAGGATGGGGAGAGAGACAGAGAGAGAGAGAGAGAGAGAAATATGACGGAGAGAGAGAAAGAGAGATGAGTGTAAATATCCCCGCACACAGACACCCACACATATGGGGGAGGGAGGGAGAGAGAGGGAGAGAGAGAGAGAAACCATGTGAAAAATGAAGTTACACAGCAGAGGGAACAGATTGAAACACGCATGAACGCACGCACCCATGCAGAGAGACACACACACACACACACACACACACACACAGACATAAATATACTCAGAGGTCGTTAGCTTGAATGGTAATATAAAACCCATAGCGTGGCTAGAATTTACATCTCTGCTACTCATTGATACTGTGAAACTGTGGTCACCACTGAATTTTCAGACAATTTAATTCTCATAATTTGTCACAAACCCATACCGTGACATGCAGTAGGTCAAACCACAGGCCACAGTTTTACTGCAGTTCTAATGCAGTAATGAGTGATAAAATGCACCAGTGATGATATAAAACAGTCGTATGGCTATTCACACACAGCATAGTTAACGACAAACGAACATTTCTCCAGTCTAATCAAAAAGAAAATAATTCAGCGCTCTCTGTAGGAATGGCTGAGCAGGACCCAGCCAGACAGAAGCAATCGCACACACACTTGAGAGCCGAGCCCAATCCAGCGTTCAGGGTGAACCACTGCTGCACATTCTGGGGTTCAGCTGCAGCATTACGATGCTCCACAGCGGCTCTCTCTTATGTAATATTTTAAAACCTTAAAGCCTTAATCCCTTTACCTTTCTTGGTGAAAAACTCCTTGGAATATTTTCCAGCCATAATCATCTTTCGAGGAACTTTCCCCAGGAGCTCAATGATCAAAGCAATGTGGTCTGCAAGTTTAAGAGATCAAGAGGAGGGGAGGGAGGAGGAGGGGGGGGGGGATATAGGAAAGATCAAACATCACACTTAACATTCAAAAATACAATCCTCCATGTCAGCTTCCTGCTGTGGCAGTAACCACCCCCCCCCCGTGGACTGACTGTCCAGAGCGCATCAGTTCTTGCATTTTTTAAATTTTGGGGGTAGGTTTAAAATGGTGCTGTTAAACATGTTTAACTCTCAGACCCAGCGATAAGCACGTCACTGGCAGTGCAGCACAGCGGGTAGGGAGCTGGGCTCAAATCAAAGGTTGCAGGTTCGATTCCCAGGTGGTTCCCATGAGTGAGGTGCTTAAGCAGCACTTGCTGCAGTGAACATCCAGCTGTATAAACGGACTGTTCGTAAATATGTAATCTGTGTAAGTCACTCTGGATAAGAAGGTCTGATAAATGCCTGCTCAGCCTCTGACAGCACAGAGACAAGCCAGACAAAAGAGATGCTCATATGCTTCCCACCAGCAGGGGCAGTGTCTAAGGGCCACACCATTCATAGATTTCACCCCATGTTTCAAACACCCCCCTTCCACATCTGGTAACCTAGCTGTTAGTGAAGCTAATCAGACTTCCAGGAAAATGTGAGTCAAAAGATTAGATGGCATAAAAAAACTCACTATAAGACCAGAAACAGCAACAAATACAGGAAGAGGAATCGCAAGAAAGGAACAGCACAGGAAACAGAGACGCATGTTATCCATCCCTCTCATGTCACAGTAAGGCCAGGATGCACTGCTCCTTTCCAAACACCAAGGGGAGCTGTGGGCCCCTGCTGCGGGGCTGATGTGAGAGGACCAGTCCGTGGTGACCTATAACCAGGCCTTAATCAGGCTGGTGGCCACGCCCACTTCCTGTCTGCAGAGCGTGTTGACCAATAATCCCAGGCCTTAATCAGGCTGGCGGCCACGCCCACTTCCTGTCTGCAGAGCGTGAGGGGTCCTGTTGCCAGGCCGATATCCTCGCTTATGTAACAGGCATCAGGTGTTAATGAAGTGGGGACACAGAGCACGCTGGGGATCTCTGGCGAGCCAGACTTCGCCCACACACTCCCACAGTCCCTGAACGCTCGCGGGGGGGGGGGGGGCGGGGGGGGGCGGGGGGGGGGGGGGGACTGAACACGATCGGCCTGATGTGCCCTGCAACACTTCCCAACCCTGCAGCCTCCCAGCGTACGAGAACATCAGTCTCAGCTCGAAGAAGCTTATTTATAAACATAAGGACTAAAAACTGGCCTTCTGCCAAATCTCAGCATCATCTGAACAAGTACTTTGTGTTTCCAGTTGGATCTGCCAGATCAGAACTGCATTATGCATTATGAAAATGCTCAAATACAGCATTCGTGCAGCCCATGTCTTTAATAGATGTCTTCAAGCACCTGGGACCAAATAAATCTATACCTCTTCTTAAATAACTTGTTCAACAGCTCAAGACAAAATAATCTGTTATTGCTCTCTTCTTTTTCCATTCATACATATTAATGAGAGCCTCATAAACCTAGAACACAGAATGACTCATTGATGACACTGTTTAGTGTAGCATAATGGCTAAGGCGTTGGTCTTGTAATCTAAAGGTTCAATTCCCCGGTAGGACACCGCCGTTGTACCCTTGAGCAAGGTACTTAACCTGCATTGCTTCAGCATATATCCAGCTGTATAACTGGATACAATGTAAGTCGCTCTGGATAAGAGCATCTGCTAAATGCCTGTAATGTAATTTAATGTAATGCAGTGCTCAAATACATAAGCGGATGCAATTTGCCCGGAGGCAGGTCAACATTGACAGATTCAGAGAATCAGATTCACACCATTTCATGGGGGGGCCGAACTCCAGCCACACAGCGAGCATCCAGCAAAAAAATAACTAGTAACAGCTGAGCTGCTAAAGAACAAAAAAAAAAAAGGAGGGAACCAAGTTTCAAATTAATTTCTATGTTTTCTTATTATCCAGGGAGGCTGATGTGGATTACATTTATGTGCATGTGTAGTACAAACAGTAAATGAGCACATTCTAATTCAGCTAAGGCCAAGTATCGCACTTCAAAGACTCAACAGCTGTTTACTATCCAGGGTACAAAAACGCACGCTAGAGATTCCCAGTCCAGTTCCTTGAAGTTCCTTCCTGCTGATATTTTCCAAACAACAAAGGGTTTCCGACTAACAGCTTTGAGCTGAGAATGGAGAAAAAACTTGGGCGTTTCTACAAGCTAACGGCCGCAACGGACAGGACCGGGGGGTGTGAATGGAAGAGAAAACCGCAGATAAGCCGGAGGGTTTTTGGCCTCTACGGGACACCGTACGCTTGGAGGGAAACATCGGATTTATGGGAAAGCATGTCAGCTGTACCCCCATGAGCACAAAGCTGTGGCCAAGATCCACAAACAGCCCATGTTGGCATGAAAGTTTGATGACAGCCATCATGAAGACTAGTAATTAGTCTGAGGACACACAACCCCACAGGTTAATATTTAAGCAGTTTTTTTAATGCATGGCTGAGTACTCCCTGGAGAGAGCGCATGAAAGGAAGCCAGAGAGGGACACAGTGACGAAGAGGCTGCTCACCTGTCTGGGCGGGGCTGTGTACATGGTAACCTGACGCTCTGTCTCAAAGGAGAACCATTTCTTCCTGGCCCATATTTACAGCACACAGCACAAACACTGAAAGCACCACACATAAGCAAGCTGCTCTGCTGGACTGCGACCCATTACGAGATCATTACAAGGTCGCACACCTCGCCCAAAACCCAACATGACCCCCAGCGGTACACCTCAGCATTCACCCAGAGGGACTGACACAAACGGTCTGTTCAGCAACATGCAGTCCGTTTACACAGCTGGGTTTGTACTCCAGCCACTCAGCTTAAGCACCTTGCTCAAGGGTGCACCGACTGTACCCCAGGTTAGGAGTCAAACTCGCAACCTCCGAGTTACAAGCCGAGCTCCCTAACCACGATGCCACGCTGCTGTGATGTGACCATGTAAAACGGTACCATTCCTTTTTTCTAAAAAGGACAGCAGACAGGTCTGTCCTCCTTATGCATTTTCAAACTGTATTGAGACTGGGGGAAAGTAGAGAGGGCTACAGATGGAGTTAGCACTTCCATATCACACTTCATCCAGCACTTCTACTGCCCTTCCATCGTTATCCTGATTATGTAGCTCTGTCATATCTTGTCCTGCCTCATTCCAGTCAGACTTCTCATAACTGTCTGACCTCGCCTGTGTTGGGGGCACCTTACCTTCGTCTCGCGAGTAATCTTCTCCAGAGTGCGGCTCGAACAGGTAGTCTCCGGTCGCCAGCTCGAACGCCTGAGGGAACCCCAAAACCCCAGACACCCCCCCGATCACCAGCGTTTCCCCGCGCAGCGAGCGCACACGCAACCCCGCCTCCCTTCCCAAACTTCATAAAGTAAGCATGTTAGGCTATGTGCCTACAGTTTGTTTCTACGTTTATCGAAAAATAGACTACGCAAAAAAAGAAAAAAAATGACAACGTAATCTGAGATCTGTTATTTTTTTCAGCAGGAGGTGAAGAAAAGCATTGGATTACTGAGCATTTGCATCCAGTGCAGGGATTCAGTGGATGCTAATCTCACTTGGGAATGCCAATCCAAATTAAGAGGTGGAACCTAACCACGGTAATCCCAAGAGGTGCTACCCAAATAACCATCCCCCCCATGGCCTGTCCCAGACCCCACGGACGCTCACCATGCAGGCGGTGCTCCAGATGTCCGCGGGCGTGCCGTACCCCGCCCCGATTAGGACCTCCAGCGTCCGGTACTGCCGCGTCTGGATGTCATCAGTGAAGTGCTTGTGCTGGAGGAGAGAAGGAGCGTTAAAATGGCCTGCTCCCGCAAAGCATGCTGGGACGGTCTACCCATCTCTCCATCACAACACAGCAAACCACTGTGACATCAGCAGAAATAAGTGGATGAAAGAGAAGAAAAGGAAAGAGAAGAAAGAGGAAAGAGAAGAGGAAAGAGAAGAAAAGGAGAGAGAAGAAACAGGAAAGAGAAGAAAAGGGGAGATGACCAGCAGGCGCTCTTCCGCTCACCACCCAGCAGGCGTTCCCCAGGTCCGCGATCTTCACCACGATCTTCTTGGCGTTCAGCGGCTCCAGAGGGTTCACCAGCAGCCCGCCGGCCGCCATCTTGGCTGCAGAACATCAGCGAGGGGAGGAAAAAAAACAAGGGACAGACACAAGATCTCAGGGCTCCTCATCTGGGCAAGACCCTACAGCAGGGCTGCACAACAAGGACTGATCCGTTTCAGGATTTTGCGCCAACTTCAGCTCTTAATTACTTAATTAGGTCAATCATATCTTGATCTGACATGTGTACAAGCACCAGCTACAGCCGCAAGACTGCAAGTGTGTCCTAAAGATTTCACTGAGCTCAAGTACAGGAGTGAACCCGCGCAGTTTATAGAGCTGTCAGAGAACTCAAAACTGAGGTGACTGGTTAGAACAAAAACCAGCATGTGGACCGTCCCTCCAGGACCGGAGTTGTGCACCCCTGCCCTACAGGGACACCAAATCACAGGAGCCTTACTGCTGCACAGCCTTAAAGAGCCATCTAAAGACACCAGGGCTTTCCCTGAACTTTGACCCTGCAAGTTCTCAAGAGAACGTCAACACCCCCTCTCTGGGATACGAGTTTTGTGTTTGTGAGCATCTGTAAACAGGAAGTGCTCCTCAGGCCATGCTCTTTTATTTGTTTCCTCTGCAATTTCAACTACTTTCAAAGCCCTGAGGTCCAAAGGTCAAATTTGCTCGCGAGTATGAGAACTGTATCCTAGCAACAATGCAGAGTCATTCCCAGTAAAAATGTCAGAGAAATTTTGGAATCGATCAGCAAAGTGGAAGCCTGGATTTTTAACAGTTTTATTCATTTTTAAATAACTCCACTGGCACCCTGTTCATTACACCCCCACACACTCTCTCTTTCTCACACACACACACACACACACACACACATACATACATACATACACACACGCGCACACACACACATGTTGTGAACAAAGCAATTTCAGTGATTTGAAAGGGCTGCAAGAACATTGTCATGCAAATGTCAAATTCTTTACCAAACAATTGTTATTTAAGATTACTGGGTGAGTGCAGCTTTATATTTCAAGGTATCCAGGTAAAGTCAACTGTTGGTAAGACAGGTGTAGGTGGTCAGGTTCACCGCAGCGACCAGTATTTAAAGGGTAAACACCACATAACTGCATCCCCCAAAGATATCAGACCACTTATTTTTAGTCTAGAGGTTTTTCATTAAATTAAGCTGAAACTGTTGTTAGTATGGCCACAAATTTGAGAAACTGACCACCCCGGATGGAAACACCCAGAAAATGACACCTGCGATGCGTGATGTAATAAGGTGATCACAAACAGCTCTGCTATCACACATTTGGGTGAAGAGAGGACAGAAGTGGACACCATTTATAGATTCTATTATGACTCAAAGGGCACTGTCAGTGACTCAGATGCCACTGACTGTGATGAGTCTGTAGTAGACACACCCGCTGATCCTGATACCGCGATACAGCCGTTCAGATGCGAGTCAGAGCGGATCGGAGTTGGCGGATTCTCCCCAAAGCCAAGAACCAGAACTGCACTGTTCGGGAAATTCTCTTTTTGGCTAATCTTGCCCAGATTCATACGAGAAGACCAATACCAATCGTGTGCATTCCAGTGCATCCAGTACAAGGATATCAGACAACACGAGCGGCATGCTAATAGTGTTAGCTCTATCAATGGCTGCAGATGGACAGCACTAACACTAGCTAATTAGCTTCTACCTAAGGACCACCCTAATCCACCTCTAGTGAGCAAATTAGGAGTATCATGTGTCGATTCAAATTGTTTTCTATTAGCGTAATCACAATAACTTTCTTATGCACAAGAAGTTGTAATGATATAGGCTAATTATTTATTGGAAAAGGGGCTAGCTATAGCTAATTTGACAGTACCTCACTTCCTCACTCACGAAATATGACCTAGGTGATCATTCTGAAGATGAAAAAGGGAGGCGGGTCTAAAAGAGTAAGCGATTTGCTCTTTTAGGGCTTATTCCATGCCTTTATTTCAATAAAATAATGTTTATTAACGACGTGAATCATAAAATAGGACGACTCGGTAACCACTTGTCTGGTGCATTTCATTTTTTATAATATCTGGTGCTTACCCTTTAAGAATCAGAAAACGCTGCTGCAGGAGTGTCGCCCCCTATTGGCTGAGTGCTCCACTGCTAATGACAGATTAGGGGAGTAAACCCCCCCCACCCCTCTGATTGGCTCACAGGCTCTCCCCCCTCCACCCGCAGGCTCAACCCGGTTACCGTCTCCGTCGCCGGGGGTGGGGTGGTCGCCGTGGCTCGCCGCCGAGCCGTCGCAGGCCTGGTACGCCGCGCTGAGCAGCAGCTCCCCCTGCAGGCAGCCGCTGGCGCTGCGCCGGTCCTCCTCCTCCTCCGTCCCCTCGGCCAGCCGGACCTCGGCGAGCCGCTCCCCGGGCGGGGCGTGGTCGATGCAGTTCATCTCGATGAGAGCTTCCTGCGTCCAGCTCTCCGCACTGCCGTCTGAGAGCAACACAACAGCGCCGCGAGCTCCACTGAGTCACCATGCATGCTGGGATACGCGATAATCTTGGGGGGGGGGGGGGGGGGGGGGGGGGGGGGGCGGCGGGGGCGGGGGCAGCCTCAACACCTCAGACGAGATGTTTATCAAATGCGTCAATCATAACCAGCTTCTAAGTTTAACTCGTCAATCGCATGAGTCAGGGTTGCCATGGCAGCCTGGTTCCGAGCAAACCCCCGGAATTCTGTTATCTCCTCCAACGGCACTAAAATCAGACACTACCCCCCCCCCCCCCCCCACACACACACACACACTACCCCCCCCCGCCCCACACACAGCACCCCCGCCCCACACACAGCAGGACTCTCTCCCAGCGGTGTTTTGGGAGGCAAGCTCTCGGGACGTCCGCGGCCCGTCGACCTCGCACACTCACCCGCTGTGTTCTCGAAAGCGATCTCCTGCCTGGGGGGGGCACTGGGGGGCCCGTTGGGCGTGTCCCCTTCATCCTCCTCTTCCTCGTCCCCCGCCTCCGGCCCCCGCTCCAGCTCCTCCAGCTCCTGGATGCGCCGCTCCAGAAGCTCCGCCTTCTTCTTCTGCTTCTTCTTCAGCTTCTTCTTCTTATTCTTCGACATCTTCACTGCCTGGTGCAGGAAGGGGAGGGGCAGGATGAGGAGGAGCAGGAAGGGGAGGGGCAGTGAGGGGAGGGGAGGGACAGGGTGGGGCAGAAAGGAGAGGAGCAGGATGGGCAAGAGGGGGGGACAGGCTTCTATTACACATTGACAAAACATTCCATTAACGTTGTGCGAACATTTTGTGCTAGCAGAGGTATACACAGATCCAGGCACAGACGCATTCAACATGCTTAAGGCACTTCCAGCGCATGCAGCCGGTATAACCGGCCTGTGTGTGTATACACACACCTTTCCCCACGAAAAACACACACAAACGCCCTCGTATCTGTGACAGACACTGTTGACATAACAGGTGATCCAAGTGCACTGATTTGAACCCAAGCCGCTCGACGGAACGCACCGGGTTCGTCAAAAAGCAAATCAGATCGGCTGAATCAATGTGGGGTGGCGGACGTGCACCGAGACACAAAAAGGTCGCGGAGAGAGAGAGAGAGAGAGACTTACCGGTTTGGCCACTGGCGCGGTGCTCACTACAAGGGGAAACAGACAGACAGCAGTCAGCATGCTTCACCAGAGCACCAGGCGGCGGTGGAGCCAAAATGGCGCCCGGCGAGACGGATGCAATGAGGCGCGTAGTAAAAACGGCAAATGAGGGCGACGCACGTGCCCGACGGCCGGGGCACGTCGGCCATTTTGGCAGCTTAACGCACACGCACGCTATCTTCAGAGAAACTGAGCGTGCGCCCGCAGAAGCTTTTTCCCCCTTTTTATTTGGCCGAAATGTCGATCTTACAGAGCTCGCAAACTTCACCATGTTTAAGGTCACCACTTACGTTGTCTTTATGCCGTTGCTGGACACTGACTGTGTCAGAAGCATTGGTAAAGAGTGTTCAGAGTGTACTGTAAGACAATAACTTCAGCAAATACCAGAGGATCACTGTACACACCTAGCAAAAACTGAATATCAATCTATGCAAAAAAAAATCTTTACAGGTCTTTTCCAGGATAAGTTCCATATGTGGATCTGGTTCTGAGCGTTTCCATGGGAACAGCCCATGGCTTTGGTCGCTTGGAGGAGAATGCAGGCGCAGAGTGTTTCCGAGCTGGAGTCAGACGCCATTAAGTGCACCAGGGCAGGGATACACACAAATCCAGCCATGGAGGGCAGCAGGGCCACTGGGTTTCACTCTCCTGCTACAAGCAGGACTGATTTAAACCTGGGGCACCAGGTGAGTTAAAGCTCTGGCCAATCAGTGGCATCAATCCATCAATTAATCAGGTAGAAAAGAAAATCAGCAGTTAAGTACTACTGGCCTCAGATTTCACTAAGGTGAGGGGGTGTGTTAGCGGGTGTGTGCGCGTACATCTGTGTGTGTGGGCATGTGTGTGTGCGCGTGTGTGTGTGCGAGTGCGTGTGCAGGTTCACATGTGTGTGCACGTACATCCGTGTGTGTTGGTGTGCGTGTGTGCGTGTTGGTGGGGGGGCGTGGTTTACCTGCAGAGCCAGAGGGGGGCGGAGCTCCAGTCCTCTGCCACTCTGTAGCCTCTGCAGCCAGCCTCCTGTGTGCGTGTGTGTGCGTGTGTGTGTGTGTGTGCGCAGGTGTGCGTGTGCTTGCGTGTTGGTGGGGGGGGGGGGGGGGGGGGGGGGTTTACCTGCAGAGCCGGAGGGGGGCGGAGCTCCAGTCCTCTGCCACTCTGTCGCCTCTGCTGCCAGCCTCCGGACGTACGGCTCGTTCACGCTCAGCAGGATGTTCTCGGGCTTGATGTCCGTGTGGATGATCTTGCACCGCGAGTGCAGGTAGTCCAGGCCCTGCAGAACCTGCAGAGGGAAGAGGGCGGGGCCTCACTGTGACATCACTCTACTTCCCTGTGTGGTCATAACTAGTGGTCAAACAGGGCACAACAGTAAGTCCTGCCCAGGTATTTCCAGGTGACTTTGAATTACTGAGCGCTTAACTATCCATATCTTGAAACATATAGAAAAACAAACCAGTTCAACACTGCAAGCTGAAAACACACTTGTTTACGATGGTTAGTGTGCAACTGTAGTCGATTTCATACATATATATATTAATTTCACTGTATTTCTGATGGCCTTCACACACAGAAACATGTGCTGCTGTGCATTGGGCAGGCCGTCGAACCCGAACCCGAACCCTACCTGCCGAATAATGCTCTTCACACAGGGCAGCGGGAGACCCTACCTGCCGAATAATGCTCTTCACACAGGGCAGCGGGAGGCCCTACCTGCCGAATAATGCTCTTCACACAGGGCAGCGGGAGGCCCTACCTGCCGAATAATGCTCTTCACACAGGGCAGCGGGAGGCCCTACCTGCCGAATAATGCTCTTCACACAGGGCAGCGGGAGGCCCTACCTGCCGAATAATGCTCTTCACACAGGGCAGCGGGAGGCCCTACCTGCCGAATAATGCTCTTCACACAGGGCAGCGGGAGGCCCTGGTAATTGGACTTGATGATCCACTTGAGCAGGTGGTGTCCCAGGACTTCAAACACCATGCACACGTCTGAGGAGCGAGCGTCAAGGACGAACTAGAGTATGGCTGAGGAGCCAGGACAGCGGACGCACTGAAAACCATGGCAACCAGGCCCCCGCCAACCCCCCCCGCCACCCAGCGCCCCCAACTCCCCCACACCCTCCCACAAAAATCGCATTCAAACCAGGCTGGACAGAAACTCATTATGACCACCCCCGACCTCCTGATGCCGTGGAAACGCATCCAGGCGTGATGTTTAGCATCAGGGCAGCGGAGACGCGATTTGGACGTACTCCAGAACGTCCCTCCCAGCTGCGGTCGCAGAAACACGCACCCCTTCTGCACTCTAAAGAAGCCGACGACCGCTAATCGCTAAAAGTGAAACGAATGACGTCATCGTTCAGCAGGAGGAGCGATGTGCGCCCCCCCTCAAAAAGGACACGGGTTCCGTTCACGCCGGAGATCTTGAAGTCGTCCAGCAGCTGGACCACCTTCTCCCGGCTGGGGTCCCCGGGGTCCGTGTTCCTCACCTGGGGTAGAGGGGAGCGGGAGGGGGAGGGGAACGGGAGGGGAGCAGGGGGGGAGGGGAGGGGGGCAGAGGGGAACGGGGGGGGAGCGGGAGGGGAACGAGACAACAGCGTTAAAAACCCCAAAATGGGAGCTACTCACCCAGAGAACGGGACGTACTGAGTCTTAGTCTCCTGGCCTCCAACCTCAGCTCATGTTTATTTGTTCAGGCTGATAATTCTCTCGATTTGACTTCTATAGCATTCCTACACAATACCAGCTATTTTTTGGGTTGTAAGTGAAAATGTACTTGACTTGCTACCTAATGGACTGGATTTAAAAAGAAATAACATACAGCACGAGTTTGACATCCATGAGCTAAATCACAACATCACAAATACACAAATACACTTCAAGCTTAAACATATCAATCAAACAAAATCAAAACTTTATTCATATTGCACATTTCATGCACTAAAATGCAGTGCACTTCTCAAACGGATGAAATGCAAGGATGCGTTATGTATAATGAACAGTGCGTAAGCAGAACCAATGCCAGGGGCTCAGAGTCGGGCGGCTGGGCTCACCGATCTCAGCAGCTTGATCTCGTCCAGCGCCGTCTCTGTGTAGTGCTCGGCGCTCTTCACCACCTTCATGGCCACGAAGCGCTTCCCCCTGCAGGACAGGAGGAGTAACCGCACAGAGCGGGGAACACAGTCTATCAGATGAATCCTGGGGCTCCTTCCAATCGCTTATTTTACCTCCTCACATCCTTTCCTCACTCCTTCGCCCCACCTTCAATGGAGGACGCGCGGAGGGTAAAATAAGCGAGGAAAGAACGTGAGGACGAAAGAATCATCAGTTTGAAGCCACGTCAAATACAGATGTGGCAGATGTAGGGAGGTGGATCCACAGGTCGAAGAAATATGTCTGCAAAGGATGCACTCGTGCATCCTCACTGAAGCATCCTTTGGAAGCCTCCTAGCTCCTTCAAGGAGCATTTAATGGACAGGAATGTCCTTAAAGATGGATCTGGGACGGAACACAGACCTGGATCACATTCCGGGTCAGGTGAGGACCGAGGAGAGGAGGGCAGATAAAATAAGGGACTGGAATGAGCCTGTGGAACAGCCAGAGGCCACCAGGACCAAACCATGTAGGAAGACGGGGGAGGGCAGCATTACTGTTTTAGGTTTGTCCCTAGCAAAAAGAAAAAGAACCCCTTGCATCCCTCCTCCCCCCCCCCTCGCTCGCCAACAACAAAAGAAGTAGGGTGTGTGCAGTGCTTACTGGACGTCCCAGGCCAGCCAGACGGTGGAGAAGTGGCCCCAGCCCAGTTTGCGGATCACATGGTACCTCCCGTTGAACAGGTCTCCGATCTTCACATGGTGATACCCACCTGTGCAGGTCCCCCAAAACGAGCAAGGGTCAAAACGGGAACAAACCGCTCGCCACGCCCAACACAGCACATCCCAACTGTCCCACACCCAACACAGCACATCCCAACTGTCCCACACCCAGAAAGAAAACCATTTTCGAGCACAGTCTAAGCCATTTTTTTTTTTAAATACCAGCTACCAGCTAGTTCTGATGTATATAATTTATTTAATGCTTAACACTCAAATATATTCATCAGAACAGCAGCAGCAGCAGCAGCAGCAGTAAATGACTTCAGCACAGCCTGTCATGCTGGTACAGACTTACAGGAACATTCATTATTAGCCAGTTGGAACAGACTTAAGTAATGTAATGTTATGTAAGGCGATGGAACAAGATGTGGGAGGTAAGCGGGAACTGAGGAGGCGGGCGGAGGCGGGGGGAGGCTGGAGGAGGTGGAGGGAGACTGGAGGAGGTGGGGAGAGGTGGGAGGAGGTGGGGGGAGCCTCACCCTTGCAGTAGTCGTTGGGGTCCTCCTGCTCCTCGTCGTCGGACCCCAGGATCTCCTCGTCGTGGTGCTGGGAGGAATCCTGCAGCTGGGACGTCCCCCGCGGGTGGGGGTCAGGCCTGGGGGGGGGGGGGGGGAGAAGGGAGAGAAGAGAAGAGGAAATGAAGAGGAGATGGAGGGCAGTGATAGAACAAAAAGAAAGAACATGTGAGAATATTTAAGAGCAGGTTAGATAACAAAGACATTTTCATCTGAGACCAAAAAAATCTTGAGGCAAAAAAAAAAAAAGTGTTATTATAAATTATATAAAGTGTCTCACACAGAGTCCTGGAGACAAAAAAAAAAAACAATGTCAATGATGTGAACTTTCCATTTTAGTCAGAGATGTGCCAGCAGTACACGCTGCTGCCCTGACTAACCCCCCCCCCCATGCTCCACCACCACCTGCGCTCCTCCAGTTACGTAACACACACCTGACTGGTCCCAGTCCAGCCCCAGCACAATGGGGGGGGGGTGTGGGGGAGTGGCCTGTTCTGAAGGTCACAGCTGCCAACACTAACCGCTAAACCACCAAGTGCTGAAGGACCTGACTAATACCTGTGCGTTTCCCCCCCCCCCCCCCCGCCCCTGCACCCCACCAACCCACTCTCCATCTCATCTGGGGGGCCAGGGGACAGCCATCAAGACCTCAGGGAGGGTGACCAAATATTGGATTTCAAAAACAAAAGAAAACAACAAGAGAGGAGTGTGCGGGACAGAGAGAGGAGTGTGCGGGACAGAGAGAGGAGTGTGAGGAGTGTGCGGGACAGAGAGAGGAGTGTGCGGGACAGAGAGGAGTGTGCGGGACAGAGAGAGGAGTGTGCGGGACAGAGAGGAGTGTGCAGGACAGAGAGAGGAGTGTGCGGGACAGAGAGGAGTGTGCGGGACAGAGAGAGGAGTGTGCGGGACAGAGAGAGGAGTGTGCGGGACAGAGAGAGGAGTGTGCGGGACAGAGAGAGGAGTGTGCGGGACAGAGAGAGGAGTGTGCGGGACAGAGAGAGAGGAGTGTGCGGGACAGAGAGAGAGGAGTGTGCGGGACAGAGAGAGAGGAGTGTGCGGGACAGAGAGAGAGGAGTGTGCGGGACAGAGAGGAGTGTGCGGGACAGAGAGGAGTGTGCGGGACAGAGAGAGAGGAGTGTGCGGGACAGAGAGAGAGGAGTGTGCGGGACAGAGAGAGGAGTGTGCGGGACAGAGAGGAGTGTGCAGGACAGAGAGAGGAGTGTGCAGGACAGAGAGGCCGCCTGGCCGGTTCGGCTCTCGAGGAAGGCGGGACATTTCCTCCTCCTCTCTGCGCTGGCGGCTCGGAGCGGAGCGGGAATATGGGCCAGCGACAGGCTCAGCGATCCAGCGGGGGAGAGTTTATCACCAGCGCACCCTCCTCTGTTTCAACGGCGAAGAGAGGAGGAGGGGGGGGGGAGCTAGCTTTTAAAAATAAAGTAGCAAAAGTGGGTCAGGACATCGTCCTGGTTTGGAGAACCTTAGAGAGCCCAGCCGAAGCTCGTCTTTGCTCCCCTCCCTCTTTGGGAGCCTCTCTGCAGATCGTTGAGCTTCGTTTAAGAGTGAAAACTGCGCTATAATATGATAAGCCTGCTCTTTCACTAAACGCTGTCTAAATGCAATACCATCCAGAAATAATAAGAGTTACTGAAGCAATGCACTTATGATGCCTGAATACCTTCTATATGGGCCTATTTAGTGCCTTATATACTAGTCTTATGCGCTCCATTTGCTTCTTCACACGTCTGATTCCGTGGTGCTTATGCCTGATTACAAGCTGTGAGCCCGTTTTTATGTGATTTTAATGTTGTGCTAGAGCTGTTCGGTCTGGCCTGTGCTGTTGTCAAGGTGTTAACATCAGCCTGCCGAGGAACAGCAAGCATTGGGCTAAATTTGGCACATTTACATCACAGAGCAGTGATGCTGACCGATGTGAATCATCCCTGACAAATAAAAAAATAAATAAATGGCCAAAGCAAGTCTGCAGATGTTGGCCTCGGTAAAGATTACTTTTGGTTTAAGGGAGTTTTCACCATCTGTAGCTCAGCCACGCCCCACAGCACGGATGCACCAGCCCCCAGCCCCCCAGCCCCCCCCCCCCCACCCACACACACACACCATTACAATTAAATATGAATGTTTTTTTTTTAAATAAATAATGCTTCGCACCACACACATTAACGCACAGGGTTTATGTTAGCCTAAGTGTCACACACCATCAACGTTAACTAAACGCATCCACACAGAATCACAGAAGGCAATAGAGTAAATACAGACACTCTGTGGGCCCCAATATCAACAACAGCGGAGCCAGGGGAAGTGACCATGAATAATGAATGTCCCCCAACATTTAGGAACGTTCTGCAATGATTTTTTTAATTTTTTTATTTTTTTAACCAATCGCATGGATTCATTCCATAAAAAACAAAAACGCACCAATACATCTCCCAGAACTTGGGACTCTTGGATTTGTATTGGGCACAGCAAAGGTGGTAATGCATTTACATTATTTTATAAGAGGACAAAATGGGTTAGTCAGTTTCCCAGGGAACAAAAAAAAAAAAAACATGATGCTGTGTGCCCCCATTGGTCAGGACCAGGACCAGGAAAGGAACAGCCTGGCCGCTCTGCCTCAGAGACGTGCAGACAGCGCTGCGTCTGGGAGAGTGACACGTCCCAGCAGTGACTCACGCTGTTATTCTGCTCTCCGAACACGCGGCGCGTTTCATCTCCGGCTGGAGGACACGTGCGTCACAGACAGAGCGCTGCCGCGCTCCCGCTACCCCGCGCTCCCGCCACCCAGCGCTCCCGCCGCACGCTGACGGGGAGGGAGGAGGAACGCTCGCAGAGAGCGGGTCTGCGTGCGGCCAAACATTAGGTGTGTTCGGGCGTAGGTGCAGGTGCAGGCAGTGTGGAGGTGTGTTTGGGCAATGTGGGGGTGCATGTTGGCGTGAGGGCACACCGCCCCCCCCCCCCCCCCGCTCATGGGACCAGTTGCAGTGCTTTCTTGCACCTCTAAATGTTTCAGCAGCTGGTGCTGCTCAGCATGGGACAGAGCTGGAGAAAAGCACCGCCCACAGAGAAATGCTTCAAGTGTCAGTCAGTCCCACTGGACCGCCCACTGCATCAGAGCATTCAGCCCCATTCCACTGCCCAGAGCTCTGCTGCATCAGAGCCTTCAGCCCCATTCCACTGCCCCGAGCTCTGCTGCATCAGAGCCTTCAGCCCCATTCTACTGCCCAGAGCTCTGCTGCATCAGAGCCTTCAGCCCCATTCTACTGCCCAGAGCTCTGCTGCATCAGAGCCTTCAGCCCCATTCCACTGCCCCGAGCTCTGCTGCATCAGAGCCTTCAGCCCCATTCCACTGCCCCGAGCTCTGCTGCATCAGAGCCTTCAGCCCCATTCTACTGCCCAGAGCTCTGCTGCATCAGAGCCTTCAGCCCCATTCCACTGCCCCGAGCTCTGCTGCATCAGAGCCTTCAGCCCCATTCCACTGCCAGTCTGGGGCTACAGCAGGAGGACTTATTGAATTTGGGAGAAAGGTGGGAGACCCCCCCACCCCTCACCCCTCTCCCATTGGGGGGGGGGCGGGGGGCGAGGTCACAGAGTGGAAGGGTACAGTCCTTAGGCAGGGTTATGAGTGTGCAGTGCAGCCTGGGAAGGGTTAACCTGTCTGAGCCAGCCAGATAAACATTCTAGAACTCTGCCAACCCACACACTGCACAGCATGGAAACAACATAACTGGCATTCTCTCACTCTCAGTCTCTCTGTCTCTCCCTCTCTCTCACTCTCAGTCTCTCTGTCTCTCACATTCCCATTCTCCCTCCCTCCTCCCTCAAACACACACACACACACACACACACACACACACACACACACCATTCATCCCCCTGCTCAAACCAAAACCCTGGGTATGCAATTACGAGACGCTGCCTACTCACATGTTTATCTTTATTTCCTGCTTAGATACGAGCCAATCAACAGGCTGAAAAAAAACTAGCCTGTTGCCTTCCCCAGCTGTCTGCGAATAAACCAGACTGGACAGAAATCAGAACGTGCTCAGTGATAAGAAACACCTGTTGGGAGTTAAACAAAGATACGAACCCAGCGCAAGCAGCTGAAACAGAGAGATCACCCACAGGGGATCAGTCACAGAGAGATCACCCACAGGGGATCACTCACAGAGAGATCACTCACAGGGGATCAGTCACAGAGGATGACTCACAGGGGATCGCTCACAGAAGATCACTGGTGAATAATCAGAAAGGAAACACAGGATCTCCGTTTCAAAGCAGACAGCACACGCTGTACCTGTCACAAACGCTGGAGTCACAGTCTGCCCTCGTCCTCACACTCTCACCTAGAACCACCCCCTTATTCACCATCTCTCTCCGTTTCGCAAAACCCTGAAATCACTTTGACTTTATACAAGGACAATGAAGAGCGGAAGGACACCACAGTCCACCTCTGCCTCCCCAAACAACTTCAGAAGGTGAGCCCCCCCCCCCCCGCAGGAGAGAGAGACACAGGCAGCAGCTGAATGAAAACTACACACACACACACACACACACACTCACACACTCACGCACGCACACAAACACACACACACACACACACACACGCACGCACGCACGCACACACATTCCTACCCACACACGCACAAACGCATGCACACACACACACACACTCACACACACGCACACACACAAACACAAAGACACACATTCACACTCACACACACGCACAATCGCAAAAACGCATGCACACACACACACACACACAAACACACCCGCACACACACACTTACACTCACACACACGCACAAAGGCATGCACACAGAGATACAGGCAACACAAACACACACACACACACACACACATGCATACATACATACAAGAAGCACACAGACACCCACACACACATACATACAACATACACACAGACACAGACACACACACACACTAGGAGGAACAGGCAGGCAGGCAGGCAGGCTCCCTCCCCTCCCCCGCTCACCTGCAGGATGCATGGATGCCCATAGCAGGCGGGGCTCTGGTTCTGGTTCAGGTTCAGGTTCTGGTTCTGGTTCAGGTTCTGGTTCGGGCAGCAGGTTTTGGGCAGAGCCAGGCACGGGAGTGCTGCTGGTCCGCGCAGCGAGGCACAGTGCCGCGAAGCCTGAGCTTCCGCACGCTGACGAGAGCTCCCCCCCCCCACCCCGCTCCCCGCCCCCCGCTATCGTCAGCCAGAGTCCAGCCCCCCCGCCCCCCCCTCCTGCTCTCTCTCTCGCTCACACTGACTAGCTCTGTCTCACTCACACTCAGTCTCTCTCTCTCCCGACTCTCTCATTCTCGCTCTCTCTCGCGCTCTCTCTCTCTCTCTCAGCGTGGAGCGGATGAGCTAACGTCAGTCAGCACTGCATTGCAGGTAAAAACGCAGCTTTCTAAACAACACCCCCCCCCCCCCCCACCCTGATTCACACCGCTTTATTATTTCTTATTTTTTAAAGCACACACCCCCTCTCATTCACTGATCTCACCGGGGGGGAGGGGGGGTCTCTATCTGCGTTTATTAATGCTCTGCTTCAGCCCTCCTCTGTTCCACTACTGAATGTGATCAGTTTACAAATGGGGGGGGGGGGGGGGGCAGTGTGTGCTGCTTTTCATCCAGCGGCTGCAACAACACGTCCCATTACCTCACCAATCACGGTTCAGAAGCCCTGTCGGTCACACCCTTAATCACATCCCCACCGCTGGACCCGTCCGCTAAAGCCTTAATCACATCCCCACCGCTGGACCCGTCCGCTAAAGCCTTAATCACATCCCCACCGCTGGACCCGTCCGCTAAAGCCTTAATCACATCCCCACCGCTGGACCCGTCGCCTAAGGCCTTAATCACATCCCCACCGCTGGACCCGTCCGCTAAAGCCTTAATCACATCCCCACCGCTGGACCCGTCCGCTAAAGCCTTAATCACATCCCCACCGCTGGACCCGTCCGCTAAAGCCTTAATCACATCCCCACCGCTGGACCCGTCCGCTAAAGCCTTAATCACATCCCCACCGCAGGACCCGTCCGCTAAAGCCTTAATCACATCCCCACCGCTGGACCCGTCCGCTAAAGCCTTAATCACATCCCCACCGCAGGACCCGTCCGCTAAAGCCTTAATCACATCCCCACCGCTGGACCCGTCCGCTAAAGCCTTAATCACATCCCCACCGCTGGACCCGTCCGCTAAAGCCTTAGTCACATCCCCACCGCTGGACCCGAATAACACGAACGAATAACACGATCAATGATTGGTCACAATATTTGTTTTGCACCAATCTTTGGCTGTGTTATTAGCTTTGTTTTCGCCGAAAAGTTTTTCACCTGCTCAAGGTCTCAGTAAATCAGGCCATATATATCATAATAAAACTACCAAAGGGACTGTCCTCTCTGGTGATAGCTTGGATGTCATGTCTGGTTATGGTGTTCAGCAGACCACGAAGGACCGCTGAACGCATCATGGTTTTAAATGAAGTATTCCCTTCCCCTGAGGGCTGCTTTGCATAGCACCCAATTTAGAGGCTCAGTTCAGACCAAAGCTTCGCCATGCGACAAGCTGCACCTGGCAACCCTTCTCAGCATTCTAAAACTGACCTGCTCTCACATCAAAGCCACGACATGAGGTGTTGTTAACGGTTACCACAGCAACAAATCTATCCACTTACTTTTTTAGCTACTTCCTTGTTGGTTGCAGTGCTAATCTGGTAAATATCTGGGTCAACATAGCGAAAAGCGGACGAAAGTGAGATGCTTGCTTGCGGCAGCAGTGCTGTTAGTAACAGCCGAACAGCCAGCCCTTGGAGCGCTTCAGCGTCCAGTACACAGAGCGTACGCACGGCAGGGTACAGACCTGGACTCACCTCCGTTTCTCACTAATTACACCCGTCTGTACCCGGAGCAGCACGCGCACCGAAGAGCAGGTGTGTCACTGCTGATTCGGGACGAGGCTGCTCGCATACCGCACAGTCTTTAATCTTTAATCACCTCGGTGAATTTTAAAAAAAATGCATGTTGTTGCCAGTGCAAACAACAACACCGCCCCCCCCCACACTCCTCACCCTTTACTGGAACTCAGTTCACGGTTCAGTTCAGGTCACAATTATCCGTCACCAATAAACCTTCACCGCCAGCGTTCAGAATGCACCTCTTTTGGCCATCAGCATTCATCAAGCATTACAAATCATTCCTGAGGATTAAAAAAAAACCTTCCAGCTTTCTGGCGAGCGCAAATCTTTCAACCCAAACACAAGAAGCAACATGCGCGCTTACCTCAGATTACAGTTTTATAATTTAACACCTTTTATAAAGTAATTAAGAGATTTCATTATTCTCAATTCCAGAGCTACCCATGATTCAGCAGGGCTCCAGGGATGTGGATGTATTAGCAGGGATCTGACAGCACATTTCAGGTAACCTCACCTGGGTTCCAGGTGTCAAACGCAATCCCTTTAAAGGCTTGTGCACATGGGAACGATTCCAGAGTTTGGTGATGCATCGTGGGTAATGACAGCCACACTGGATATGGATATATTGCACACAAGCAGCCTCGTCCAAACCACAGCCACTTTCTCCTCCTAGTGTAGAACGCAGCAGCATCACGTTCTCTCAGGTATTCTGGCTCCTGCTGGGATGAATGAATACAAAATGGCCGACGGGGGTGCATCCATCGCACAAGCCTCTCAGGGCAAATTTATGAGCGCCTGGCACGTCCAAACAAACGGTTTCCCAAGGTTTGATTTTCTCCCAGAAACCCCAAGTGACCCTTTGGAGTCCGCCCAGGAACCATCGCGGGTCATGTGGGGGGGTGGGGGGGGGGGGTCCGCGATTACAGAGCTGCACACGACGCGCCGACGTTCTCGCGCCTGGGAGGTGGGTCACACGAGGCCGCCGCAGTCGCCATAGCGAATATAGCAGCCAATCAGCACACAGGACAGACACCTTTACACACCTGGGAGGAGGGAAAATACACACTGCGGGGATGTGGACACACACACGCACACACACACATACACATACATGTGCATGCACATATGCATACACGCACGCCTCCACACGCACTGTGAGTTTCTGGATGTGCTGCTGGGGGGTGTTGGCGGGTGTTTTCCTGGCGGGGCAGGGGGGGGATGTGCTCCGGGGGGCGGGGGGGTGGGGGGGGGTGGGGGGTGTGTGCTGTGGGGGGGGGGGGGGGGGGGGTGTGCTGCGGGGGGCGGACGTGCTGCAGGGGGTGTCTGAGTCTCTCTGAACACTCTGTGCTTGTCTGGGAAACCCGTCGCCCTGGAGGAAACGAGTGGGCTGGGGCATAATTACCCACAAAGCAGCCATCAGCCATCGACTAAGCATCAGCTCAGACTGCACAGCCTGCACAGCCTATAACTGCACAGACTGCACAGCCTAAAGCTGCTCAGACTTTAGCTGCTCAGACTGCACAGCCTGCAGCTGCTCAGACTGCACAGCCTGCAGCTGCTCAGACTGCACAGCCTGCAGCTGCTCAGACTGCACAGCCTGCAGCTGCTCAGACTGCACAGCCTGCAGCTGCTCAGACTGCACAGCCTATAACTGCACAGACTGCACAGCCTATAGCTGCTCAGCCTGTAGCTGCTCAGACTGCACAGCCTGTAGCTGCTCAGACTGCACAGCCTGTAGCTGCTCAGCCTGTAGCTGCTCAGACTGCACAGGCTATAGCTGCTCAGACTGCACAGCCTGTAGCTGCTCAGACTGCACAGGCTATAGCTGCTCAGACTGCACAGCCTATAGCTGCTCAGACCGCACAGCCTGCAGCTGCTCAGACCGCACAGCCTGCAGCTGCTCAGACCGCACAGCCTATAGCTGCTCAGACCGCACAGCCTGTAGCTGCTCAGACCGCACAGCCTGTAGCTGCTCAGACCGCACAGCCTGTAGCTGCTCAGACCGCACAGCCTGTAGCTGCTCAGACCGCACAGCCTGTAGCTGCTCAGACCGCACAGCCTGTAGCTGCTCAGACCGCACAGCCTGTAGCTGCTCAGACCGCACAGCCTGTAGCTGCTCAGACCGCACAGCCTGTAGCTGCTCAGACCGCACAGCCTGTAGCTGCTCAGACCGCACAGCCTGTAGCTGCTCAGGACCGCACAGCCTGTAGCTGCTCAGACCGCACAGCCTGTAGCTGCTCAGACCGCACAGCCTGTAGCTGCTCAGACCGCACAGCCTGTAGCTGCTCAGACCGCACAGCCTATAGCTGCTCAGACCGCACAGCCTATAGCTGCTCAGACCGCACAGCCTGTAGCTGCTCAGACCGCACAGCCTATAGCTGCTCAGACCGCACAGCCTATAGCTGCTCAGACCGCACAGCCTATAGCTGCTCAGACCGCACAGCCTATAGCTGCTCAGGAAAAACAGGACAAATTTAAGGCAGCTGCCAATAAAAAGACAATCAGGTGCGCACACAAAGATGCACATACACACATACATGCACACACACACACACACACACTCAAGCACACACCTAAGCTGAAACGCATAGACACACACACGCACACACTCACGCGCACACACGCGCACGAGTATGACACACATTTGGAAAAGGATGGCGCAGTTATATTGCCCAGAGCAAAGTTAACTGCTAGAGATCTGGAGAAGTGCGGAGTGCCCGGACGCAATGGGCAAATAACTTTACCTATCGGGCACGGAACAGTCAGCCCCAAAGGGGCACACACTAGGCACAGGGAGGATAATAATGGTGCAGCCAGAATCACCCCCGCCCCCCCCCCCACCAATCGTCTCAGCTGTGGGACAGAGCGCAGCGCCCGGGCAAACGCAGCGCTTACATAACGCACAGGACCCGCCGCGCTGCAGCTGAGAGAGGAGCCCGTCGGCCGGGCAGAGCCGCGATCCCCAAGCGAGCCCGCCGTGAGCCACTCCCCCCCGAGCCGCGGGGCGTCCCGCCGAGCGAACGAGCCGCTGAAGAGCGACGGCGCTGCCAATCAAACCACGCGCTCGCTTTGACCAGAGACCAATCAGCACAAACAGCACAGGCCCGAGGGCGGGCTCGGCAAACCACAAACAAAAGAACATCTCCCCTTCCACAGCTGTACAAGACCCCCCCCCCCTCCACAGAAACAGCCCAGCTGTACAAGACCCCCCCCCCCTTCCACAGAAACAGCCCAGCTGTACAAGACCCCCCCTTCCACAGAAACAGCCCAGCTGTACAAGACCCCCCCCCATCCACAGAAACAGCCCAGCTGTACAAGATCCCCCCCCTTCCACAGAAACAGCCCAGCTGTACAAGATCCCCCCCCCTTCCACAGAAACAGCCCAGCTGTACAAGATCCCCCCCCCTTCCACAGAAACAGCCCAGCTGTACAAGACCCCCCCTTCCACAGAAACAGCCCAGCTGTACAAGACCCCCCCTTCCACTGAAACAGCCCAGCTGTACAAGATCCCCCCCCCTTCCACAGAAACAGCCCAGCTGTACAAGATCCCCCCCCCTTCCACAGAAACAGCCCAGCTGTACAAGACCCCCCCTTCCACAGAAACAGCCCAGCTGTACAAGACCCCCCCTTCCACAGAAACAGCCCAGCTGTACAAGACCCCCCCTTCCACAGAAACAGCCCAGCTGTACAAGACCCCCCCCTTCCACTGAAACAGCCCAGCTGTACAAGACCCCCCCTCCACTGAAAGAGTCCCAGAGCAGCATCCTCTGGTCCTCCACCCACAGAAAAGTGTGTATAAACACTTCAATAAACAGCGTGCGAGACCTGCTATACCAGGTGCAACATCAATCCCTCCCTGACACACACACACACACACACACACTCACATGCGCACACACACACACACACACGCACACACACTCACATGCAGACACACACTCACATACACCTGAGAGCTCTCTGGATGTTCCTGGCGCTGAACTGAGGAAGAGCACTACGTTTCTCTGACTACTCCCAAATCCACAGCGAGTAAAAAGCAACTGAGGGATGGAGAGAGAGAGAGGGAGAGGGAGGGAGGGGGAGAGAGAGGGATCTTCTACAAATTTTGATATTTTTAAAATGAGATAAAACAAGAAAACCTAAGCAGAAGGAAAAAGCATACAGGGACATTATAAATGTTAACTACCAACTACCAAATGAACAGTATTTCATAAAAAGTTAAAACAAAATGAGGAAAGCAGCAAGAAGCAGTATGAGATAGTAGCTAGCAAAGGACAAACAAGAAAAAAAAAACAAAAAACAAAGAACAAGGATCAAAAAACCATCCACAAAGCCAGCCCACTCATAAACAAAATGAGTGTAGAAAGGTAAGCCTTTTCACATTTAGAAAAGTAGAATTTGGATTCGTTTAAATAAAAATCTAACTTCAGTAATCTAAACTGTTTGCAGTAGCATTACGGCTAACTAGCTACCGTCAACCAGAGGGCAGGCTAGAGAGACCGTTAAAAATGGATACATTGTCTGAGGTTGCCATGGTAACGCCCCTCGCCCTCGCTGTAAACTATCCAAAGGAGCTGAAAAGCACACAGGCAAAAAAAGGCCTATAAACTAAAACTACTCAGAGAAAATCCACAGACTCTGACTGTAGACTGCTCCCAAACAGGAGACAGGTCTATTACAACAAATCTGCTCCTCTATACAGTCTGTACTAATGCCTGGCACACTGCCATCTGTAAGTACTACAGGCATGTCATAAAGAGAGGAATATGTAATGGCAGGCAGACTGTCATCCATGGGGAAGGGGACAGTAACTGCACAGTGCTCACAGTGAACATATACCATAATGGCACCGTAATGTTCCAAGGTGAGGCCAGTCTCAGTTCTGTCCAAGGGGACTTTAGTACTTTAAAAGCACTGGCAGAGTCTGAGACTCCTCAGGACTTGGAGTCAGAGACAAAGACAGGGGAGGCTAAGCACCCCCCCAGAGGATTGTACAGACCAGGGCAGCCAGCTGGAGAGTACAATTTCCCAAATGGGAGAGAGCCTCTCTCTACAAGAGGTAGAACTGGTACTGATCCCTCACAACACCTAAAAGACCAGCACAGCCAATTAAAACTGAGCTGAAAGCCTCACTACAGGAATTGAGATGAGAGGTACAGGAGCAGCAGCAGGACAGGGAGGCACTGAGGAGGGAGCTCACTGCAGTGAGAGAGGAGCAGCAGCAGGACAGGGAGGTGCTGAGGAGAGATGGAGCTCACTGCAGTGAGAGAGGAGCAGCAGCAAGACAGGGAGGTGCTGAGGAGGGAGCTCACTGCAGTGAGAGGAGCAGCAGCAGGACAGGGAGGCGCTGAGGAGAGAGGGAGCTCGCTGCAGTAGGAGAGGAGCAGCAGCAGGACAGGGAGGTGCTGAGGAGAGAGGAGCAGCAGCAGGACAGGGAGGTGCTGAGGAGGGAGCTCACTGCATTGAGAGAGGAGCAGCAGCAGGACAGGGAGGCACTGAGGAGGGAGCTCACTGCAGTGAGAGAGGAGCAGCAGCAGGACAGGGAGGTGCTGAGGAGAGATGGAGCTCACTGCAGTGAGAGAGGAGCAGCAGCAGGACAGGGAGGTGCTGAGGAGAGAGGGAGCTCACTGCAGTGAGAGAGGAGCAGCAGCAGGACAGGGAGGTGCTGAGGAGGGAGCTCGCTGCAGTGAGAGAGGAACAGCAGCAGGACAGGGAGGTGCTGAGGAGAGAGGAGCAGCAGCAGCAGGACAGGGAGGTGCTGAGGAAGGAGCTCACTGCAGTGAGAGAGGAGCAGCAGCAGGACAGGGAGGTGCTGAGGAGGGAGCTCACTGCAGTAGGAGAGGAGCAGCAGCAGGACAGGGAGGTGCTGAGGAGAGAGCTCACTGCAGTGAGAGAGGAGCAGCAGCAGGACAGGGAGGTGCTGAGGAGAGAGGAGCAGCAGCAGGACAGGGAGGTGCTGAGGAGGGAGCTCACTGCAGTGAGAGAGGAGCAGCAGCAGGACAGGGAGGTGCTGAGGAGAGAGGGAGCTCACTGCAGTAGGAGAGGAGCAGCAGCAGGACAGGGAGGTGCTGAGGAGAGAGCTCACTGCAGTGAGAGAGGAGCAGCAGCAGGACAGGGAGGTGCTGAGGAGAGAGCTCACTGCAGTGAGAGAGGAGCAGCAGCAGGACAGGGAGGTGCTGAGGAGAGAGGAGCAGCAGCAGCAGGACAGGGAGGTGCTGAGGAAGGAGCTCACTGCAGTGAGAGAGGAGCAGCAGCAGGACAGGGAGGTGCTGAGGAGAGAGGAGCAGCAGCAGGACAGGGAGGTGCAGTGAGAGAGGAGCAGTGAGAGAGGAGCAGCAGCAGGAAAGGGAGGTGCTGAGGAGAAAGGGAGCTCGCTGCAGTGAGAGGAGCAGCACCTGAGGGACAGAGCCTGCAGAGCCTGAGGGAGCAGATCCAGAGCCTCAAAGCCAACACCAGCCACCGGCCCCAGAGACCTGAACCACAACCCCCCACATCCACTCTGAGTGAGACGGGCCTGACAGGACAGCCAGGTAGCCCCCGTCACTCCCGCCCCACAAAGCAGCACAGGGTACACACAGCACTTAACAGCTTAAAGCCTCAGCACAGCATCGACATCAATTCAACTGGAGTCAACCAAAATATAGCACAACACAAACAAAACTACATCACCTATTGGGACACACAAACAAAAACACAAAGCAAAATGCAATGCTATTTGGCCCTAAAAAGACAGCATGGCCATGGTGCACTATCTGACAACGGTGACTGACAAAAGACTAAGAACTACCTTGATGAAGTGCAGGCTCAGTGAGCACAGCCTGGCCATTGAAAAAGGCCGACACCGGCAAACATGGCTTCCCAAGGCTGTGCAAGCACTGACACCTCAATGAGGGCGAGACAGAGCTGCACTTTATCACAAAATGTGAAAAATACATCGAAATTAGAAATAAATATTTTCCCAGAATAAATCAGATACACCCTTAATTTAGAAATCTGCCAGACAACAAGAAACTCTCCATCCTCTCAGGAGAGGAGAAGATATGCAGTGCCGCCAGTTCACGGCACTATATACAGCTGCTTGCCCGAGTGTTAGGGACAGTGAGTGACATGGAAATCAAAAAAATATGCATCGCCCATACATTACTTTTTTTTCCCCCATTCAATTTACTTTTATGTATTATTATATGACTATTTGCCATTAACATCAGCATTATTATAATTACCGTTTATATAGATTTTTGTGATGTACTTTTATTTATTTATTATTATCATTATTATTATTTATTTTATTCCCCCATTCTTATTCCTCAGTCCCCAAATCAGAGGAAAGTTTGTGTTTTAATGTATAGTTACTTTTCATGTGTTTCTAGTCTTTGATGTTTACATCGAAGGATATAAGTATTGTTCTATGTTAAATGTATGGTTTTTCTTATAACATTGTATGCTTTGGCAATACGAAATGTACTGTTTTGTCATGCCAATAAAGCAAACTGAATTGAATTGAATTGAGAGGGAGGAACAAGGGGGGGAGGGTTCTAAAAACTGTCCCATGTGGAGACGCCTAGTATGACAGTGAGCAGAGGTGTCGGGGGGGGGGGGGGGGGGGGGGGGGGGGGGGCAGAGAGAAAAAGGAGTGAGAGAGAGAGGCAGCAGGGAGAGAGAAAGAGAGAGAGAGGCAGTGCAGAGACAGAGAGATTAAGTGAGTGACAAAGAAGAAGAAATAAAGAGTGAGAGAGAGACAGGGTACAGAGAGAGGAAGAGGAGGGAGAGGAAGAGTGTGTATGAGAGAGAGAGAGAATGGAGAGGGTACGCAGGTGTGGAATCAGCAGGCAGGAAGGTCATTTTTGGGATTATAAATGTAGAAAATAAAAACTGCTCCAAAAAGCCGCTTTCAGAAGTTTGGCTGCGTCAGCAAGAATTTAGCTCAAGCTCAAGACCAGGAGAGGGGGAGAGGGAGAGAGGGGGAGAGCAGAGAAGAAGAGAGGAGGAACGTGATGCTGGTCCACATTGCAGAGGGGAAACGGAACAGTGGGGGCAGAAGTGGGGCACCAGGGAGCCGTGGGGGCAGAAGTGGGGCAGAGAGGAGCGAGTGGTGCTAACTGCCCTGTCAGTCCGGCGGAGGTCATCCACTGAAAGCGGGGGCTACACCCCCCCACCCCCAAATACCCCAAACCCCCCATACCCCCATACCTCCAAACCCCAACCTCCCCACCCCTATACCCCCCCCCCCCGTGCTCTGCTGCTCGGCGATGCGATCAGACACACAGGAAGCCACGCGAGGGAACAGACAGGAAGTGCACGCGCTCGCACGCGCTCAGAAACATCGGTGTCTAAACCAGGTCCTCACCGGCGCACGCGAGCAGACGGAAGCGCTGACTGCGGCCGCGTTCGCGCCCGGGGGAGACGCCGCAGCCGCACCGCGCAGCGACCCGCCATCTCAGCATTTTCACCCGCACACCTGCCGCACGGCCCCCTGGGTAACCCAGCCACCGCAGGCACGTGTATCTGAGCTCAGAATAAAATATCACGTCCACGTGGACGAAGGGCGGTGCAGCCAACGCACACACGCGTCCGCAAACGCGCTCTGAGTGATGTCATCGCGTGCCCATATGGGACGGGATTTTGGCAGCGTAGCTCATGACCAGATAAAAAAAAATAAGAAGCACAAATAAATTTAAAAAAATGCCCCCATGTGGTTTGTTTGTGCAGTTCAGCAGAATTAAACAAACGTGGAAGGCCAACAACTTCTAACATCAGCCTCCCCTTGAAGACACTCAAGGTTAACAAACAAACCCTACGATGACATTAAACAGTTTAGTCAATAAACAAAACTGAACCGTGTTTTCAAAAACAATGTTTTCATGTTTATTGCAACCTCCTCAAGGTATAATGCAATTTAAACTCTTGATAAACACCATAAATAGTTATTCTTTAAAACATTACTATAAAATAATCTGAGGCAATAATCCTAAATAAAACAAAACAGTTGTGGACAGAACACTTAGTCTGCCTACCACACTGGCTGTTGGCAAGATTAATAATTTGATTTCTCTAGTTAGCCATAGCCACAAATAGCTTCTGTTGTCTGTGGTTTCTCCAGGGGAAACCTCTTGTTAAAACAATGGTTTTTAACCACAAACCTCTGCAAAGCTACTGCTGCACACATTATTGTAAAGAATAAAAGCCAGAGGCTCCGTTTCTCTATGTAAGAGGACTCCAATAAGGTTCCCATGTTGCATGATGGGGGCGTGTATGTGCGGAATCATTTTCAGACTGTAGAGTATTTGAGCAGGGAATAAATTATGATGATGTCACCATGGTAACGGAGCACAGAATAAATTATGATGATGCTGATCACCTCACCATGGAGAGGGTTTCTGAGCAGAGGTGATAATGATGTCACAATGGATAAGAACATCAAGGTATATTAAATAATTATGTTTATGATGTCACAATGGATAAGAATATCTATTCCATTACAATTACTCAGGAAAAAATATTTTGTTTAGCAAGCTATTTTCTTCCAAAAAGATTTATTCACGACTCTTGCAAGAAAAATGCTACAAAGTCATCTGCAGTGTTTCCAGAGAGTAGTGATCATATTGAGGAGGGGGGCAGGGGGTCGGTAAAGATTTTTCAGTCTCTGCTTGGATACTACCCCTTTCAATTCAAACCACAAATTTTCAATCAGGTTCAAGTTTGGACACTGAGGAGGCCACTGCAAAACATTCATTTTGTGGTCAGTTAACTTCTTAGTAGGTTTTGAGGCATTCATTTTGTGAAGTTTAGTTCAGTATGCTTTTGTAATGCATGCTTGGGATCGTTGTCCTGCTGAAACGTCCCACTGCAGCCAAGTTTGAGCTTCCTGGCAGGGGGTACCAGGTTTTTGGGCAAAATGCAGAGTTCATGAAGATATCTTTCCTCTGAACCTAAGAACCACAGGACCAGTAGATGCCAAACAACCCCATAACATCCACCACCATCAGAGATACGCATATGCAATGCACACCCAACATGAGCTTCTCCCAATCCCAAACCCACCACTGGTGTATAACCAAAAATCCCCAATTCAGGTATTCATACACCACCTGTTTGCATATTTGATTCAATTTTCAAAGTCAAATCTGCAATTCGATCAGTTATTCATAAATATTTCATCAACACTTTGGCCCTGGTGGTGTTTGTCAATGGGGGGATCTTTTATATATCATATATTTATTTATTATTAACGTTACACAATGCACACACTGAACAATGTAATCATAAATAACACAGAGTACTGTTACTTTCTGGCAAGATCAGCTACATGCAACAGGAGGTCGACTACCAGTTCTTCACTGCATACATTTTCCCGCACAAAAAAATTCTCTTCTTAACTTCAGGGTCAAACGGTAGGGTCCAAACGCAATGTGAATGTCTGCGAATGCAGTACAGATATCTGCCGCTCCATATTGTCAATCTGTCAACATCGTCCAGTATCAAGCTAGCGGTACCATGGGCAGTAGAAAATAAGTTATAAACTACTAAACAGACCATGCACTGCTTCAACCAGCCAAGAAGAAACTAAAGTAATTTTTACAAACTTTCCATCACAAACATTTTCCGGATTAGTAGACTAGTATTGATCAGGAATCCTGATAGTATCGTCCAGTTTTCAGCCACAAGACGCTAATCAAGACACAGGTCATTCTTACAGAAGATAAAGCCACTCCACCGACACAAATAATCTCTTTGCTGGTGGCAAGTTTAAAACAGTTTTTGGCGTGTCTTCGGTTATCTAACGAGTAACTTGGCCAGCCGCACGCCACCGACCACATTTGTCTTACCTGAATTGCCAGGTGCATCGGCATAATTGCCGACAAGAGTTTTAGAAAACAGTCTTTGCAGAGCAAGAAAAGTCCTCCTGTAGCCCAAACTCATCGGCTCTCGCGCTTACAGGTCGGGCATTAACTAACGTTAACGGTTCACGTGGGGATGGCCAGGCCACCCGACTTTTATTTCAATGCTGCTAGCTCTCCAAAAAAAACCCTCTTTTATACGAACGAATTGTACTCACTTTTTGTTGATTTTTTTCGCCCTGGTTCGTTTCTTCCTCGCCTGAAGAGCAAGCACTGCAGCGGAACGATATTAGATGCCAGTAAAACATTTGCACTGTTGCGAAATAATGTTCGAACCGACTTCAGTAATTCAGTACCTGCATGTTACATAGCCAGCTAGGCATACGAACATAGCTAACTGGCTACCAAGCTAGTTAAGATTGATTTTCCGAACGTCAGCTGTGGGTATGGTTATTATGATAATGACAGCTGGTCATAATCAAAATAAAACATTCCCACACAGTATCAGCAGCTAAAACAAAAGCTGACGACTACGCAAAGAACACCAGCTCACTGGAATTTGTACTACAGGAAACGTTTATATTTTTTAAAGTTGCAGTAGTGTCAAATGCTTATCAGCAAGTAGGCAAAACACGAGAAAATAACGCATTTAATCAACTTTGAAATTAAGCCAATGTCGTTAACAAGCTTATTTAGAAAATTCAACCAAATCGCTCGCTAGATGGCCAGCACATGTATCTCTCGCTGGCGAACTGTGCTAGTTAGCTATACTGTTAGCTGAGCACATGCATTTCTTTAAACGTTTTATGTAGCAATGTCGATCTAAATGCAAACATGGACAGACTAAAACATTACAATAGCGCTATACCATCTAATCCACATCACTAGCAGTTGACGGTCTTAGCCTTCTTATATTACCTTTCCTCTCCATGTTGGACCGGCAACTCTTTGGACAGCGGCTCACCAAGGAGGTTTCAGACCGTACGCATGCGCAGTTCAGGAAACAACAAACAAAACTATCGCTCTTTGTCACAATTTCGCCCCCCCCCCCCCCCCCCTTTTTTTTTCTTTCCCTTTTTCTTTTTTTTAACATTTATTTCAGAAACACCTTTTATTCGCTCATGTTTGGCGACCGATTTTGTTGTACCGTTCCCCGCGACACACTCAGAAATCATACCAGAATATCTGATCCAGTTTTGCCAATCCGGACTAGAAGTTTTTGAATGAGACTTACAGTTGAGTATATTTGTAACCTTTAAAATTGTGGCCCATCAATTGATGAGGTTTTTTTTATCAGCATATGTACTTATTGCTCAGTAGCGGACTACATCGCAAATTTGTATATGAGTATTATTGATACATTCCCTTTTTCATGAGTTATTATAGTACTTTGATAGGACATTTAAATAATTCTAAACTATTAGTAGTCACAGTGCATTACGGTCATGTCCATTGCACGTAAAAAACTGAATCAGTGAGCAACGTGCTGAAGAACAATTCAGAATAATGAACAGGAGCAGAGACCCATCGCCTTCGACTGGTCTGTTGGCGCCATCTAGTGTTCGTTCTACAGATTTTTAAAAATATATATTTTCAAGATTATCAGTGAACATGCTAGACCGGTCTTTCATGGCAGACGTCCTGCGGTTTTAGCCGATTTACACATTGAATATCCAAAACATGTGACTTCCGCTCCAAGGGATCTCAAGTTCAGTCCTGGTTCAATCAGGTCTTCCTGGGCCCTATTCAGCTTGTTGAACACGTTTTAAGTTCTCCCTTTCCTCCGATGATTTTCCCGATAGAAACCCAGGACCCTTGGCGTTTCATTAGTCTTTGCTTTACTGGTATTTTAGCAGACGCGCTTATCCAGCGCGACTTACACAACTTCGCGATTGAGTACTGCTTTACGAGCGATTAAAGACCAGTGCAGCAGTTTGGACTAAAATGCACTTTATAAATTTTAAACATGCCTACCACCTGATTGTCACACTAAAATGGGAAACGTGAGAACAGAGGACTAGGGATGCATTGAAGCAGGCCGATATAAACACAACTTTAAAAGCAGTTTTGAAAAATAATTGTTTTTATTATTTTATTTTTTTTACACAGTGGTATTTACAGGGTACTTCCGCCTGCGAGCTGTTAAAATGTGAATAGGTAATGTACGTAAAATAACGCCCGACTCTCCTGTAATAATGAAAGTGTACATCTTAAAGGAAAAAAAACAAACATTCTACATTCACTAAATATTTCTTTTTGCCGCACCAAGTTATAAATACCATTACCTTTTTTAAAAACATTTTTATTGACATAACAATGTGTGGTTTCAACATTACCCTTCAAACTCCTGTAAACATGCACAGACAGAATACTCCCTGCACACACCGAATGTCATGCTCGATACAGATATTGCTTTTATGAAATCAAGTAATACTATATCATACCATGAACACACAGTCATGAGGACAAAACAATAAAAACCTGATAATTTATGTACATCCTGAAGTCACTTTAATATTCATAAAACATGCTCCTTGTTGGGAGTTGCTGATTTGACTGCCTCGCTGGAGACTGAGAAGCATTTTGACAGCTCTTTGGGAGTAAGAGACAGTGGCTCAGGTAGCACTTCCGATTTGTGAGCCTGCAATCGGCGCGCATCCGCGGATACAGTAAAACCTCTAAAACCGGAGTTCCTCAAAGCGGGAGCCAAGTTTGCCCTTTACCGCCACCTACAGGAGTTATAAATTACAGCACTTTCCAATCCCACCACAGGAGAAAAAAAAAAAACAACTTTCCCTTTTTCCTAGTTCAAACTTCGTAAATTACCTTTACACCCCACCCCCCACCCCTCACACTAAACACCCAGCCATTACGGGGCAGTCCCACACAACACCTGCTGCACATCGACGGAGAAGAAGCGCAAGTTACGTTTCGGTTGGTCGGCACGACATGTAACTGAAGAGATTTTAGGGTACAGCGCGATATGAGCGTTTGGGGTACAGCATGACTTGAGAGTGTTTGGCGTACAGTGCGACATGTAACTGAAGAGATTTTGGGGTACAGCGTGATATGCAACTGAAGAGGGTTTGGGGTACAGCACGATACGAGTGTTTGGAGTACAGCGCAATTTGAGTGTTTGGGGTACAGAGCGACATGTAACTGTAAGAGTTTGGGGTACAACAACTTGTGCTTTCGTGGTTCTAGTGTTTAAAAAGCCACAAAACTGCAGCAGACTGTGGATTATAGATGAATCTAGTGAACCCCCCATGCAAGGTCTAGTTTTACTAACATGGGAACTGTCCTTGTGTGGGCATGCCAGTGTTGCCTGGTAACGATTAAGCATCGCTAAAGATGCTATTGGCTGTGGTATTTTACAGGATGAATGTGTATCTTTTCGTGTGAAAAACCTGGGCTCTTGGAAAAGCCAGAATGGTGTCTGAGATTGTTCAGTTTTGTGGTACAGCTAACCTGCACAGGCCAGTCAGTGTAAAAAAAAAAAGCCTAATTAACTCCATTATCCTGGCTCCTAAGATGCCATTTTTTCATTTAAGGTATAAAAACAACTTATTTTAAAACACAGCTCCCAGTCTATTGACTACTTAGCAAAGTTCTCTTAAGAACTCCATAACTCTCTAGAAGCAACAACATTTATTTTGAGAGTTTTGGAGAAATCCCATGAAGGAAAACGTCAAAGCCGTATCATGTCACTAATAAAACAATTTTTTTTTTTGAACTACCAGCAAGTGAAGAAACTGTTCGAATTGTCTGACCTGATTGTTTGTCTTTCCTGTTGAATACTGAAACACATTTTACCCCAGCAATAAAATAAGATAAATTGTACGACCAGCAATAACATTCTGCCTGCAATTTTAAGAATCTGTAAAAACACAGAACATAGACACATTTTTTTTCCTTTTCCATTGCTAAAGTTCCTGTGCCAGTCTTGAGACTGGAGCGAAGTTGTTTTACCCACAACACCCTGCTGTAAAGTGGAGGAGGGGGGGCACCCCATGAGGCCACAGGGAACCCCCCAGCAGTGTGTGGCAGCAGGCACTTGTATAAACATTGTCCAAGAAGGTCCAGAGGCAGGAGACCTCAGCGCCGTGGGGGGGGTTGCAGGGGGGGTCCCCTCAGGACTCCATCTCGTCTCCGTCAAACACCGGGGGCTCGAAGCTGACCACCTCCTCATAGGTCAGTCCTGAAGGGGGGGGGGGGGGAGATAACATGGTTTAAAATAGATCCCAGACACAGCTGCATAGAGGACAGCAAATGCACAGCGCCATGTTAACCTGGCCTCAAAGACGCTTTTGAGTGAACAAAAAACCTCCTCAGAATAAGATCACATTTCAGGTTGGTTGGTTGGTTGGTTCCTACACAATTATCCGTACATGCTAAAACCCAGCAGCCAGTAAGAATCTGAAATTTTGCAGGAATATCAGCAAGCAAATACAGAACAAAATGGGTGAACAACTATTTTCAGGATGGCACAAGTTGTGGGAATTTCCAATCAGCCAAGTTACAAAGAATGAAATGCATTCCCTGCAACACAGGCACATGCACGCACACACAGACGAACATACACATGCACGCACAGATGGACATGCATGCACGAACAGGCGAACATGTATGTACAAACAGGCGAACACATGCATGCACGCACAAGAGAACACATGCATGCACACACAGGCGAACACATGCATGCATGCATGCACAAGAGAACACATGCATGCACACACAGGCGAACACATGCATGCATGCACGCACAAGAGAACACATGCATGCACACACAGGCGAACACATGCATGCATGCACGCACAAGAGAACACATGCATGCACACACTGGCGAACACATGCATGCACGCACAAGAGGACACATGTATGCACGGCAAGAGAACACATGCATGCACACACACAGGCGGACGCATGCATGCACACAGGAAAACGCATCCATGCACGCACAAGAGAACACATGCATGCACACACAGGCGGATGCATGCATGCACACACAGGCAAACGCATTCATGCACACACAGGCAACCACATGCATGCATGCACACACTTTACAAGCATAAAAAGCTACAGACATTACTCTGACCTGAGTGTGTATAGATATTTTGAAAAAGAAAATACTTTTCAATGCCAATTAGTAAGTGCCAACTGTCTGCTGGGTGGCAGTGTAGTATAATGGTCAGGGAATAGGGCTTGTAACTCAAACATTGTAGGTTCAATAGGAATTGGGACGCTGTCATTGTACCCTTGAGTGAGGTATTCGACCAGAATCATTTCAGTGCACATCCAGCAGTAAAATGGCCTGTGTGCAGAAATGCAGCCCCAGTGTGAGCCGCTGTGGACAGCGCGTCCGCTGAGCGCTTCACTGTGATTCCGCGCGACTCACGTTTCCACTCCTCGATCTCCAGCTCGCGGCTCTCGAAGCTCTGGTCGTATGGGTCGGCCTCGGGCTCGTCGTCGGGGTCGTGGTACTGGGCGAAGTACGGGTGGGCCAGAGCCTCCGACGCGGTGATCCGCTTGTCCGTGTCCAGAACCAGCATCTTCTCCAGCAGGTCCACCGCTGCGGGACGGGACAGGCTGGGTTTGGGCCGGTTCTGAGGCCCACTCCGGCATTCTCCCGTACCCCTCCCCCCCATCCTCCCCCCCCCGCCCCGCAACACCAGTCCCTACTTTTCATCAAATACAAACCTCACACCAGGGCAGACAGCAGGATCACCATTTCTTCATCATACTCACTCACTCTCTCACTCTCTCACTCTCTCTCACACACACACACACACACAGTAGTCCAGAGGAACCGTAGAAAGTCAGAACACACCAATTTACTTGCATGATACGGACACCACAACACTTCGTCACAGACCACAAGAGCGGAAGATTAAAAATCTATGTCACAGCCAACCAATCACAGTTTTTCCCCCAGCTGTCATGGTAGCTATTGAGCACTTAAGTTAATCACACCGCAGACAAACACACCGACGCACAGCAGAGTTCAGCTCAGACGCACACCTCCAAGGCAGGCCTTACCCAGAGGGTTCGCCCCGATGAACACATCGGCAAAGTTCCTTTTGGGCATCTGTGGCAGGGAGTTAATGTAGTTCCTGGCCTGCAGAATAACATGCATCAGCTGGTTAACAGACAGAAAATAGAGGACCTTCAGCTCCAGTTCAGCTTTAATGGGCCCCCTGCTGGAGACCCTTCAGAACTAACCAATAAAACTGCAGGACCTGAGAAAAACACGTTAACTAAGCCTGTTACGCTACGGGTACTCTACGGGTACTCCACGGGTACTCCACGGGTACTCCACGGGTACTCTACGGGTACTCCACGGGTACTCTACGGGTACTCCGCGGGTACTCCGCGGGTACTCTCAGAGTCAGTAAACCTCAGGGTTTAGGACACAGGTGTGCTCCACACAGCACGTTTGAGTGCAAAGCGGCTGGAGCAGGAACAGGGCAGCACAAGGCCGGCGGTACCCGAGACAGCAGCCAGACAGGAAGAGAGAGAAAGAGAGAGGGGGAAGGAGAGCAGGAAGAGAGAGAGGGAAGAGAGAGGGGGAAGAGAGAGAAGAAAGAGGGAAGGAGAGCAGATAATGCAGGAGAGGACAGGAAGAGAGAGAAGAGGGGGGAAGGAGAGCAGAGAACGAATGAGAGGACAGGAAGAGACAGGAGAGGGGGAAGAGAGAGGAGAGAACATAGGAGAGGACAGAAGAGAGGGGGAAGGAGGACAGGAAGAGAGGGCTCCACAGCACAGGAATTCAGCTGTAATGGCTGCAGCGCTGGCATGTCTAGAC
Organism: Anguilla anguilla; assembly: GCF_013347855.1. Taxonomy (NCBI): domain Eukaryota; kingdom Metazoa; phylum Chordata; class Actinopteri; order Anguilliformes; family Anguillidae; genus Anguilla; species Anguilla anguilla. The sequence goes on along the minus strand of NC_049213.1, from coordinate 39,899,107 downwards.
ACCGCATGGAGTCTGAGCTCCTCAGCATTCCTGCTGCAGTGTTATTTTGAAGCTGCATCCATTCCTTCTCAGCCCTTGACCTGGTGTGCAAAGGCTGAGCAGGGATTTCTGCTGGTCTATACTGGAGACTGCATGTGGACCTGTGAACATGCAGATGCCTGCTTGTGAGGAAGTGAGGGGTTTAGTGGTGTTACTGCTGCTTCCATACTCATTCTGGGACTTGAAATGCCCTGAGGGTGGGTTAGAAACTAAGACGCAAAGAGTAGGTAAGCCCTAGACACTGCGGTGATAAGAGGGCTCAGACTTTAAAGGAAGTGATGTCACAAAGCTCAGATAAGGCTCAGAGCCTCAGACATTGCAAGAGGAGGGGGAGGGGGGGCAAGGGAATTCCTGGGTTATTAAAATCATAAAAAAATCACATTTCAGCTGGTCTTACTTTACTTACTTCCTCACTTTAAGTCATTATATGGGACCCGGTTCCTTATTGTCTTGTTTCCTGCATGCATAGAATGCATCTATGATTTTACACCACGACAAACACGCGACCTATGACCTTCCGCGCTGTTTGGTTCAGCAGGAGGCGTATGCTGCGCGAGCCTACACCTCCGGAATAACCCCCACGCCGTCAGCGCTGGTGTTCTGACATCACAAATTTAAACTAAAAGTGGAGTGCGGGGCGTGTCCATGCGCTAGAACAGCGTCTGAACAGGATGAGGCGCCCGGTAGGCCCCAAACTTCTCCCGAGTTCCCATTTCCTGAGTCGCCCATCCCTGCAATAACTTTGCCCTCGAGCGTTTCTTTAGAAAGGCAGCTCCACGGGAGAAAAACAACGCTGTACGCATCACAGCGGGCACAAAGACTACAGAGAGGGAAAAGATAATCCACCGTAAAGCAGAACAGGGCTCAAGACGGGACTCGTTTCTCAGGGACACGCCCGGAATGTGAGCTCAGAGGAGGAGAGCTGGGCTGCGGGAATGTTTTTTTGGAAGCAGGGGTGGGGGGGGGGGGGGGGGGCAAAGAGTGTCATTGTGTAGCCCAGATTTGAAAAGGGTGCACGGAAGTGGACGGACGGACGGGCCGGTGTGAGGGGAGGGGGAGGATGGGGGCGGGTGGGTGCGCGGGGGGGGGGGGGGGTTGCGGGCCGGCAGGGGGGGTCCTCCTCACCTCGTGGCTGGGCATCCTGCTAATGAGGGAAGCAGGGGGGGTCCCCGTCAGGCGCATTATCTGCTGAAGCTGGTTTATATCTTTGGAACCCGGGTCAAGGGGCTTAAAGCATTGCAGACACAAAAGCACTCGTTCGAAAACACAGTCCTTCCTAAAAAGGTCGAACACCCGTCCGGGGTCTTACCCCCACCGTTCTACAGGCACTGGTACAGCACGGGGGGGGGGAGGGGAGGGAGGCGGGGGAGCATGCAAACATGAGGACACAGCTTTACAGAGAAGACAGCGACAGGCTTCGGGTTAACAGAAAAGCACACTGGAAGGGTGAGAGTAACCATGAGAAATATAAAGCACATCAGCCAAAATACTCGATCAATCAATAAACCAATCACATTCATTAGCAGGGTACATCATCACTGTAACTGAAGACGACACTTTCAAAGTGCAGCAGACTGACTTTTTTATGTTTGTCTTTCTAAATGAGTGAAATGAGAGCCTCTTCGCATGGGGGGATGGTGTCATTGTGTAGGCCTCAAACTTACTGACCAAACAAGCAACCAGCAACCAAACTGGCCCTTAAGCCTCATGACCTATTCAAAAACAATACCCAGAACATTCTCCCCCTCGCATCTGAAAGCACATCTTCACAAGAGCCCAAGAGCGTGGGCGACTCCAGTACCTGGTCTCAAACATGACCCCCCAACAACTCCCTCACCCCCACGCTCAACTCAGAACTTTAAAGAAATGCATGCTGGGACAGGAGGAAAAGAACACGCATGCAAAAAGAAAGAAAAAGGGGGTCGGGAAACAGCTGATTGAAGAGAAGCCAGATAAGAAATACTCAAAATGGATCAGGCAATAAAACATAAATAAAGAATAAAATGAACAGCCTGAAAACTCACAGACTCCGAAGAGATTTTCTCCATGAGCTCAGGCCCGGGGGTCCCGACGAGGAGAGTTATTCTCTTCAACTGGTCGATATCTACCAGCCCCCCATGAAGGAAAACTCAGGGGAGGGACACCCCCCCCCCCCCACAGGCGCCCAAAACCGGCCCACAATGCCCAACGGGCCACAAGCGAAGCGACAGGGACGACGCCGCGGAAACCAGCGCAGAAACGCTCACAAACTACAGCCCTGCCCCCGCCATGCCAACACCAACAACCAGCGCAGAAACGCTCACAAACTACAGCCCTGCCCCCGCCATGCCAACACCAACAACCAGCGCAGAGGACCGTTAGAGACAGAGTTAGTAAATACAACGCAGTGGGGGGGGGCGTTCTCTTCCCCCTCACACAAACAGACACCCCCCCCCCTAACCAATCTGCATGTGTTTCAGGCAAAAGCCACAAGCTCAAAGCTTTCATTTACCCCCCCCTGTCTGCAGCAAACACGTTACAAATGCTTCGGTTAGAAGGCAAAGGTATTAATGAAGCCAAGCTCAAGCCATTCATTCTGCACCGAAAACAGGAAATAAAAACTGAGGCTAAAAGCCTGAGGGATGCTGGGTAATAGAGTCCTGACGGGGACGGTTCATGAACGCGATGGGAACAGAACAGATCGACACTTAATAACAATACAACTGGTATCAATGTGACTCCAAACAGACACCAAACCTCCATGGCTCAGTCTCTTTATCGAGGATTAATCTGCCAAATATTAAACTCCCCCCCCCCCCCCCCCCCCCTTCGGGTAAGATACTAGCATTCTCTACACAGCAATCAGCACAGTGGCATCAGAATTAAAACTTTATTCTAGAATAATACAAACTTATGTCTGTGGAGTCTTTAAATATGGACAACTCAACTCTCAAAAATCTGTATAAAATCAAGACCAAAAAACTGCATAAAGCTTTCAAACATATGCAATAAAAAAGTAACTAAAACACTCAGCAAAACGGTCAGGCTTTTACAAGATAAGCGTAAATATATTCTTTGTGGCCCTATATCTAACTTTACGGCCACAAAGACAAATTTTAAACCACAGGAAAGGTCAACAAGATGGGTACAGACCTGGCTTTTCAGCAGATGGGGTTAGCATGAAGAAGCAGGAGGGGGTGGAGGTGGGGTTTGGAATCAACAGGGAACTTAGAGAGGGTTAGTATTTCAGACTAAGTGTGCTAGGAGGAGACACAGGAGAGGGAGTAGGAGGTGTTCAGTTGCCTGGGTAACCAAATCAAGCAGTGCCCCAGCCTGGACTGTGACATCACAATGCACATGCAGCAGGAGACAGAAGTGGCCGTGTGCACACACCCCCATCACATGACAGAGGTGAACACGCGCTGCTTCAACTCCAGAAAACCAGAGGGTTGAGGCATTTTTACTCAAAACACAATTTCCCCCCCCCCCCATCCCCACATTCTGCAAGCCCCAAACACCACAAAGACCTGAAAAACAACTCATTAACACAACGGCACGATGGCAAACCACATCAAGGGCCAAGATGAAACTGTGTGAGGAAATGAGAAAAAAAACCTTAACCACCCTCCAACCCACAAACTGATTTAACCCATGATACCCAAACACACCACACCTTCAATGGCCAGAAAGCCATATACCCCTGAAATTACACATCAGGTAGTACTGAAATAAATTTAAAAAACATAACTTGAGCCAAAATGGAGAGAGCAGAGGTGTCCCTCCCCGAGCCCCTTTCTGAGAAATGACTCAGTCTCAGAGCTGAGGAGTCTCAGCAGCCCGGGATTAGGAGACGTCCCAGGCCACACCCCTCCCCTCCCCACACACAGCGCTCCAGAGGGGCTGAAACCCAAACACGCATGTGCAAGGCCCCGCGTGCCCGTGTGAGTTAGTCACGGGACACACGCCCGCAGTGTCCCGCTCGCTCTGTCCCACATCCAGCCTCCGCTCTGATTGGCCAGACGGGGGTCAGACATTAAGCAGAGGACAGGAGCTCTGTGTGTTTAAATCACGCGCCCGTGCTGGATGCACAGGAGCGTTAGGGTGCAGAAGCTGGAGGAGGAGCAGCAGGAGGAGGGCCCGTGCTGGATGCACAGGAGCGTTAGGGTGCAGAAGCTGGAGGAGGAGCAGCAGGGGGAGGGCCCGTGTTGTGACTGAGTCCATGAAACCGTTATCGCTAACGGCACGTCGCTAGGCGAACGCTCTGGGCAAACGCAGTACTGACAGCGAAGGCACAGACAGAACAGACCAGACGCAGAAACTGAAAGGATACGGTCGGTGCCGGGAAACAGGGTCCGTCCGGTCAGTAGCTCGGCCATGATGCAGCCCACAGACCAGATGTCCACTGCAACAACAGACACAGACACAGACACAGACACAGACGCATGAGCCATACTGAAGGCACGTGAGCCCCCATGCACATCAGAGTCCTGGGTATTTCTATGGAGTGTGTGAATTATGTTCAAGGCAAACGTTCCCACTGGGTATTCAGGTATGCAGGTCGGTAGGAATTTTGGTGTCCAGGTGTGCAAGTGCAGGTACACAGGTGAGCTGGTACAGTGTGCAGGTACACAGTGTGCCCCTGTCCTCGCCTCCCCTGTACCCCTCAGGTGTACCCTCGCTGATGCCCACCTGCCCTGTACCCCTCAGGTGTACCCTCGCTGATGCCCACCTACCCTGTACCCCGCAGGTGTACCCTCACTGATGCCCACCTGCCCTGTACCCTGCAGGTGTACCCTCACTGATGCCCACCTGCCCTGTACCCCGCAGGTGTACCAAGCGCTGATGCCCTCGCTGATGCCCACCTGTCATGTTGTAGTGCATCCAGTTGAGCATGATCTCTGGGGCGCGGTACCAGCGTGTCGCCACGTAGCCCGTCATCTCCTCGTCCGTGTGCCGCGCCAGCCCGAAGTCCAGGATCTGGGGGGGGGGGGGGGGGGCCACGGGTTGGTAAGGAGGGGCAGTCAGGCGCATGGGAACAACCAAAAAATACCTCCAATCCTATTTAAAGCACGGCTCTGAGGAGCTATTAAATATCAATTTCTTTATCTTGGGCAAATTGAAAACGACGGCTTTGTGTTTTTCAGCTTCAGCCATCAGTTCTAATTAAACTACATTCTTGGATATTTCTCTGAACAAGTCTCACTTTCACCACAAAATCATCATTTCATTTGCACTCAGCAGAAGGAGCTTGACTGCTGCACTTAATTAAAGCTCGTCAGACAAAATTCAGCGTTTCAGAAACGAGCGTCTGCTGCAGAATCAGCGCCCGTCGGCTCCACAACAACAACGCAGCGCACAGAGAGGAGGGGGGAGGAGCCATCCTTCAGACTGGCCCCGCCCCCTCGCCTCCACCCTCTGAGTCCCGCCCCCTCGCCCCCACCCTCTGAGTCCCGCCCCCTCGCCCCCACCCTCTGAGTCCCGCCCCCCTCGCCCCCACCCTCTGAGTCCCGCCCCCTCGCCCCCACCCTCTGAGTCCCGCCCCCTCGCCCCCACCCTCTGAGTCCCGCCCCCTCGCCCCCATTCTCTCTCACCTTCAGCTCGCAGTCTTCGTTCACAGCCAGGTTACTGGGCTTCAGGTCCTGTGGAGTGCAGAGGAGACAGCAGTTAAGATCTCACACACACACACACACACACACACACACCCCCAAGGTCTGCTGGGTTCCTGTGGGGGGGTGCCAGTGCATATAGCTGCAGATACTGCATATAATGAAGCGATTCAGGTTAAGCACCTTTCTCAAGGGTACAGTGGCACTGTCCCACCTAGGAATCGAACCCACAACCTTCAGGTTAAGCCCAAAATGGCCATAATACTACACCTGCCTACCAAATCCCATCGCCCTGGAGAAGTGCATGTACTGCTAAACTGTAAAGACTCAGTAGCCTTTGCTTGTGAAATCCGTGTGGACATTGTCTGCTTGTGAAATCGGTGTGGACATTGTTTGCTTGTGAAATCGGTGTGGAGGTTGTGAGACCCGGAGGAAAACTTACTCTGTGGATGATGTCGGCAGAGTGGATGTACTGTAAGGAGAAAAAGGAGAAACAGACGTTTCAACATTTCATTACATAAGCAGTGAAATGCCCTCAAGCGTCTTCACACACGGAAGCGAAACCTCGTGAGCTCACGGACAGCAGATCTGACACACACACCTACAGGCGATCAGACACACACACCTACAGGCAATCAGGCACACACACCTACAGCCAATCAGACACACACACCTACAGCCAATCAGACACACACACCTACAGCCAATCAGGCACACACACCTACAGCCAATCAGACACACACACCTACAGCCAATCTGACACACACACCTACAGGCAATCTGACACACACACCTACAGGCAATCAGGCACACACACCTACAGGCAATCAGGCACACACACCTACAGGCAATCAGGCACACACACCTACAGGCAATCAGGCACACACACCTACAGGCAATCAGGCACACACACCTACAGGCAATCAGGCACACACACCTACAGGCAATCTGACACACACACCTACAGGCAATCAGGCACACCGCTTCTGCCGCACTATATATAAAAGCTCCCTGGACAAGTGCCCCTGGCTCAATTTGGCGAATAGCGGATATGTCTGGTCTTAGGCGATTGGCTGGTCTGAGGTCAGCTGGGCGTGGTAACCACAGTGACAATGTAAGCAGTTGATTGGACAGCACATTCAGTGCGATGGTATGGGGGGGGATCTGACCTTTAACCCCCGCAGAATCTGATAGATCAGGAACTGCACGTGGTCATCGGTGAGCTTCTGACACTTGACAATGTTGTTGAGGTCGGCCCCCATCAGGTGTGTCACCAGGTACCTGCAGAGAAATGGGGGGGGGGGTCACAGTCACCATCACCTCCCTGTAAGACCTTCAGCTGGAGTGTCCAGGCAGCCCGAGACAGAATCATAAAGCCAGCAAAACATGATAAAGCACACACACTTGCTTAATTTGCCAAGAGGAACAACGTTGAACTAACAAACAGGATTGACATAGCAAAATAAGCATGGATCAGCACAGACAGACCTTAACACACACACACGCACGCACACACACACACGCACACGCACACGCACACACACGCACACGCACACACACACGCACGCACGCACGCACGCACGCACGCACGCACGCACGCACGCACGCACGCACGCGCACGCACGCACGCACACACACACCTAAGCACACGCATGCACAAATGAACACGCATGCACGCATACACACACACAAACACACATCTTAGCACACGCACGCATGCACATACACACACGCGTTGCAGTTGCACACATGCCAACGCACACCTCAGCACACACACACACGCACACACACACACACCTCAGCACATACACACACGCACACACACGCACACCTCAGCACATACACACACGCACACACACACGCACGCACACACACACACACCTCAGCACATACACACACATACACACACACGCACGCACACACACACACACCTCAGCACATACACACACGCACACACACACACACGCACGCACACACACACACGCACGCACGCACACACACACACCTCAGCACACACACGCACGCACACACACACACGCACGCACACACACACACACACACACACACACACCTCAGCACACACACACACGCACACACACACACACACCTCAGCACACACACGCACGCACACACACACACCTCAGCACACACACACACATACACTCTTTGTTCAGAGTTGCGCAGTACTTCCTGTCGAGCCCCATTTCCCGCCATAGCTTGCACAATCTGATCCATTTCCCTTTTTCAAAGAGCAGCCTGGTCTGCGTGACTCAAACCTTTCCGCAGAACACCCACAGATAACCCACTTTACACCGAGATTACAAATCAGGCTGCAGTTAACACAAACTGTGTTCAGTTAAAATTCTCTTTAAAAAAAAAAGAAAAAAAAGAAAAAAAAAACGGTCACTGCAGGACGATAACAGTGCAGAGTCCACAGGAGCATCAATCTGATCCGTTTAGGGACGATTCCGGACACATCCACACACAGTCACAATCTACACAAACTCCACCTCCAGGACAGAGGGACAACAGTGAATTAAAGATACCGCTCTCCGTGAAGCAGCCCCCCCGGTTGGATCCCGGGTTCGAGCTAGCACAGCTAGCACAGCTGGCACAGCAGGCAGAATCTCAGACATCCTGCTCTGGGAATAAACTGAGTCTGTGCCTGGGGTGTGCAGGCTGGGTGCCTTCCTTTTCCTCAGGAATGTTCAAAGTCTATATTTAGCACCCCTCACTTCAATTAAACTTAAGGGGTGGGGGTGGGGGGGGGGGGTCTGGCCACCACATACCAACTGACCCCCGCACCACAGGAATGACAGTAAAATTAATTTCAGCACAGATTTATGGCTTTGTGGTGTTTTCCATATACGACAGAGAGCTGAAACCCATGAGCTCTTACTGATGCCTGCTGCTTATTCCACCCACCGCCCCAACCAGCCCACAGCCAGCCCCCCCCACCCACTCGCCCCAACCCCCCTACTCTCCACAGGGAGCGGTGCACAAGTCCAGGACTGAGAATATTCTTAGCTCAGGTTTCTATTTATTCCTCACACCAATACAGCCAGCTGTGTGTTTGCATACGTGTGTGTGCGTGCGTGCATGCATGTGTGCAGGTGTGTGTGTGCAGGTGTGCGTGCATGTATGTGCAGGTATGCGTGCGTGCAATGCGCAGGCATGTGTGTCTGTGTGTGTGTGTGTGCATTTGTGTTCATGTGCAGGCATGTGTGTGTCTGTGTATGAGAGTGTGTGTGTCTGTGTGTGCATTTGTGTTCATGTGCAGGCATGTGTGTGTCTGTGTATGAGAGTGTGTGTGTGTGCATTTGTGTTCATGTGCAGGCATGTGTGTGTCTGTGTATGAGAGTGTGTGTGTCTGTGTGTGCATTTGTGTTCATGTGCAGGCATGTGTGTGTCTGTGTATGAGAGTGTGTGTGTGTGCATTTGTGTTCATGTGCAGGCATGTGTGCGTCTGTGTATGAGAGTGTGTGTGTGTGTGTGTGCATTTGTGTTCATGTGCGGCATGTGTGTGTCTGTGTATGAGAGTGTGTGTGTGTGTGCGTCTGTGTATGAGAGAGTGTGTGTGTGTGTGTGCATTTGTGTTCATGTGCGGCATGTGTGTGTCTGTGTATGAGAGTGTGTGTGTGTGTGCGTCTGTGTATGAGAGAGAGTGTGTGTGTGTGTGTGTGTGTGTGTATGAGAGAGTGTGTGTGTGTGTGTGTGTGTGTGTGAGAGAGTGTGTGTGTTCTGGGAAAGGAAGCCCTGCCCTCCTCCCAGTGGAACAGCCCACACTGGGGCTCCTGCTCCCAGCCCGCCTCTCAGCGCCTGACCCCAAACGGCCCCCGCCCCAAACGGCCCCGCCCCCCCTCAGCACTGCACGAATCTGGGACAGCAGGACAGCTCCAGGGGGCCAGCAGGGCTCACGGCGGGGGCGGCGGGGGCAGCGGGGGGAGCGGGGGCAGCGGGGGGGGACGGGACATGAGAACCATGCCACGCCCGTATCACAGTGTGGGTACAGGCACACACACACGCTGTTCTGCCCCCCCTCAGCGCACGGTTCTGCCCCCCCCCACCCCCACCCCCGCAGGTGAGACTCTGTAACCAGCGCTGCTCTGTGCCGGCTCTGAATGGAGCAGACAACGTGAGGTCACTGTTACCATGGAGACGAGCAGAAGTGAGCACATGTTGCTACCCTGCATGGGTTTCGCTCCCACACACACGCACGTGTACACACACGCACACTCTCACTCTCACACTCACACACACACCCACACACACTCACACTCACGTGTACACACACGCACACTCTCACTCTCACTCTCACACACACACCCACACACACTCACACTCACTCACACACGTGCGCACACACGCACACACTCTCACACAAGCACACACACACATGCACGTGCACACACACACACACACTCTCACACACACACACGCGCACACACACACACACACACTCTCTCACACACACACACACACACACACACGCGCACACACACTCTCACACAAGCACACACACACATGCACGTGCACACACACACACACGCATACACACACACACACACGCACACACACTCTCACACTCACACACACACACACACTCACACTCACACTCACACACACTCTCACACAAGCACACACACACATGCACGTGTACACACACACACACACACTCTCACACAAGCACACACACACATGCACGTGTACACACACACACACACACACACACACACACACACACACTCTCATACACACACACACACACGCATGCACGCACGCACACACACACAAACACACACAGCCTGGCGATAAGACAGCACACACGATCAAGAGCAGGGAACAAGCTTCACTCACACATCGTTGAACTCCTCCAGGCTTGTTCCAGGTGTGAAGACATCCAGCAGACCAATCACCTGCAACACAGAGCCAGACGCGTCACATGACCATCCCCAGGGGCTTCTGGGTTCGGGGCGGTGGAGAGTTGTGCGACAAGCAAGAGGTTTATTTTATTACAGCGACTGAAAGATGAAATCCATACTGATAATTTATTCGCTCGCTCACTTCTTCAATTTGGGCTTGAAATTTGCAACTCAAACATGCATGAGTCACAGTCATTTGTAAAAAAAAGATATAATAATAATCATACATTAAAATAACTGTTATTAGGTAAAGGCACCCGTAGAAACACAAACAGTGGAATAAAAGTGTGACTTCGGGAGAATAACGAAGAGTGACGGCAGAAAAAGAGACAAACCAGAGTCTGTTGCTCATGCATTTGCATCAGATCCAAGAGGGAAAAGGTCAAACTGAAAGAGCACATCCTGCAGAATTTATTTATCTGAGATTTGGTGAGTCTAGAGCTCATCCAGTGCAATGATTTCTCCTTTTATTTTCCAGCTGAGAATGTTCTGCAAGATCTGTGAGTATCAGCCAGCAGCCACGGCTGCCATTATGGGGGTGTTATGGGTGAGAATCTGAAGGAAAAGCGGAGCTGGTTTTCATGCAGGGGGGAGAGACGCTGGGGGGGGGGGGGGGGGGGGGGCTGGAGGAAACTGTGAGCCAGGGGGAGGAGACAGACGGGCCCAGGGGGAGGAGACAGACGGACCCAGGGGGAGGAGACAGACGGACCCGGGGGGCTTCAGGGAGTCTGAAAGGGTGAAAGGCTTGGAGGCATCCCCCCCATTAATCCTTTAAGGTGCAGCGTCATAAATGCGTGACTAGAATGTTCTTCACTGAACGTTCCAATGCTGATGTCACAATCACTACTGGTGACTGAAAGAAATGAGAGTTCTAAAACACTGACTTCCAGAATTAAAAAAAATAAAAATAATTTTTTTTTTTTTTTTTTTAAAACCTACTTTTCGAAGGGTTAAAAACCCAGAGGCGTTACCAGGCAACAGGACCGAAAGCAGTTACCACGCGTGCATTTAACCACATGAATTGTGACCATAAACCGCGGTGGGGGCTTGAGCGAGCTGCAGGGGGATCGGCACCCGCTCACCAACAGCACGGAGGATTAGGGTCTAGTGAAGAAGAGGAGGAAGCTGTGGTTGATGAAGGTGATCCGGTTTCACAAAGGCTTCAGTGCACAAACAGGACGTGCATTCTGGGTAACCTGGCTATAGAGTTACCCCCCCACCCCCCCCCCCCCCTCACTCCCCAGCTTGCTTTCACCACCAGGGTGTCACATGACATCACAGTGATCCCCTGCCCCCCACACACCCCCAGGAGGCCCCGCCCCCTGCTGACAGTCCTCAGCAGCGCTGAACATCCGACAAAAGCGCCGTGCGCAGCGTCAGCCTCTGCGACACCTGCTGGGTCCTAACCCACGGGGGGCGGGGGGGGGGAGGGGGGGGGGCTCCACGGAAACTGCCAGAAAAAGCCTGAGACCAACGTGCACGTGTGACGACCTGCGCCAAACAACAGGAAGGGGTGAGGGAGCAGTCAACAGGCTGACCCTCAAATCGAGGTTAAGGACGGGATTTTGGAAAAACGTGGCCCCTGAGGGAGGCAGCGGCACAAAGGAGCTGTGGGTACGAAGCACAGCGCGTGACCTGGGCATCTCATGCTCCGCCCAGAACTCAGCACCTGAGCCAATCAGAGGCGAGAGAGAGAGAGAGAGGGGAGTGAGAGAGAGAGAGAGAGAGAGAGGCGGTTCCTTTCCCTGCGAGCGGGAGGGGCAGGAGGAAGAGGATGAGGAGGGAGGCGGGACTCACGTTCTCGTGCTTCATGTGTTTGAGCAGTCGCAACTCGCGGTACGTGCGCTTGGCGTGGATGATGGACTGGAACGGGCGAGACAGCTTCTTCACCGCCACCTTCAGGCCCATCTTCACATCGAAAGAGGAGCTGCAGGGGGGAGAACCGAGGAGAGGGGTCAAACACAGCCCTGTGACCTCACAACACAGCCCTGTGACCTCACAACACCGAGCCCTGTGACCTCACAAACACAGCCCTGTGACCTCACAAAACACAGCCCTGTGACCTCACAAAACACAGACCTGTGACCTCACAAAACACAGACCTGTGACCTCACAACACAGAGTCCTGTGACCTCACAAACATAGCCATGTGACATCATAACACAGAACCCAGCCCTCAGTGAGCAGCCAGATTACAGCAGTGCTTTACAAACACTACTGCATTACATTACATTACAGGCATTTAGCAGACGCTCTTATCCAGAGCGACTTCCACAACTTTTTACACAGCACTTACACTGCATCCATTCATACAGCTGGATATATACTGGAGCAGTGCAGGTTACGTACCTTGCTCAAGGGTACAACGGCAGTGTCCTACCAGAGAATCAAACATACGCCCTATAGGTTAACAAGGCCAGCTCCTCACCCATTAAACTACACTGCCGCCCAGCAGAGAGGTCAAACAGAGCCCGGCCCTCACAGCAAGCAGCCAGTGTACAGCCGTGCTGTACAAACATTACTGGCCCTGAGCAGACGTGCTAATCCACAGCGGCTTACTTTAGCATAGCATCCATTTCATACAGCTGGATATAGACTGTAGCAAAGCAGGCTACGTGCCTTGGTGCCACGGCAGTGTCCTACCTGGGAGACTACAGGCCCAGTCCCGTACACAACATACTACATTCCCACCCAGGACCTCACCTGTATGGTATTTCACCTCAAATGTTTCAGTAAACAACCAGCAGGTTCCCCGTTAACATGAGGAAATCATACCTGGTGAGAGACCCGTGCATGAGCGCACTTCTCCCATGACAGCGAGCGCCAGTGTGTGTCGAGGCCACTGCACGTCAGTGATGTCACCAATATTCCACATAAACCCATTTGCGTCTCAAGCCACATAACAATGCACAACTTGCCATGTTCGTGAAAGTTTTTGAATCTTCAGTTTTCAAACAGAAAGCTTTACTCCCAAACAGAGCTTGCATTTTCAAACAGAGCTTGTTTGAAACACATTTTTAAAAATCATCAGATGCTGTGGCCCTTCAGGACAGGTCTGTTCTAAAAGATATGGCAGAGAAATAAAAGCAACAGTTGATCTGACTGATTAAAAGATGTGTCTGGAATATTTACTCTTCACAAAATGCACGTCTGTTTTGACAATGTGCCAATAAGAGTAAATCATCCCTCAACAGAATTAAATCTGCCAAGAAAAGAACAAGCCAGGGCTTGTTACTGATCAGGAGCTGTACTTGCAGCGGGAACGCAACCCAGCACACACAGGGCACCCCCCCAGGGCCCCCCCTTCCCCCCAGTGCCCCCCCCCCCCCCAGGGGCAGGTGTGGGGACACATGCTGTACGGTACAGACACTGCAGAGAAACTAAAAAACACAGTGGATCAGTCAACAGGTTAGTCTGGACCAGACCCAGCTTGCAGCATTTGTGAATTCACCCAAAGTCAGTCCAGCCTTTTTCCATAATAAACACACAATTTTTACATGGGAATCATTCACCTGCCCCGCCCCGCCCAGCCCAGCACCGCCCTGCAGGTGTGCAGTGGTTAGGCAGCTGCAAGGTTGAGGGTTCGATTCCCAGCTGGGGCACTGCTAGTGCACCCCCCAGCACCTGAAGTTGTCGTGACAGACTTGTCACGGATTAAGCTGGACAGAGTCGTCATTCCAGGACATGCAAATGGGTTTGCTTCACAACAAACGAGCCAGCGGCAGACAGCCAATAGGCCGCCTCCCTGGGCCAAGGCCGCAGGGTGATGAGACTTTACACACAACTCAGGAACCAGAAGGCTTCACACGCTCTGCCTCAAGAGGCTTGCTCTGTGTGCCACGGGGCATGAGAGTGTGCGTGTGTGTGTGTGTGTGTGTGTGTGTGCGCATGTGTGTGTGCGTGTGTGTGTGTGCATGTGTGTGTGTGTGTGCAGGTGTGTGTGTTTGTGCGTGCGTGTGTGTGTGTGTGCATGTGTGTGTGTGTGTGCAGGTGTGTGTGTGTGTGTGTGTTTGTGTGCGTGTGCGTGTGCAGGTGTGTGTGTGTGTGTGTGTGTGTGTGTGTGTGTGCAGGAGTGTGTGTGTGTGTGTGTGCATGTGTGTGAGTGTGTGTGTGCAGGTGTGTGTGTATGTGTGTGTGCGTGTGTGTGCATGTGTGTGTGTGTGTGTGCAGAAGCGTGTGTGTGTGTGTGATTGTGTGTGTGTGTGCAGGTGTGTGTGTGTGTGTGTGTGTGTGTGTGCAGGTGTGTGCAGGTGTGTGTGTGTGTATATGTGTTTGGGCAGGTGTGTGTGTGCAGGTGTGTGTGTGTGTGTGTGTGTGTGTGCAGGTGTGAGCACAGTGCAGGTATACGGGGCATGGGAGTGTAGTATAAAGGGAACTGGTCTGGTAACCTAAAGGTCACAGGTTCGATTCCCGGGTGGGACACAGCCGATGTACTCTTGAGAAAGGTACTTAACCTGCATTGCTTCTGTATATACGCAGCATGAATGGACGTAAGTGCTATGTGAGAAGTGTAAGTCACTCTGGATGAATGCCTGTAATGTAATGTGCACTCTCCGTGCTGAATCCTCAGACTCAATTAGGACAACCAGTGCACAGAGCCCTAATGTCCCCCCCCCTTCCCCCCCGGCCCAGTTTCCTTCACTCACAGCCAAATATAAAGGAAAAAATAGCAACAACACAGCTACAGATATCCTGCTCGCCTTCAGACATCATAAAGAGTTATGACCGTTCTGTATATTTTGGGTTGCATTCTAATTCAGGACGTCCCATGCAAACTGCTCACTTTAGCTCCCTGCTTTAATTTGAGACGTGTTCCCTGGCGAGAGATGAACGCATCCTAACGCAACTGGACCCGTTTTCCAGGAAACGGACTGTAGAATCCCCCCCCCCATGTCAGGTGACCTAGCCGAAGGAAAGAGACTGTGGAAGGCATTGCAAACTAGCCAGGTACCCTGCGTTCACATTCAAGACTTTCCAAATGGTTCTAGTCACTTCGTGCAAGAACGAACCGTCTGGCTCTTTGCAGGAGCTAAAGCCGCTAAAGCAGCCGAAGCAGCCGAAGCAGCCGAAGCAGCCGAAGCAGCCGAAGCAGCCGAAGCAGCTGAAGCTCGCTGCAGTGCACATCCGCCCCAGTCATAGCACATAATCCCCAGCCTTGTTTAACTCGTTTCTGACTAATAACAAACCCTCGGCTTTCTGCTGTCGAATCAGATCTGCGGCCTCCAAATACCAGGCATACAATACATAGCGTCCCTCCAGCCCAGTGACGTCGCTGTTAGGAAGACACTGACCTCATCGGGGGTGGGGGGGGGGGTAATGAAGGCACTGACCTCATCGGGGGGGGGGGGGGGGTGGAGTTATGAAGGCACTGACCTCAGCGGGGGTAGGGTCGGGGTTGTTGCCATGCAACAATGTCCCGGTAACCGCCGCCAGCCCGTTTCGGATAAACCGCGCGATTCCGCGCCCCTCCCGACACGCCGCGACACGAAGCGGAATTCCTCCCGCCGCAGATCACCTGAGCTTCCCGGAGGCAGGCTCCGCCCCCTCAGACGGGCCGAGTCCGGGGGAGCAACACCTCCCATCGTCATGGGAACAGCGCACAATAATAACCACCCCCCCCCCCCCCCCCCGAGCCCCCCGTACCGCTAGCAGGAGAGAGGGAACGCCAGGCCCGGGGATTTCCCAAACAACCGCGCCTCTGTGCTCAGGTCAACAGGACACCAGCCTGCAGGCCTTACTGCTGCCAAAATACCCATTCCGCACTGCCCCCCCCCCCTCCAACGCCCCCCATCCCACCCCACCCACCCGCCCACCCGCTCACCTCGGGCTGCTCAAAACACTTCTGGGAAAACCCAAATACTTCACCCAGTGTTTAATCTACAACCCTCTTCCTGTTCCTTCCGTCCTGCAGGTTTTTCATTTCAACCCTAATTTGCCCCGCCTGATTCTACAAATGACCCCGTTCAGTGAGATCTCTAGCTGCCGAATGAGGCGTGCTTTGCTAGGGCTGGCCTGGAAACCTACGGGACGGTAGAGCTCCAGGAACAGGGATGGGCAGCCCAGACACACACCAGCTAAGAAAGATTTCAGTAACTGCAGCAGGGTCAGGAGTGACTCAAAGCTGCCGACAGACCAAAAACAAGGCGGGAAACCCGTTGGGGTGACAGGAGGCAGAACCTGTCCGAACACTCCCCGTCCTAACGGCCGCGGTGCTCCTGCCTGAGTCACGGCGCGCAGACAAACCGGCCCCGTGGCAGCGCTCTGGAGACCACCCAGAGGCCCGGACCAGCGCAGCCGGGACAAAAGCACCTCTGTTTCAGCGCCTCTCTGACACCCGGGGCTGAGAGGGCCTTTCGCCGCTGCTTCACACTCCACAGCCAACGCCGGGTTTACTTCTGAACGCAGAGGGAATCTTCGTACACTCAAAAAGCGCTTCAGACAGCACAAACCCCGCGCTGCAGCGACAGGACGCGTTTTCCTGGCGTTTCGGTTTCAGAATGCCCCCCCCCCCCCACCCCACCACCAACACCTCCCCCCCCCCCCCCGCACCCACCCACCCACCCACCCACTTCCTCCCGCGAACGCGCTAACTCACTCTTAGCGCTCAGACATTACAAACATATCAGGCCGTCTCAGTGTGCTACGCTGGAGCTGCCAGCTAATGCAGAAATGCAGAAACGCAGAAATGCACGACCGTGCCTTCAATCCCACCTCCAGCCAAACGCAGTCGGGAGGGAAAACACCAAACAAACGGGCCTGACTTCAACAAGAAAAAAAATCCCCTTAAAATTCCGAGGAATTCCAGAATCCGGCCTCTTGCTACAAGCCAAAAGGGAAGGGCAAGACTGCTAACACACCATGCGGGGGGGGGGGGGGCTCTCTGCCCCACACACACACACACACACGCAATGTCTTCAATCACAGCAACGGCCAATGGGCCCCCACCGCCCCAAGGGCAAATCATTCCTGGGGAGGGAGGCTGCAACCCCCCCCCCCCCACACCAGGGTCCAGCCACAGCTGAACCCATCTCAGCTGATCTCACAGGAGCACTCAGACTTAGCGTCACATATTTAGAGCCCGCCGTTTAGACTGCTCCTGAAACCCCGCCCCCCCAGGATCAATCTCGGCACAGGCTTCTGCGTGAGGTCTGCCAAACAGAAACCAGCTTCCGCAATCTTGCATTTCCCATCAACCCTCGGACCCGGAGTCCTGGCAACACCGCGCGGAGCTCAGCTACTTCCTGCGCGGAGCTCATTCACTTCCTGCGCAGAGCTCAGCCCCTTAATGCGTGGAGCTCAGCCACTTCCTGCGCGGAGCCCAGCCCCTTCCTGCACGGAGCTCAGCCCCTTCCTGCGCGGAGCTCAGCTACTTCCTGCGTGGAGCTCAGCTACTTCCTGCACGGAGCTCAGCCCCTTCCTGCGCGGAGCTCAGCCCCTTCCTGCGCGGAGCTCAGCTACTTCCTGCGCGGAGCCCAGCCCCTTCCTGCGCAGAGCTCAGCCACTTCCTGCGCGGAGCCCAGCCCCTTCCTGCTCGGTTAGCACTACTGCGTTCGGGCTCGAGTCACGCTGTCCCCAGTTGTGTAAGTCGCTCTGGATAAGAGCGTCTGCTAAACGTGACGTAAGGAGTCCAGGCCGGACCCACGCTACAGCTGGAGTCTGCGCGTTTCTCCCCACGTTCCCGCCCACAGACACGCAGGCTTGAGGGCTCATACGCGTAAGAGACGTCACTCTCAGTGCGACCTCTACCCTGGGCGATGAGAGAGAAACCGCATAAAGGAGAAATGCTCTTTAAAAAGGGAACTCTTCTCTAGGACTGCGTAGAGAGAGTGAATTTAGCAGGTGACTGAGAGAAGTGTGAACGGGTCCTAAAACGCTTCAGCGATGGAACAAAGTGGAAAGACACTACTAAAACCCGCCAGGAACAGGGATCTAAAGCACACAGTCACATCATTGTACCGCGAGAATGACCTCATTATGGCCAGGGCAGGACACCGTGTATTACCTACCATAGCAACAGATGAACACATTTTGTTTAAATATTGGTAATTATAAAAATTGGCTGAAATGGTAAATGTGGTCCTGCAGGGTTCCACAACCCGAGCGTGAGCCAGACGGAGGCTTCGCCTGATTGGCCGGGATGTATCCAATTACACAGCGCCGGCTGTGTGTAACACGAGCAGTCCAACCGGGTTCCCCAGCTCAGTATCATCATGTCCCCTCTACTTAAACTGTTCCTCTACAGCTCCCATTCGATTTCAGCAGATAAACCATAAGGCCTATTAATGACACGCTCGTTATGGACACGTCGAAGGAAATAAAACGTTCGGGGTTTTATTATTATTTATATTTCATTCTCCACAACTCTTTAATAATTGACAGCAAAAAAAAAAACAGGAAAAAAAAACCCTGATTTGATGCACCTGAGAGATTGTAAAAATGCTTCAGAAGCGCATTTTTTTCGCGAGTGCCTGACAGGCGGAGGTGAAGGGGTCGGCAGCAGGGTGCAGACGCGTGACGCGATCAGTCAGGAGAGTCGGCAGGAAGTGCTTTTCCTGGCCTGGAAGGGGCGAGCGCATGTTCGGGTCGTCACGCTTGGCACAGGCTACGCAGCGGCGTGAGTCTGCATTTCAGCCCCTCAGCAGAGCCTGCGCCCCTCCCCGTCCTGCTCTGCGCCCCTCCCCGTCCCGCTCTGCGCCCCTCCCCGTCCCGCTCTGCTCTGCACCCCTCCCCGTCCCGCTCTGTGGCTCCGGCTGGTCGTACGCGACAGCGCTAAACCCTAAACCTGCACAGGCCTGTAATCAGAGGGTCCGTTCTGCAGGCGGGATGTCCAGCTCATCCGATAACGAGCCGCAGGGCTGTGATTTCGGGGCTGCGCACGGGGAGAAGTACCAGCCAACAGACAAAATGTCGGATTAGGGTGTAATCCTCTCTCAATCCCCGAAAATTATCACCCCCATCTGGCGATCTTTTCTTTTCTTTTTTTTATTTTGGGGGAGAAAGCTCACCACAGCCGCTTTCGGTTTCTAAGACGACCGCGAACAGGTGTTGCACAGCAACAGGGCGGCTCGTAAAAGTTCACACACAAATTACAGACAACAGGGGGATCTAAGCCACATACTCAAGCGCAGGTACTGGTTATAGCTACCTAACCCTAACCCCCCACCTACCCCAATGTGCAGTGGTAACAACTCCAGACTGCCCAGGGTTTTTCCTGTACCCTCTGTGTAAGTGGCGTAGGCCTCTGTCACAAAAATATAAAACACTTTGCAACAGACAAATAAAATAAAATCCTGTTTAGGGCCCCCTCAAAGGCTCGGGCCAGTAATGGTCCGTTTGCTGGCTGAAGAACCACAACAGCCTGTTCTAAAGGACTTCATTGGCTGCTGATTGAACAGAAACCTGCAGACACAGCGCCCCCTCCAGGACTGGAGTTAAACCTGCAGACACTATGCCCCCTCCAGGACTGGAGTTAAACCTGCAGATGCTGTGCCCCCTCCAGGACTGGAGTTAAACCTGCAGACACCGTGGTCCTCCAGGACTGGAGTTAAACCTGCAGACACCGTGGTCCTCCAGGACTGCAGTGAAACCTGCAGACACCGTGGTCCTCCAGGACTGGAGTTAAACCTGCAGACACCGTGGTCCTCCAGGACTGCAGTGAAACCTGCAGATGCTGTGCCCCCTCCAGGACTGGAGTTAAACCTGCAGACACCATGGTCCTCCAGGACTGGAGTTAAACCTGCAGATGCTGTGCCCCCTCCAGGACTGGAGTTAAACCTGCAGACACTATGCCCCCTCCAGGACTGGAGTTAAACCTGCAGATGCTGTGCCCCCTCCAGTACAGGAGTTAAACCCGCAGATGCTGTGCCCCCTCCAGGACAGGAGTTAAACCCGCAGACACAGCAACCCCTCCAGGACAGGAGTTATGCACTCCTCTTCACAGCACACAGGAAATGTCCACAGCATTTAAGCAGGAGGCAATGGAAAGAGTGAATTGTACAACAGTGGTTTACTGCAAAAAAAACCTGACTGCAATGACAGAAATTACCCAAATATACTGTAAATTGTTTCAGTGAAAGGAAAATGTGAACTGGATCACCAGGCTCCACTACTGAATACTAAACACATGCTTCTAAAATGATAGGACTAGTACAAACCGCCAGAAGAAATTGTGGCAATCATCATAATGAAACCAACCAGATCAGACAAGTCGCTACACCACGTAGTTAGAAAAGAAAATTCTATGGGAGTGTCGGGGGGGGGGGGTGCGTTGTGTGTCAACGCCCACAGGTCCCGATGTTCGTACGAGCAGGGAGTGCCGCACTACGCAATCATTCCACGTGCTGAGCCGCCCTTGTGCAAAAGACCGACGAGAATTTAGATCGTTACACCTCAATCCAGAGAAAATCTCTGCATTTTATACGTTCAGAAGAATGTCACCTCGCTGAAAAGCAGCGTGGACAATATGCCCACCCCGAAGCGTCCGTCCGAGAGTTGCGTCTAATCTTGGTGGGACATGACTCACAGAAGGAAAAACGAGGTGACATCATCGGGTAGCCTTACATCAACACATGCCTGTAGAATGCACAATGACTGTCGCGGGACGATGTCGTCCTCCAAACAGGCGAATGTTTTTTGTTTGTTTTCGCAGTGGGACTACATAGAATTAAAAAGCACACTTGAAGTGAAAAAACTAAAAGATGTATAGGCTACATCTGCACATCTCTACTTAAGTACAAGACACAATCCACATTGAAAAACAAGGAACAGAACTCAGTAGGAACGCAAATATGTCGTAGATGCATTCAAGACTGCATATATGTCTGCGGATTGTACAGACCAGTTGAACAAGCTATTGAAACGTGACGCACTTACAAGCAATGCCTAAATGATCGTAGCCTACTATAATTTTCAGAGAAGACGCACGCACAAACGCGGCCAAGCGAAATATTGCAACCCACTGCTCTAGATAAAGTATCTGGCACTTAGGGGTAAACAATGTCCGTCATAACATCTGGGCTGTCAGTCGTCGTGTGCAACACACCTTTGAGATCGCGTGTTCTACCTCAACACCCTGAACAGACTGCACTTGCTGACATCTACCCGTGTGCACAACCTGCCGTCGTTTTGTTTACAGTTTAAAACGTTCTGTACAGTGTGACCTAAACTGTGATTACCGTCACTTTACGATCATTAATGAACCAAGTACCGAGTACGCTGTGTACTCGAATATGCTTGTCAGATTTTAACAGTGATAATTCTGCAGCAAGCAACAAATAAGACAAGTAGCTAAGGTTGATGTTATCTTCTTAGTTAGCTCGTGAGGAAATATTCCTCAAGATGCAAGATAGCCACAGCATTATCGTCACGGTCTTCACAAAATAAGAGATGAGGGTAACCCCCCAGACAGTCTGACTAAAGAAAGCTTGCAAAGCAACATTTAGATGAAGGCAATTGAGCGATGCATTTCACACATTTGCAAGGTAATAACACTTTCAAACTTTGCAACGGTTATAAGCGAGCAGAAGCGGACCCATCGATACGTTTGAAACAACCATTACGTTCACGCAGTGTGATCATCAAGATAGCTGGCTATCTAACGCTAGCAAGATATGCGAATCTGATAAACATGCCTGCTAATTATTCAAGAATTGATAGCGCAATTGCTGAAAAAAAAACAAATATTTCCCACACACATTGAGCAGCTAGATAATAGTCCTCGCCGGCTAACTGCCCATTAATGTTATCTAGCCAGTCTCAACGGCAGTCGCGGGCCTCGCCGAGTTGTTTGCCGCGATGATTGAGCAACAATATAGTCATCCCCAGGCCTTGAAACGAGCCAGCTTTCGCGAACTTGCTGAGGCAACGATTGTGCAAGTGTGCACTATGCTAAAACAAATCAAGGACAAATTAGTTTACCATACGGATCCGTAAGCGCCAGATCCGACAGGAGACAAGCTCTGGTAGCGTTCCGGGACCTCCCAAATCGTTTTGTTGAGCTCCTGTCGGTAGAAAGTAGGTCTCTCTTTCTGCGACATTCCAACAGAATAGCCAGTCCCGCAAAAAATACGCAAACAAGTTGTTAGCAAGTTATTCTCCTTTGTCAATGGAAGTAGCTGGCTATGCGATGGCAATATCAGAAATAAGGACGACAGCAGACTTGGTCGATACGATAACTGGATCTGCTATAAATTTGCAGCTCTGTCGTGGATCGGTGTGCAGTTTTAATCTTAGCGCACAAAGAGGAATCCGTCATTGGAAGCCGTATACTGAGAATGAGCTGCGTTCACCGTGGGTTTCCCCAGCGCACGACCCTTCCTGCAGTGCGCTCCCAAAACCCTCCCCTCATCTCGCGCGAGTTCAGTGCGAGAGCAGGCAGGACAGCCAGTTTGCAATAAACACCTTTCTTTCAGATAACCTCGCCATGCACTTAGTTGCGTGTTATTTGTTGTAGGTAGTTCAGTGCTGTATAATGTTAAACACGTTTTAATTACACGAATTAAACATGTTGTCCCATGATTATGTAAAATACATATTTTATTTCCTCATTTAGTAAATGTTCTAACATTCCAAAATCAAACTCGCTATCATATTACGGACATTATTTTTCATTTAAGTACAGTACAATAACAAAAGGTAAAATAAAATAATTACTCAGTTGGCGATTACGTCATTACTAACAAAAGGTTGCTATGGGTCATAGCTGTGATAATCATACTGCCACCTTGTGGAATACGTCAGTGTCTATAAAAAAATACTACTTGGATAAATTTCAAATCCAAATCCACGGTCCAAGAACCGTTCATTGGCCCTTATTTTTGCTCTCTGTTGAACAGTCTTTTGAGAACAGAATATTGGCACTACTCTATTTAATTTCAACAGACATCTTACTACTTACACTGTATGGTCAAAAGTATCAGGACATCCCTTGGTCTGGGGCTATTTTTCTTCTTTTGGGCTAGGCCCCTTCGTTTCAGTGAAGGCAAATATTAATGCAATGACATTTTGGACTATTCTGTGCTTCCAACTTCCAACTCCTGTTTCAGCATGACAATGCCCCCAGGCGCACAGCAAGGTCCATTTAGAAATGCTTTTGTCGAGATTGGTGTGGAAGAATTTTACTGGCCAACGCGGAGCCCTGACTTCAAGTCCATCCAACAACTTGGGGATGAACTGGAGAGTCGACTGTGAGCCAGGCCTGATCACCCAATCAGCGCCGATCCTCATCGATGCTCTTCTGGCCCAAATGGAAACAAATTCCTGCAGCAATTCTCCAGCATCTAGTATGAAGCCTTCCCAGAAGAGGGGAGGTTGTTATAGTAGCAAAGGGTGGACCAACTCCATATTAAAGCCCATCGTTTTGGATGAGATGTTGGATGTCCGGTGTCCACATACTTTTGGCCACGTAGCGCAAGTCAGATCTTGGTAACAGAATATTTCTAAAAAGACATCTGAAAATGGTGTTCTTCACTAACACCCACAGTGGAAAAATACAGATGCCTACTTTCAAAACACTGATTTAACTGATTGTAGCTTGGACATGTCCGTATACACACAGTCATCCACATACAGCCTGTAGTAGCTGTATGAAAATGGATCCATTAGGGGGCCTCCAGTGATGTAGCCCACAGAGCACTTTCCACACGCTCGTTGCGAGCCGCGACGTCGGCAGTTTGAATCCGACCGCCGACCTTTGTCGCACGTCTCTCCCTCTCTCTCTCTCCTCCTAGTTCTTCCTGTCTCTCTCTACACTATCCTGTCTAATAAAGCTAAAAAAAGCCCCCAAAAAATATATAAAAAATAAAAAAAATGGATCCATTAGTTTAAAGCACAAATCTGATTAGCAGGAGTCCAGTGCATCTGGAGATACTCGTATATTTCCTGAGCCGTGCTGTCCTCTTTTCTCTGGAAAGGCACAGTTCGTACCATTCCCTGCTTTCAGATGTAATCAGACACGAGGAATCTCGGCATACTTTTCACCGTAATCCGACATTTTGTCTGTTCGCTGGTACTTCTCCCCGCGCGCAGCCCCGAAATCACAGCCCTGCGGCTCGTTATCGGATGAGCTGGACATCCCGCCTGCCTGATTACAGGCCTGTGCAGGTTTAGGGTTTAGCGCTGTTACGCACGACAGGGGAGGGGCGCAGAGCGGGACGGGGAGGGGCGCAGAGCCGGACGGGGAGGGGCGCAGAGCGGGACGGGGAGGGGCGCAGAGTGGGACGGGGAGGGGCGCAGAGCGGGATGGGGAGGGGCGCAGAGCGGGACGGGGAGGGGCGCAGAGCGGGACGGGGAGGGGCGCAGAGCGGGACGGGGAGGGGCGCAGAGCGGGACGGGGAGGGGCGCAGAGCGGGACGGGGAGGGGCGCAGAGCGGGACGGGGAGGGGCGCAGAGTGGGACGGGGAGGGGCGCAGAGTGGGACGGGGAGGGGCGCAGAGTGGGACGGGGAGGGGCGCAGAGCGGGACGGGGAGGGGCGCAGAGCGGGACGGGGAGGGGCGCAGAGCGGGACGGGGAGGGGCGCAGAGCGGGACGGGGAGGGGCGCAGAGCGGGACGGGGAGGGGCGCAGAGTGGGACGGGGAGGGGCGCAGAGCGGGACGGGGAGGGGCGCAGAGCGGGACGGGGAGGGGCGCAGAGTGGGACGGGGAGGGGCGCAGAGCGGGACGGGGAGGGGCGCAGAGCGGGACGGGGAGGGGCGCAGAGTGGGACGGGGAGGGGCGCAGAGCGGGACGGGGAGGGGCGCAGAGCGGGACGGGGAGGGGCGCAGAGTGGGACGGGGAGGGGCGCAGAGCGGGACGGGGAGGGGCGCAGAGCGGGACGGGGAGGGGCGCAAGCTCTGCTGAGGGGCTGAAATGTTGAAGATACTAACAAACCTGACATGCTTGGAAAAAAAAAAAGATCTGGCACATCCTTCTTGGTAATTTGTATTTGTCCTAATACTGTAGCTTATTCTTCTGCCTAGTTGGCTCTGCAGATGTTAGGCCAGAATAGTGTTCACTGTTCTCGGCTAGAAATAGCTGTACAAAATAGGTATTGTACCTTACTGAACCTGTGTTTAGCAGTTGTCTACGACCATGAAATGCACTTTTTTGTACGTCGCTTTGGATAAAAGCGTCTGCCAAATGAATGCAATGTAATGTAATGTAATCCTTCTGCAGCATTGTCGCAGTTATTTCTTTTAACGAGGTTGAGTCATGCACACTGTGGCATCATTACCTGTACCTGAGTTCACTCAGCTGCAATGGCTCTCAAATTCCCTCATCTCCCAGAACTGTCAGCAGTACAATTTGCACATTTTCATTATTTTATGCCGCACAATCGATTAAGACGAAAAGATGAGGCGGACGGCTCGAGTTTACCCTGCGTCAGAGTGCTACTGCTCCTGGAGGCAAGAGGAAAAACACACACCACACAGCAGATTTAGAGTTTAATTTAATGGAGATAATACGTCAAAGACTGAATTCTGGCCCAGCGAGGTCTGTGGAAAACAGGAGCAATACACAAAACATACTCGACTGTGTTTTTACAAATTATTTTTCAGAAGCTGAACGACAAGGAAGACAGAAATGAATAAACAAACATATATGCATATCCATTACCTTCAGCTCTCCTTTCTAATCTCAACAAGACTGACAAGAACAGGTATAAATATCAATTGTACAACATCGACAACTGTACAATCACACATATAATATTGCATACAGACAGAGCTTCCCCGTTTAGTATTCTCCTCCAACACGATTAAGTCAAGTTGCACCTCTGGACTTGAATGGGCTTCCTGATTGTACGGCTTTGGTGACGTCTGTCAATCGAATGGGACAGAGACGGTCCCCGTTGGGTACTTCTCATGTATCCCACAAAAAAAGTTAATTGGATTGGTTATCTCAGTCTTGGGGGGGAAGAATCCTTTCTATTGCAGTGTGAAAAAGCCTGACTGGCTCAAAGTGTCACACGGCATCTTAACATATCCGCCCACAGTTGGTTCATAGACAGTAATTCAGAGTATGGCTTTGTAATATTGCTTATTTAAATCAAGCAGACGCACAAATCGGAAACAGACAACATCCCAAAACATGAATTTTTTTCTGACAAAGCACTCCCACAGTACTGTTTTCAGAAAGGTACGAATGCGGACTGTACTCTAAACAAATGTGACAATACGTCTGGCCTTGGCCAGGGTTTTGGGGTAGTGTTACTAAGTCCACCAGCATCCCTTAAGTTACCACTGTATTAGCTCCTCCCAAAAATTCACCAGATGTCCATATGCTACCAGTTGCTCCCAGTGATTGATGTGCCTCTCCTCCAATCACAGCTCGCTCTCCTGCAGTACTGTGTGGCCTGTAGTGTGGGAAACGGTCTCTGATTTGCCAACAGCTGCATCAGAGGAAAGCAGCAGCTTCACTTACAGTGGAGGGAGTGACCGGCACAGCCACAACCCAAGAGATAACCAAGACTGATAAATTGGGAATAAGAAACTTTTTTTTTTTAGTGACCTTTCATAATACAAACCAGGCCATTCTCTTCTTGCAGCCATGTGACAAACTCCACAGGGCCGGGCCTTAAGAGCACACCAGTAATGCTTATTCTGCAGAATGGAATCGGTGGGCGTACGCTTAAAATGAACCTAAATTACACAGAGACATTTCAGCATTACTCATACACGTCTATAAATAAACCAGGAAATGAGCAGAGCCACTTCCGCCCCAACGCAGACGGAACATTAAGTGTTACTAAGAAGGACAATCACCAGTGATTAGGTTTTTTATATACCTTAGCTGTGCAACAATATACTTCATATGTTTCCTGTTCTTACACTCCTACAGCTCCGCATCAAGCAGTCCCCTCAGGAATATTAAAATGTTGCATATGCATATGCTGTTAATAACCTTCCGCCAAACTGAGAACACTGCAGCTGTTAACCCATTACGGTACTCGGATATTCCTCAGCCATTAATCTATTTTAAAAGTTGCATTTTAGGTTTTGATGTTAAGACGGCCATTTTACTTAGCTTAAAAGCTACCAAATTAAGACCCCCCCCCCCCCCCAGTGCTACAATCCAAAGGCACTGGTCTAAAAAACAACAATTTTGCGAAGCGAGTCCGCCATGTATCTACAGGAAAAAAGATTGACATCTGGCAGACACATCTCATGGAGCCCTTGACAGTCCTCTTTCTTTTCAGCAGACTTATGATGGACAGTCACAGCGGGAATCCACTCAGACTGAGGACTCTCATACAGTGCCAACTAAACCCAAACGCCCTGTAACATTGTTCATTTTGTTTTTATATTCATTGAAAAAGGGAGCCCCAACAGCAAATTAGAACCTGTTTAGTAGCAAGTTTCTATGCTGTCTATGTAACACCTTCGACAGCATAAGTACTGAGACTAAATCAGTTTTTCCTAACTTAAAAACCATTGATCAAAATAAATTTTTTAAGTATGTATTGCAGGTAAAATACTTTAATTTTTAAATCTTGTTTAATTTATACTTACCCCATCACTACTATATCCTCAGTGTTATCCAACAATTATAAAACTAACTGCATAAGCACAGGTGTTTTTCTATGATCTATAAATACAGGAAATCCATGATATTTCTGGTGGCTTTGGGGAGTGTCAGATGATGCAGGTCTACTTTTTGGCCAGTAGAGGGCAGTCTTTGTCTGTCCTGTACAGATGCACCATGGCAGTGGGCGTGTGCAAACATGCTGTCCATACTGTCTGTCAGTCCTCCCCACTCTCTGTCACTTCATGAAAAGCAGGTAGAAGGCCATCACCAGACAGCACAGCGCCACGGCAACGTGTAGCCGCGTGCCAATCACAGCAGCTGGGAAGAGACAGAGGGGTACATGTGAGAATGCCATCCTGAATCCAGAAACACAAACATTAATGCCGTCCTGAATCCAGAAACACAAACATTAATGCCATCCTGAATCCAGAAACACAAACATTAATGCCATCCTGAATCCAGAAACACAAACATTAATGCCATCCTGAATCCAGAAACACAAACAGCAATGCCATCCTCAAACCAGAAACACAAACAGTAATGCTAACTTGAATCCAGGAACATGAACATTAATGCCAACCCACACACCCAACAGCGGAACTAAACTACAGGGCAGCAAAGAGGCTCTCCCACATCTCCCACTCCCTGCATATTAAGGTGGGGGATATCCTGCACACTGACAGCCTATTGTGATGGGACAGCGTAAGGCTGGAGGGTCCGGACAAGCCCAGCCCCCTCCAACAGTAACACCTGAATTAGGACAAATGGAAGAATTGTCCAGCTTTGAGGGATGACTGTGTTGTTGCCACAGCAGGATGCTGAGAGATTAGGATAAATTGACTCCTTGAGGAGCCTCAGAATCAATTCACAGCATGTCCATCACGAGAAGCATACAAAGATGAGCTATTGGTGATACTCAAGTGTATCTGTCACCATCAGCATACAGCTTACGGATGCTCTCCACTACTGCGAAAAGTGTCTGCAAGGCGAGTGTAATAATATATGGTAAACGGCACCTTGAATCTTGCACAATCCAAACATTAGACATGAACCAGTCCAAGTTAAATCATACACAGTTACAGCTTGCTGAAGCTACACTGAGGAGAGAATCTAGAAATGTGATTGATAATAATAGTTGTGGTTATTTAGGGGGAACCCATCTGAGTAGCCGGGGGTACCTGTAGGTGATGAGAGCGACACGTGACTCCTACCTTTGTAGAAAACTCCCCACACGCCCTTCTTCTCCGACAGCAGCCAGGTGTTCAGACGGGGCACTTTCTTCAGGTACGCGCAGGTGCAGATGAACAGCAGACCGAATACCAGGATCCCATCAAATGAGTACACTGTCCAGCGGGAAGAGACAAAACCGCACTTTCAAATGCGTGCATTCAACAACGCGTGCATTCTTCACTAAACAAGCACTGGATCCACTTCGGTACCTCGCTCTGGATAAGAGCCTCTGCTAAGTAACTGTAACACACAATTTCTCTTACCTCAGGCTCTTGAACTACTATTTTGTCAAGTAATTAAATCGAAAGGAAAGACGGTAGCCCGCACTCTTTCTATAATTATCTTTGAGAAGCCAACGCAACAATTTATTTGTTATATGGTTTGTTAAAACGTCTTTGAGCGCACGGGTTGGTAATTCTTCTTTTATTATTTATTTTTTTTTTTTACAAGTAATTCAATCGACCAACAGACCAATAAGTGAGAAATGTATCTGGTAACCTGCTGCTTACGTGTAAAACATCGGCAGTGTGAATGTTTCCTTCTTTCCTTCCTGTTTTCTTTGGAATGCACCTGAAACCTGTTATGCAGACGGCGGTAGGTGTTGCTTTCTCTTGTGTATTTACAGGGGGAAAAAATACCAAGAGACTCGCTTGGTTGCTGTCAGACATAAACCCGACTACGCCTTCACATGACCGAAACGAACAACGTGGTGGAAATAAGATAGCATCGTTTCATTAAGCATGCTTAAATAAACCACAAATGTATTGTTCTAATAATGCAAGCCTGCTTATGAACTTCCGCACGGCGAAACTAGTGCGCTAGGTTCATAACCGTTCAAGTAACGCAAGGTTAACTTAATTCCGTCAGTTGTTCCGTCAAAAGTTACGCCTTGGCGGGGGCATGTCACATTTACTTTGCCTAGAGAAATTACATATATGACGCCAAGCATCGCACGTCAGGTTCTTGCTACTAGGAGGCTCGTCTACTACAACATGCAAAGTGAAAATTGCTTCAACGCAGGGTGTCTTGGAACAGTGTAACAATACACTGAAACACTCAAACACATATTACATGGACTATATTACACTGTGTACTTAAAAACATGATTTAAACAAAACAATTAAACCTGGAAAGAATCTAGCCTATATGAGAGAGAGGCTAGCACTAGCTAGCTAGCAGTTAGCCTAGAAATTCGACTCTTTCGACTTCATTGTATTTTAATTCAAATACCTACACTTTTAATGACACAGACACAGCGAGCAGCGTAGTAGGTAGAATTCCTCGATCTGTCTTCCGAGTGAGCCACGTATGCAAAAATGCCAAATTTAGCAAGTCTAGCTACCTATCCAACTCACTCACAGCTTAGCGGTCTTGTTTAAATCACTTAGTTAGCAACTTTTCAAAATAAGACTGTGGATGCTTAAAACACGGTGTTAAACATCTTAGAAATCATACCATTCGTCATGTTCGCAGTTTGTTTCGGTCCCACTAGGTTCAATATCCCACTTCCTTTCACGTCTTCATTTTACCGCTGTAAAACTGCACTCGTATCAGTAAACAGTAAACCCAGGGCGAACAGCCGAACATCGAAAAACCATACGAAGAACAAATGTGCGCATGCGTACCCAGTCAGGCAAAGGCAAAAGCTTCTAGAAAACCCGGTTGACGATGCTCCCGTCCCTAAATTCTGACGATGCTCTTAGCGATGGCCTACTCAGACGTCACTCTGATCGTTACGTGTTTATTTTTGTCCTGCCGAAATTCCCAGGTTAGTTTTCTGATCAGCCCATCTAAACATCTTCCAATATTATTGTCATTCTGGACGGGTAATGTGTGGACGTATACTCTGACATGATTCTTCGGTATTTTCTTTATTTGTTTATTTACATAAGTTGCTCTGGATGTGTTTAATGTGGTGTGAGGTTAAATTCATTCCAGTCATAAAATAAATAAGTAGGAAAACTTACAAATTACAGAGCATATTAAGCTTTTAATTTGGGGTGCTGGCCTTAGCCATTATTCTTTAACTTTTATTGATCTGAGTTACAGAGACTGTATATCAGATATATTCTCAGCACTGTTTACAGTTTCAGTTATTTTTGTGGTAGTTCATCGGCTGCGGTCCAACAACATTGATTCTCTTGAAGTGTTGAAGGGGCTTTAATGTTCCACTTGGTGTAAGCTTTCCTGGAGAGATAGTGGGTGTGGCCTTACAGAGCACCCTAGAGCACCCTAATCTCACAAAATATCCTGTTTACCTTTGGGCTGGCCTATCTGCATGAGGCTAAGCACCTGTTGGAAATGTTTTCCACTGGCAGCCAGAGAGGAAAGGTCCTATGCTTACAATAAACATAATATTCTTTTTTTATATAGGTGGAGGAATTGGCCTGAAAAAATGTGATGGTTATTTTAAGGATTGGGGTCAGATGAAAGCAGACGGACAAGGGCACAGGACGTCTCTGTCTGGACAAGCGCGGTAATCTGCTGCACCATCTGGTTCCTCCCAAACATGCCTCCCCTGAATTAGCCGGGTAATCTGATTTCGCTGAAGAGTCTGGAGCGTCTGGCCAGGCTGCACTCTCACTGCTCCTTAAGCTGTCCCTCCAGGAAGGACGGACGTCGCTTCGGCACAGTGACACAGACAGACATTGGGACAGACGAGCTCTTGAGTGTCTCTGTAACTGCTTATCTTCACTCTGAATCAGTGGATTGTACACAGGTGTCTTTCAGCACACAGGTAATATGTTTCTGGTGTTTGGTGTAGTGCAGAGATCCATAAGTGGGGGGGGGGGCGTGCCGCCTGGGGGGAGCACGGAGAGACAACGGGGCGGGGGGTGTATATAGGGAGGGTTGAAGGAACAAAAAGTTCATGAGATACCAGCGGAACCAAAGTTGTCGGGGGTGGTCAAAGAATTTCCTATTACGAAAGGGGGGGTCTGACCAAAGAGCTTGGCGTAGTGGTACTGACGTAGTGGATGGGGGGGGGGGGTGGTTATACATGATGAAGTGGGGAGATGGGCAGACTGATTCCCTGTCTTCTTTTGAAATTAGGCAGCACGATGGAAAGCTTGCTGAGATGCGGTTTTAGTCAGCAACATCCTCTTCTTTCTCTTGTGGTCCAAACAGGTGTTTCTCTTTAGGGCAGATGCGATTAGTGTATGTTTCAACATAAGGCCACAAAAATGACCTGAGAGGCCATTAATCTTTAATCCTCTGTTCAATGACAGGGCTGTGGCTGTCCGTTTAACTGTCTCTTTCGTTCAACGTGTTTTCAATGCACAATCTTTTCCAACATTCACCTGATTTGTGCGATCAATACAAGGTACACTTTGTTCATTTCAACGGGGCCAACCTGGAAGAATGACTGATGCAAATTTTAAAATAAAATTCATTTTTCCATTCCTTCCTTGTTGGTCAGTACTTAAGTCTTCTGGATGTTAGTTCTAATTTCTAAATAATGAATCTGAGGGTCAAATATGACAGCATAGCATCTTTCACCCTGGCCGTAAGCAGAAACTAGAGTTCTGTTGTGTTCTACAATTAATCTCTGAGTACTAATAATGTTTCATTTTATAAATGTGTGTCCACAAATGATCTTCCCCAGGAATACTGTAATAAGAATGCAATCGCACATAACAAGGGAAGCTGCTTTATCTATGTGCATATCTGTTGGTTTGCTTTTGTTACCAGAATTAACTCAAACATTCGTCACAGTAACACTATGTCATGTTCTTCCTGTCTGTCGCGTGCGGCCATTTTGCAGAGGATGGGGATCAGAAACCACAGAAAAGGTAGAGTCTGTTTTCAGCGTTCATCCCTGCCAAACCCTCAATACGAATTTAGAAATTGCTCTGAGTCTGATTATGGTTACTGATTTCTACATTGATACACAGTGTGAACACACAGCATTGCTTGCTTTACCTGCTCGAGTCCATTCCGCATGTTTCATTTAAACAGTTCTATGAGAAGACGGGTGAAATGGCTGATCTGAGACCCACGGTCTGGGCTAATTACGGCCCCTTTCTTTCCCCCTCCATCCCAGAGAACTGCGCACGTCACATGACTCCTTCTCCCCTGGCCCCCGAGGCCTCCGATGACATCATCCAGCCGAGGAGGGTGACCAATCCCGTGCAAGAGTCACCCACCCACCGGAGCCTGCACCGCGAGCTGCTGTTCAGCCACAGAAGGTGAGGGAAATGACCCCCCCACCCCCCACCCACCCCCCCTCCCCCCCTTCCCCCCTCCCCACCCCTCACTCTATGATCATATCAGTGGTCATAACCGCCTGTAATTGTGCTCTACTGTCACACCAGTGCGAGAGCTTTGCACCTCTGCCGGTAATCGCAACGCCATCCCTCCGAATGACCGCTGACGATCGCAATCGCTGACGATCGCCTGTAATGTAATGTAATGTAATGCAATCGGCAAACCGCGCGTCTCCAGTGACGACAGCAGCGCTGTCTCCAGCAGTCATCGCAGCGCCAGCGCTGCGTATCGCTGGAGACAGCCTCACGATAAAAAAAAGTGCAACAGAGGAAGACCTTCACGACACGGAAATTTAGGCTGATTCATTTACTGATGCCGAGAGAACACTTGGTCACATGACAGATAGATAGATAAATAGATAAATGGATGGATGGATGGCTCACGCAAGTCAGCCACAGTTAATGCTCTGTCACTAATTTTATATTCACAGCCTGATAAAACACCCACTGTGGAACAACATGCATATGAAATGGAGAGGGAAAGTTGGCAGGTAAAGCCGCCGATGGCTTCATTGAGCCAGTTATTAAACAGGTCAAAAGAGCCCAATTCAGAACAGATAAAAGAGCCTCTGAACCAGGACGCAGTCTTCCCTCCCGCCACCGTCTCTTCCGTCCTCTCTGCGGAGGAATCTGCAGTTTGCTGTACGCCTCGACGACGCTGCAGGAAAACAACTGCCAAAATGGATTTTCAGTTATTTAAAAAAAACAGAAACTTCCCAAAAGTTTATTTCAGTGTTTATTTTAATGCTGGTTTCTATCTGTGTCAGTGAGTGAGTTACAAACAGCACAAAAAAGTAAAGTTGCAGAGGAGTGAGTGGCGGTGTATTAAACTGTGAGCTGAAAAGCGTGTTGTTCAGCTCGGAAGCGGGAGCACAGAGCAGAAGAAAGCCAGTGTGCGGTCTCTGTGGCCAGACAGAACGATGCCAACACAGGCAGAAGCCTCTGCAGCCTGCTCTTATTTACGCTCAGCAACCACAGAATAAAACAGCAGTTTGGAGGAAGTGTTGCAAAGCTTTTTTTTTCTTTTCTTTTTCTTTTTCTTTCTTAAACCTCAGGCCACTTCCCAGCACAAGTAATTAATGTAACAAACACAGAACCTTTAACCCTTTGTGGTGTGAGGCTATTATAATGTTCTTAAACTGAACATTCTACTGCTGATCTAATAATCACTAATGGAAATGTAAAGCAAACAGAGTTCTAGAACACCTAAAAAATTTTGGAAAAAAAAAAACAAAAAAACACAACTCTTCAACAGGTTGATTTCAGCCTTTGCTAATTCACACTAAACTTTTATTCTGCCAAGACTCACAAGAACATTATGCTGGGAAATCTTACAGTGAAGTAAGATGTATGTGTTTATCCAATGGAAAACACTAATTTCTTTCAACAGAATTCGCAGTAATTGCTGCAATAATTATCCATTGTTACTGGGTTCCTTTAGAATTCAAAAGTACACTGGCTCTGTTTTATTTGCAGCACATACGCATTATCGAGAGGCAGAACTGCGTTTAAAATCGCAGGCTGTGAAACCGCATTGCCATCAGGCCAACGGCTCCTTGGGGGGGGGGGGGGGGGGCAGGCCTTATAGCCAACAGGTCAGCTTTCACAGGTGCACCGCATCATCCCACGACAAGCCAGACTCCGCCCACTACGCACCTGCAGATGAGAAAAACAGAACAGAGCAGCACCCAGGCCGAGATGCCCGTCGCGCTGGTGCCCTGGATTTTCTCATTTCTCAAACTGCCACTTTCGCGAACGTTCAGTCGCGCTGAGCCAATCGTCCTGCGGCGCGAGAGACGGCGCGCTGTCCCGCCTGGTTCTGGGCCCTGGCCTGACTCGGCCCCGGCGTTCGCCTGCGCTGACGCGCTGAGCGCACGGAGACACGGCGAGCGGCGTTCTCCGCCACAGCGGGCTGGACTGCGCGGGTTACGCTGACTCTGCCACTTCCTGTCTGAGATGGTCTGTGGCTGAGGCCCGTGCAGAACTGAAAACAACCCACTCTCCGAAAATAAACAATTCGCCGAAGCCGTTTCTCACTTTCTCTGTGTCACCCGAACACACGCGGGCTCCCGCGGGACCTTCAGAAACACGAACATCGCCAGCCCACCGGCGGGAGGGTGGTGTGTGAACGCACAGCGCAGGCACATCGCCAGTCCACCGGTGGGGGGGTGGTGTGTGAACGCACAGCGCAGGCACATCGCCAGTCCACCGGTGGGAGGGTAGTGTGTGAACGCACAGCGGGGGCACATCGGCAGTCCACCGGTGGGAGGGTGGTGTGTGAACGCACAGCAGAGGCACATCGCCAGTCTACCGGTGGGAGGGTGGTGTGTGAACGCACAGCGCAGGCACATCGCCAGTCCACCGGTGGGAGGGTAGTGTGTGATCGCACAGCAGAGGCACATCGCCAGTCCACCGGTGGGAGGGTGGTGTGTGAACGCACAGCTGAGGCACATCGCCAGTCCACCGGTGGGAGGGTAGTGTGTGATCGCACAGCAGAGGCACATCGCCAGTCCACCGGTGGGAGGGTAGTGTGTGAACGCACAGCGCAGGCACATCGCCAGTCTACCGGTGGGAGGGTAGTGTGTGAGGCAAACGGTATCTTTAGAGGTTGGCCCGGACACAGCTGAGGTTAGTGCAGCGCGGGTCCTTCTTCCTCAGTTCAGTTTAACGAGGCACGTGCACGTTAGCACTGTAGCTCGTTAGCCAGCGCCACATTTGAGCGCGCAGCCGTATGCCGTGAACGTCCACGGAGCGTTCGGTGCTGAGAGATTCTGCAGTCCTGCGTTCGGGCGTGCCTTCGTATTTCACAAACACACTCTCGGCATTTAAAGGTGAACTCACAGATTACATCCTTTACACACAATCCGTTGAATACGGCTGGCTATTTGCTGAGACCGCTCAGGTTAAATGGCGTGCTCACGGGGGGTACAGCAGTGCCCCACCTGAGAATCGAGCCGAAACGCAGCTCCCAAACCCCTCCCCCCTCACGCTGCCGCCCCGTGCTGTGGGCTCTTAGGGGGCTGCTCCTGGGGGGCAAGCCGGAGCTCCAGAGGGTCCTTCAGCAGCGGAGGCTGGAGCAGGACGTCCCACCACCCTCCGACCTGGAGCAGGAGCTACGCAAGAGGAAGCAAAGGCTGCAGGAGGTACAGCACACACACACACGCACGCACACACACACGCACGCACACACACACGCACGCGCACACACACACACACTCGCACGCACGCACACACGCACGTACACATGCACAC
The DNA here is from genome assembly GCF_013347855.1 of Anguilla anguilla. Taxonomy (NCBI): domain Eukaryota; kingdom Metazoa; phylum Chordata; class Actinopteri; order Anguilliformes; family Anguillidae; genus Anguilla; species Anguilla anguilla. The sequence continues at coordinate 39,862,311 of NC_049213.1, read as the reverse complement.
TCACACGCAGGCACACACGCACACACACGCACACGCACGCACACACGCACACACACACACGCACGCACACACACACACACACACTCACACACAGGCACACGCGCACACACACACACACACTCGCACGCACACACGCACGTACACATGCACACTCACACGCAAGCACACACGCACACACACTCATGCACACACACACACACGCACGTACGCACGCACACACACACACACACACACACACGCACGCACACACACACACACACTCGCACGCACACACGCACGTACACATGCACACTCACACGCAGGCACACACGCACACACACTCACACACACACGCACCCATGCATGCACACACACCTACACATGCACACACACACACGCACACATGCATGCACGCGCACACACTCACACACTCACACACACACACATGCAAACACACAAATATACACACTTTATCTCTTTATGACTCAAACATGCACTCACTCTCTCTCTCTCTCTCTCTCACTCTATCACGCTCACACACACACACACATACACACACACACACATGCTCACACACACTCACACACTGCACCCATGTTCTTGTTCGGCAGTACGAGCAGGAGGAGCTGAAGCGTAAGGAGGGCCAGGAGAACGTGCCTGAGTTTGTGCGGGTGAAAGAGAACCTCCGGCACGTCCGTGTGGCAGTGCAGTGAGCTCTGCCACACGCTCCTCTCTGCCCCCCGTCTGGAACGGTCACCTGCACCGAGGCCACGCGGCCCAGCGAGAACAAAGACAACTGCACTCAAACCGGGACCCAACCGAACATCCGCAAAGCAAGTGAAAGTTCCTGTCGAAACAAAAGAGTCTGGTGTTATCGACCAGCTGGTTCATTCCACAAGAGCAATGAAACCACAAATCAGGTCTTACGGCGCAGCATTCAGATTGTGTGCATGTTTTGTTTCCTGTTAGGGTAAGCTGAATAAATGACTGATTAAATGTTAAATGAAACCCAGGACCCAGAAACTCTTTTCATTGGAGACGTAGAGAAGCCCCTTCAATGTGACTGGTCATGTGTGGGTTTGCACAAAGGATGCGCAGCGGGGGAAATAGTCCCAGTAATGGTGCATGTATAGCAGTGTTCATTTGCATATTTAGACATTAATGAGTAAATTTATATTAGACTCTAGTTTTGGGCGCGGTCCAAAATAGCCTGGTGAATGTTATAAATCTATGATCAACTCCTGATTAGGACAGAAGTGTGCTTGGCAATATCAAAAATTTTTCAACTTGTTACTTTCTGCCTGTCACCAGGGCAGTGCTGGTGTCATTTTAAAGTTCTCTTTTCCTTTGTGGCTGTTGTTTATTAATCAAAAGCACAAAATACCATTCAGCTGAAAACATTTACACGTGAAGTACAACTGAGGTTCAGAAACAGGACTTTGTGGATTGCTCAAAGACCAGCCTTTGTGCAAGATTTTTTTAATATTATTATTCAAGAAGCGTGAAACATACTGGTTCACTAAGGTGAGCCTTAAATCTGGTCCTGAGCCAAATCAGTCTTTTTTCAGTTCTAGGTACATACAGTTATATATTTATTTCTATTTTTTATGCATAACAATCCAAAGGTGAGTATTTACTACCTTTTGAAGGTGGTAATTTATCTCAGGAAAAGCCTCAGGGGTTATAATCAAAATTTTGAATATATCTCAATTTGTTCACTCTCTAAATCAGACAATTACTTGAAACACTTTAAACAGTCTTGCATGTGTGGGCAATCACAAGTTAAATAAGGGCAAAAAAACGTTTTGTTTGGAAATGCAGACAGACGTGTGGTTTGAAATTACCGTTTGACACACCTCAGATTTTACCCTGGTTTCCTGTAAGCTGGGCACCGTATCATGCCCAATACAATTCTGACTTCTGTTCTGTAACTCAAGCATAAAATATAATAGGGGTTTCAAATTCAAAAACGATACTATTAATAATAAAAACCATAATGAAACAATAAGTTAACCTTACCTAAATATGACTGGCAACAGCCTACAATAGTGAAGGAGATCAGATCTACCGTACGTCCAATAGATCATACTTACACGCATACATACATAGATCAAAACTCCTTAAATGTGACAATTTCTGAGAATTTTCAATGGAATATGTTTCTAGCCAAAAGGCACAAGAGGAATTTTGTTCTTAGTTTTGGTGGATACAGACACCTCTTTTAAAATTGTCGGTAATCTACAGGAATGTTACTGATGTGTCAAAAGGTCTTACTTTTACCTTTAAAAAGGTGAAAAAGTGTTCTGTTTGTCGTGCCTCTCCACGGTCCTCACACGCACTTGCAGTTGAACCAGTGACTGTTCGACACGACTGGCCACACAGTACTACAGAAGAACTAGCACTAACTGGGGAACAGGCTTATCACCCAGGGATACAACTGCCTGCCGTTACCCGGGCGATTATTGCGATGAAGGACAGATGAAGGGGACCCCTGGCTGACTTAATCCCATCTTTCTCCATTGCAGAACAGAACCAACTGCATCCTGCCACTGTTAACCTCTCCTCATTGTTCCTTCATTGTATATTTTGCAAACATGGCTGAATTGCTCGGAATCTGTCAGTACTGATTAAGATGTTGACCTCCTTAATGTTACAAATAAAGATGGAAATTGCAAACTTAACTGTACTGTCTTTAATCATACTAACAAACTACAACAGTAAAATAAATCAATAAGACTCGTCCAGTCTCTCAACAATGAGAGAATTTCTTGCAGACTGCCGTTAAAACACAAACACTTGACCCCCGTTTGGGAGACATTTATTTAGACGTTAATGCTTATCTGATATTTAGGTCAGAATAATGAAGGGGTTGGCGAGGATAATTCCATATCATAGTTTGTACGACGGAAGACATTTCATAATACCTATCCGGCAAATCTTGATTGCACTCTTGCGTGCTCTTCGCCCGGGTGGTACGTATAACGAGAAACAGGAAGGCAGACGACAGCGCTGAGAGCAAGATAGGGAGAGAGAGAGCGAGAGAGCGAGAGAGAGAGAGAGAGAGAGAGAGAGAGGTATTTAAGCATGTGGCACTACCCGCTGCCATACATTGAAATTTTGTGCCTGCAAGCCAGGGTAACCCAGAGCCAGCAGTAATGGAGGGCACCACGTTCCCTACGATGGACTACTACGAGTTCAGCGGCGAGGCAGTCACTGACGCCGAAGGCGTGCTCTACATGGAGGACTGCCCCCCCGCGGGCCTCCCCCTGTCCAGCGTCTGCCTGCCCGCTGTCTACTTCCTCATTTTCTTGGCGGGCGTGTCGGGGAACGTCTTCGTCATCGCGGTGCTGCGCGGCAAGCGGCAGAAGGACGGCCGGCTGGTGGACACCTTCGTGCTGAACCTGGCGGCGGCGGACCTGGTGTTCGTGCTGACGCTGCCGCTGTGGGCCGTCTCCGCCCTGCAGGAGCACCGCTGGGCCTTCGGCGACGGCCTCTGCAAGCTCAGCAGCTACGTCATCGCCGTCAACCGCTGCTCCAACGTCTTCTTCCTCACCTGCATGAGCGCGGACCGCTACCTGGCGGTGGTGCGCATGCTGGACTCGCGCTTCCTGCGCACGGCGCGCTGCGTGCGGCTGACCTGCGCGGGCGTGTGGGCGCTCTCCCTCGCCCTGGGGATGCCCGCGCTGCTCTTCCGCCGGGCGCGGGACCCGGACGGGGAGGGCGTCGAATGCCTGGAGGACACCGAATCCCGCGCCTTCCAGGTGCTGATCCTGGCCTCCTTCTTCCTGGCGTTCGTGCTCCCCCTGCTGGTCATCGTCTTCTGCTACGGCGCCATCCTGGTGCAGCTGCGGCGGCCCAGTGGCGGCATCGGCGGCGGCAGCGGGGGGAAGGCCCAGGCAGAGGCCCGGCGCCGTCGACGCCACTCGCTCAAGATCGTCTTCGCCATCGTCGCCGCCTTCCTGCTCTCCTGGATCCCCTTCAACGTGCTGAAGGTCGTCCTGATCGGCTCCAGGATGCGGGGTGTGGCCCTGTCCTGCGGGGCCATGGCGGCCCTGGAGACGGGGCTGGTCCTCTCGTCCTGCTTGGCCTTCTTCAGCAGCTGCGCCAACCCCGCCATCTACCTGTGCCTGGACCGGCACTTCCGGAGGCGTGCCCGCAGGCTCTGCCTGGGGTGTTCGGGGCGACCCGGGCCTCGCCGGGGGGGCTCCGCCTCGTCCACCTCCTTCAGAACCTCCGAAAGCTGATCTGGGCCCAGCGCCAGGGCCCCCTCACCCCCCCTCCCCCCCTCCCCTCTCTCCCCAAAGTCATTCTTGTTATGAGATCATGGTTTATGGATCACAGCTTGTATTAAACGTTTGTTTGCATGGGCGGCAGCGTAGCATAATGAGTAAGGAGTTGCTCTTGTTAACTTAAAGGCATTAGGTTCGATTCCCCGGTAGGACATTGTTGCCTTTGCGCTCTGGATAAGAGCGTCAGCTAAATTCCTGTAATGCATGCTTGCATTATTTAACAATATTACAGTTTGAGAATCCTGGCATATAAACAAGGTCCTACGTTTCCAACATTCTATGCATTCTGAATGCATTCAAAAATTGAGAATTAGTAATAATTAAATTATTATTATTCTTTTTCCACATTTTACATTTTAAGCAGAGAGATAAATATATTGACAGTGCTGCCGAGGGCATCTATTTTAGTTACTGATTTGTGCATTAAAACCAGACAACAGGGAACTGATACATTCAAATAAATAAAATATAAATATAGAACAAATCTCTAGTGAGTAGTCTAAACATTTATGAAAAAGCCTACACTCTGTAGGAATTGTTTCTTTAAATCTATAGCAGAAATGAAGACAAAGACAAATGACTACGACGCGTTTCGCCAGTGTTTTCATTCTATAATTGACTAAGCATATTTTATCATTATAACTGTGTTTCTAAATTACTGCATATTTTAAAAGCGGTTTTATGCATGTCCTTTCTGTTTGATTCATGTTGCAACTATCTAATTAATTAACAAAGTACAAATAATATATTCAAAAAAGCTATAAAATCAAAATAAAATTTGATTATTCCAAATGAATAAAGCAAAAAATATATTATTTTTAAATAGCAATGTTGCGCATTATCTACAATTATATAATATCTATACTTATGATAATACACGGTTTAAAACAGACAAAAATGGACTGAAATTAATTCACTGAAGTTTCAGTGAATCTGAAGATAAGATTATTATGGTTTTGTATTGCATGCCTTTTTTGCGTGGTGTAAAAAGTTAAAAATTCTAAGCTTAAGAAAGATGATAAACAAAATATTTTACTTTATTTTTCCCAATACTTAATATTTGATATTAGTATTTAATACAAATACATAAACTAATATAATTTCTAGGTGAAATTGATTCTCCCGTTTGTTGAATTATAATTAATGTCTACACATGTTCTACTTTCTTTTGTTTCTGTACATTTATTGCTGATTAACTCAAAGCATTACCTGAAAAGCATTATATAAATTTGAATGATTTTTTTATTCATGACCATTCAACTTTGGAGAGCATTGTACCCGTGCAATTGTGTAATTATAGCTTCTGCAGCTTCTTGCCATCTTAAAACAAATGATAAAACTTCAGATATCACAGATATGTATAAACAGATAAACACTTCATGGCTACATCTTGTAATAAATGTTTTTATTTACGTGAACAAATAAATAAATGCTCACCTTTACAAAATAAATATGAGTATGTAATATTTTATTACGTTGACAGCATTTTCTCTAGCTTGAGAAAAGCCAGGACTGGAAAGTTTATGTTTGCAGCCATTTTAACATCAATGTAAAATAAAAGGTTTTTTTTTTTATTTTTTAAAAAAGCCAGGAGATGACTTACCTGCGAGACAGGTGATGATTCTTAACCCAGAGCATTCAGAAGGCAAGCAGGAACACAGCAAACGAAATGCATTTAGAGACGAGCGATTCCTGAGAAGACAGAATGACTCTACTGAGGTCAGAGCTTTTTTCACGTGGGAAAATGTCTTGGCTGTGGTCTCGAGAGTTCACGGGTTCACTTGTGCCCACACCGTTTTGTGTGCCCTGGAAGAAATGAATCATACAGTTTCAGTACTTTCATGAAAAAAGGGTATTCACATGCCACGTCTGTGGGAAACTATCGCTATGTCTCTGTCCTAACGCAAGGACGGCCAAATTGCCTCACTTTATGCCAGCAAGCCTTTTTCTGTCTCAGAAACAAAGGTCAAGTTCAATCACTTTCACGTTTTTTTTTTTTTTTTTCCACAGCCATCACTGATCGATTGATGCCGTTATGAGAACTTAGCAATTAACTTGCCGAAAATTAAAAGAAGCATGGACGCATGCACTGCAGTTCGTAAGTATTTGGACAGTGACACATTTTTTGTTGATTTGGCTCTGCCCTCCAGCTCGTTCAATTTTTTAAAATTAAACAATGACTCTAAGGTCAAAGCGCAGACTGTCCACTTTTATTTAATGGTATTTACATCCACATCCAGTGATCTACATAATTACTGCCCTTTTTCATACACAGTCCCCCCATTTTAGGGGACCAAAAGTAACCAGATACATTTTTCTAATCTTAACTGAAGTCGTCATATTTAGTACTTGGCTGCAAATCCTTTGTATTTGATGACAGCTGGAAGTCTGTGACTCATAGACATCACCAGGTGCTGGGTATCTTCCCTGGTGGTGCTCTGCCAGGCCCGCACTGCACTCATCTTTCAGTTCCTGTTTGTTTTGGGGAATTTCTACCTTCAGTCTTGTCTTCAGCAAGTGAAACTCATGTTCAGTTGGATTCAGGTTGGGTGACTTGGCCAATCAAGAACATTCAACTTTTTTGACCCTGCTTTCGCAGTGTGTTTGGGGGTCATTGTCCCACAGCAAGGTGAAGCACCATCCAGAAAGTTTTGAGGACTTTAGATGGATTTTAACAGATAAGATGTTTCTGTAAATTAATTCTGCTGCTGCCATCAACAGTCAAATTATCAGTAAATACAAGTGAGCCAGTTCCAGTGGTAGCCATGCATGCCCAAGCCACAATACAACCTCCAACCTGTTTAGAAAATGAGGGGGGATGCTTTAGATCATGAGCCGTTCCTTTCCTTCACCCCACCTTTCTCTTCCCAACGGTTTGGTACAGGTTAATGCTCATCTCATCTGTCTGTGAGAGTCTGTACGAGAAATCTACATGTTTTTAATGTTCTTTTTTTGAGCTAACTCTAACATGGCTGATCTGTTCTTGAGGCTTACCCGTGGTTTGCATCTTGCAGTGAACCCTCTCGGGTTGTGTTGGTGTACGGTTCTCTTTGTTGTAGCCGTTGCCTACATCCTGGAGAGTGTCCTTGATCTGTTCATCTGTAGAAAAGGTTTTTTTTTCCCATCACGATGGAAAGTATTCTTGTGTTATCCACTGCAGTGGTCTTATGTGGTCCACCAGGTTGTTTTCTGTCGCAGAGCATACCAGTGTGCTCTTGCTTCTAAACAGTTTACCAAAACAGTTCATTTTGACACACTTGATGTTTTGTGTGTGTCAAAATGCATTGTCTGTTTCGACCCCATGATGACCTGCTTTTCTGGCGCTGATATATCTTTGATCTTCACGTTCAGAGACAACAGCAACAGACTCCAAATGCAAATTCCACACACAGAATCAACTGTAGATCATTTGTTGACTTTCTTGTGCATGAACTAATGTTGCAACAACACACAGCTGGCAAAGTAACAGCTGAGCAGCCCACTGTCCCATTACTTATGTTCCCCTAAAAGGAGGGGAGGGGGGCAATGTATAAAAAGAGCTGCAATTCCTACATGGTTCAGCTGATATGGATGTAAATACATACAAATTAAACGGTCTGCACTTAAACATCATATCCATTGTTTCCTTTGAAATTCAATGTGCTGGAGTACAGAGTCAAAATGACAAAAATTGTGTCACTGTCCAAATACTTACAGACTGTACAGTATCTACAGTATGCAAGCATGTACAAGTGCATATTATACAAATTCTATATTTCCAGTAATATTAAATATGGATATCAAAGGCATGAGCGCATTGATATGATTAATTTACGCTTCCAGACAAACGGCAATAAGTTTCATTACTACTATACAGCCTGTGAACGGACTAATCCGACTAAAATGGAAAGTCTACAGTTTTCATAAAAAATTTTGTTCAGTGTGTGAACTGTCGAGTTTCAGAACTGTGTGCCAACAACTAATGTAGTTAGTCAAGTTTCAAATCCACCACAAATCCACAAATGTCCCAAATCCACCAGTCAACTCAAAATGTGTTGTTGGGGTAACAGTCATTTCGGCCAATTTGGTTTAATTGTGACGTTGCTCATGCTGATTGCAATTCACTAGCTCACTACGATATGGACAACAAGAGCACTTATATTATTGAAGTAATAGAAACTATTAAGACTGCAAAGCAAGAAACAGTGATAGCTATCTTTACCCGGTATATATTTGGACTGCAACCAACTACAAAGTTTTGCCTGGTATGATAAGCTTACAGAGACAGCGCAAGCAGGATCGTTGATGTGCTGTTTTTTATTTATTGTGTCTTTATTTTATAACTTGGGGGTTTTTCTTTGATCCTTGGGTATATAAGGAGAAAAGTGGAATGGTTCGAGGAGACTCGTCAGCACGTTCTCCTGTGCACCATTCACCCATAGCCATTCCACTACACACACATTTTGCACCAGTGTATATCGCCATTACAGAACACACTGTAAAATAAACAGCATTCACTTTAATCAGCCATTCCTCTTTGACTCTTACCACTGCACACCCAGCAGCTCTAAGGTCCTAACATGCATACAGTATAAAACTCAGGATATCAGCACCCCGTAGTCACTCGCCTATACACTAGTGCCAGAGCAGGATACACAATAGTATGTATGCAGGCTACACACACCAGAGGCACGTCCGCATCTACCAAGATAGACAGCGATCCGTGTAGAGCCACACTACTGGCAGATCATTTGCAGTCCCCTTCTGGGTATAGCTGTTAGCACAGAGGAAAGGCTAAGGCATTATTTTGGAGTCAAATAACCAAGATATCATTAAATTAATCCCGTTCCAGTAGCAGCGGGTAAGACTGCATGTGTTTCCTTCGCCACTCAGATACTTCCGCTGTTTGGTGCATCTGAGGGGTATCTTACAGACGGCAAGCTGTCAGCCCGAGGAAGAGGTGTGATAAAAACACAGACGCCGAAGGTGTTTTCAGTGCGTCTTATCTGATCTGAGGCCTGGCAGCCGCACTGGCACCAAACAAAACTCACTGCAGAAATGACAAATCATTCTGAAACTGTGTCGAATAACATTTCGATCTCACGAGCTGAGAGCTAAGGAGGTAAACGCAGCACCCCTACCATGGGGCGCTTTACGAACACAGGCTCAAGTGATGCGATGAGATCCCAGTGAAATTATGACCGGTGCCTGTGATTTAGTGACTGTAACAGCAGTCAATATAAAGCTAACGGACAGGTCTACAGGGCACTGGCGACACGACAGACCGTGGTTATGGGTCAGGGTTTGTAACGCAAAAGCCCAAAAATTACTTCTCAAGTGTGACGCCGCTGTTGTGTCTTGGAGAAAGGAGGAAACACAGATTGCTTGAGTAAACACATCCAGCTGTGCAAATGTTAAATATGTCAGTTACATACTCCTGACAACAAGATATGCCATAAAATTAAACTATGAATGTAGCTGGAGATCACCATAAATTAAGGGTTGTCTTGTGAAAGCCAAAAAATGTTACACTAGTAGTGGCTGTTTAAAACGGAATCAATAAGACGATTTGACATTATATACGTGTGGAAGATACTGTAGGCCAATACTTCACCTTAATTGACAGCAGACAGCCCGAGAGAGAGAGAGAGAGAGAGAGAGAGAGTCGTAGATCTATTACTGCACAATAAAAAACAACGTGCATAGCAGATTCAGAAAGCTAAAAAAAAAAAGTGCTTTCTGGTGCCGCCTAGCGACAATAACTTGGCAAAACAGTTATATCCTGAACTGCAACAATTTTATTAGTCGGTAGGTGAACAGGTACAGTCAAAACCGCAGCAGCAGAGACGGTAGCCTAATTCAATTCCCAACAGGCGTTAAAGTTTAAAAAAAAAAAAGTAAAATCGTTTTAAATTTTAGACCTTTAACAGTCTAATCTGTCAACGTTGTTTGCTGCGTACGAGGCTTGCTCGGTCAGTTTATGACTGAATGCAGCCTACAGTGTTATGTAAAATGTTAAAAGCCGAGCTACTAAAGTCACAGTGAAAAAAAAAAAACATTTTTAGCTATTTTACTGAAGGCTTCGATGGTCTCAAACTATGTATAAAGATGTAGCCTAACATATTGGACTGTAACGTGTGGAGCCACTGACAGTTTCACCACGCGCATTCTCCGTGATAAAACATTTTGTTTAATTGCAAAATTGTGGTAAGACACAACTCGCCACACATCAAAAGCTCTACATTTTCTCACGCAAGCCGTACAAAATGGCCAGACGTTTCGTTACCCCCATTGTGAGACCATTTCAATTTCTACGATAATACATACAGTCCCTAGACACATCCTACCACCCATCCATCCGTCCATTATCTAACTCGCTTATTCCTGTTCAGGGTCCACTGCACAGTCGTTCCACCGTCCTAGAAACACTGTGCCTGAAAACGGCCTCAGGTTACTGACAATACAGTGCGGGCCACCCAAAGTTATGCTTGACAAAGCAAAGAATACAATATAAAATGAATAAAAAAATACAGGTTTATACAGAACTATTTTAAGCTCATAATTGGCAGTTTGCATTATGTTGTGCTCATATAACTGCTAAGAGAAAAAAAGTTTTGCTTAAATGTTTCCCAAAAAAAGTACAGTATGCATAAAATAACATCTAATCATTTGTTAATCGTTTTGAGCATACAGCATATCTAATTTTGTCCATTGTTTATTTTATGCAGCCTTCTTTGGTCATCTTTAACAAGAGTGTGAAGAGGTGCTCGCCGCCGCGAGCCAATTCATAGCGACTGAAAATTAAAAAGGTTCAAATGATAAAAGTTCAAATGTCTCTTCGCACATGAACACATTTCATCACTTCCGCGGAACATCAATCGTCACGTTCATCGTAAATTCACTGTTCTGCAAACATTGTCAGCAAGCCTATAGTACGTACATCACTAAGCATCCAGCCGCTCGATGGAACAAATACAAAGGGTGAAATAAGTTTCGGGTGGTAGCGTCGCACTAAAAGCTGGACGGTGGGATATGATAGCGGGTAGGCATACGTTTAAAAACTAAGTCTATAGTTACGTTTCCCTTTGATATACTCGAATCTCTGGCACCTGTCGGATCCAAACAGTTATATTGGGCTTTGGGTATTTAATCACGACCAAATATCAACACTTTCGTTGAAAAAAATGGTATTTAATTAAATGGAATCTTGAAATGAAAAATCAAACCGTGACTGAACTCCCCTCCGAGGTTGACAGAATGGTACAGTCTTTGGACGAAGGTCCCAATTCCAAAACATTCGAAATGACCCGAATGGAAAACGTGGATGTCTGGCGGTTTGCTGGTGCTCAAGTGAGGATTTACGGAAAGTTCAGTTGATATTCTTATATCGTTCCCACATCGAAGCAATACGGAAAAAAGGTAAGGAAACGCCTAACTCATACTATTTCCCAGAAAAATACGGTAGGTTAGTCAGATAGTGGCGTTACAGGACAACATTAATCAAGAGAATATAGCCAACTGGATAGCTAGTTAGCTAGATGGCATATTTCATTTTCATCGAACTTTGCTCATTCATGGAATATAAAATTAGTCTTAAAACATCAAAGAAAGATACCCAAATATTTTGTGTTTGGCTAAAACTGTTTTACCTGCTACTCCAAATATCGTACTGCTGTGAGAATGTGGCCAAGCTAATGAGCTAACAAACTTAAATTACGTATTTCACATAAACCGGTTAACTAGAGAGCACCCTGCCTGGTGATAGCGTCGTTGGAGCTCTTAAAAGACCGGCGTAAGCGCATTTTACTGTGACCAGTCTAAAAACCCCTAAGAAGTCAGCGTGTTCTTAGAAGGCAAACCTTACCACATTATATAGGTTAATAATATCATACCAATATGATAATTTCCATATTAATATATTGATTACCGCTTACTAAACGCATGCTGCGCAGTTATTTTTTAAAAAAAACACTGTTTTCAGGTAATATTTAGCAGTGTAAAACGATCAGAGTACGATTTGAGGAACTGCTCGTGAAGACCGGCGAACCATTTGTCATTTGGGAGCATTAAGCGTCGATGGGTTCCCCGCAGTTTAACTGTCCCCACGTCTTCTGTAGAGTTAACAGTTCTGCAGAAGTGCGAATTGTGGCTGCTTTTTGAATAGCCTGGAATATGCTACTCCAGCTTTGCCGCAAGTGTAACCAAACGGGGGTTGGGTGAGTTTGGCAGGACGTGGTTTGCCCGCAGAGACATACGCAGAGAGTATAATAACAACGTGTGGGACGGAAGTCTCTCTCCTTATTGGAATTGGTGCAACCTGAAAAATCCCTTGTCCTGTGTCTAACCCTGATTTGAACAGTCTGTACAGGAGTCAGTTAAAATAAAATAAAAATACACGTATATTTAGGAATAACGCAGGAGACGTTTGCCCTGCTTCAGATAAATTGGTGTTTACTGTTACAGCGTTATAAAAAGTAATCGTTAATTGTAGTATTTGTTCATTCTTTTTCTGGATTGTACTAGTACTTGGACAACAATTTTGCTGCCGTTATTCAATCTGGGCATGACAGAACTCGTTCTAAAATTAATTATCAAAAGTTAATTTAAATAACTGCCAGACTGGTTTTTAATTAAGCTCTTAGTCCTTTGCAAATGTAGCAATGCAAGATGTTATCTTGGTAAATTTATGTCAATCTAATGTTATCTTCTCAAATTCTCATGACCGATAGAGGAGAACACCATGAAATATATTTGACTAGTACTTATAAATGAGCTCGTTCTCTTTTTCAGTGGACGAGTCTCCATTAATGGTGATCATTTAGTGGGAGTTTTAACCAGGTGGAGTTTACCGTTCAAAGACATGTTCCCTAAACTCAAAGCCATGTTCACTCTTTTCCAGTTAGATGTGAGCCTCAGTGTTCAGCTAAGGACTCTTTCTCAGAGAATAGCCCATAGTTGTTGTCCATCATTTGTAAAAAAGTTAGTAGGAAAAGGCATTTTTGGAGAGGAATGGGTGTAGGCTTCCTGGAGTTCAGATCTTGGTCCAGTAATTTGCTTGTTGAACTGTTTGGTCAGATGGTCAACCAAAGGTTTTGCTGCTGATATCATAAGACACACGTAGACACTAAAAATCCTCTGGGCTTCTTTTCCTTGAAGACACAGCCTGTGTCTTATGTATTTATGAATGGAAAACTGACTTAATCTCCCTCTGTGTTTAACAGATGTTTCTTGCATAGTCAAGCAGTAGAGTAATGCTTTATTGAAGCTCTTCTTCTAGACCTCTGGTTCTATAAGGGTACTTGAAAAATATCCGAGGGGAGTTTATTGTGAACTTATTTAATTCATTTGTGCATTGGTCTCTTAATTGTTGGTAATGTGCATGGAGTCACTGCCCTACACTGCTGTACAAAAGTAAATTGGGCAATTAACACAAACTGTACAATGATGAGTGCTTTCTGAAGGATCTGGACATGAACTGTACGAAAATAAATAATAGGTGCTGTTGAAAGGGTCTTGAGTATAGTTATTGTATTTTACCTTTACCATGCCGTCTCAGTGATAGCAAACTTATACTCTGATAGCAGAATTATCCCAGTCCCCCAGTGCAGTGTGGGTGATTGTCCCCCTGGCCTACTTCAGTTCAGTGTGGTGATCAGTGCAGTGTGGTGATTGCCCCCCCCCCCGGCCTATTTCAGTGCAGTGTGGTGATTGTCCCCCCGGCCTACTTCAGTTCAGTGTGGTGATTGCCCCCCCGGCCTACTTCAGTGCAGTGTGGTGATTGTCCCCCCGGCCTACTTCAGTTCAGTGTGGTGATTGTCCCCCTGGCCTACTTCAGTTCAGTGTGGTGATTGCCCCCCCGGCCTACTTCAGTGCAGTGTGGGTGATTGTCCCCCTGGCCTGCTTCAGTGCAGTGTGGGTGATGGTCCACATGTTGGATTTTGGCAGCTCCCCACATTCTGGGATTGGGTCTTATGTGAAGTTTTATCAAAAATACAGGGTTTCACTTGGAGTGCTGAGTAGCAGGATGTCCCGTTCGGGCGCTGTTTCATGTGTCATCCTCATCCTGTTCCACCGTGGATCCACAGGAAGGCAGCGGTTGAAAGCTCAGCCGCAGCGCAGCCGCTGAGATGCATTCCGGGAGATCCCAGCCCTGCGGGCTCATGGGATAGGGTGGTGGCGCGGGGGGAATGTCCAGGAGCAGACACATCAGAGGACTCTCCGATCCGCGATCTGGCTCATCTGGCTCATTTGAAAAGCATTTCCTCTTAAGCCCGTGTCTCGCGAGCGAGCGGCCGGCTTTAGGTATGCGAGAGGAAGTCAGAGGGGAATGCTGGGCCAGAAGAGCCGTCCTGCCCCCAGGGGGATCTGAGATCTCTCCAAACCGCCAGCTACTGATACATTCCTTTAACGCAGGGGCAATTGGGGTAATTACGGCTAACGATGGAGCCGCGGAGGTAATGGGAGCTCACGTGGGAATTGGGAGATGAGAGCAGGTCTGCCCTGGAGGACCACTGAGCTTCCTGCTTGCCTCAGCGTGCGATGTCCAGTCAGTGTGCTGGGACTGCTGTGTGCTAGATGGGCTCTGTATGCCTTTGGCCAAAGGAGGACCCCCTCCCTGGGAGATTGGCCTGTGACCCCCCCCCCCCCCCAGTACTGCTTGGACCTCCTCCCACCTTCCTCTTTGTCTGGGTAGATTCTTTTTGCCCCCAAGCAGTGACCTGTTGATCTGTTTTTTTTTTTTTTTTACTTAAAGGTAGGATTAGGGTTGATTAAACCATTCCAGTTTTAGAGGGCAGGAACTGCTCCAAGCTGTGCACAGTGTGTGTGTGTGTGTGTGTGTGTGTGTGTGTGTCTGTGTCTGTGTGTCTCCACCAGGTGGGAGTTTTGTTGGGAATACACTGGATGTGTACTGACCCTGACCCGGAGCAAGATTTTTAGGTGCCCTCCAGGCCCTCGTCCCTCGTGGGGCTTTTTTTTTTTAATTTTTTGAGGGAGCAGAGGTGGAGCTCATATGGGACCCCCCTTTGGGTCAGCTACCATGCCAAGAGCGGCATCAGTGCTCAGAGAGCCGAAATAACGTCCCATTGCAGGACCAGCCGTCCGTTATGATCACACACAGACACGCCCAGCCCACTCAGGGCGAAGGGCTTTGGGACGATTTGGCTGTTATCAAAAGCCTCAGTGATGACACGAGCAAGAATTCCTCTCTTTGCTAATCCCGTGGATCCTGGGGGATGTACACTGAATATGGGCTGCTCTCCCATTTAGGTGTTATAATTAGGCGGCCTGTCTGGTTTGGGCTGTCATTGGAAGGTTCGTGATCCAGAAATTCATCGGCTGGTATTAATAATCGATGTTTGACCGGCCATATTGCCTAATACCTCACTGTTTGACATTATAGCACAAATCCAAACTGCCACTAGGTTTCCACCTTCATGGAAGAAGTGGATGAGCACAACTATCAACTTATGCAGGAAAATTTTTTTTTACTCGTGTTGCAAAATCTTATGATTAAGCCGAGAGTATTAGTTTCTGTATTGCTTTGCTTGTGAGTCTGACTGGCGAAAATGATACATTAAAAATGTAAAGGTTAAGTTGACTTGAGTATTTCTTTTACTTTTTGAAAATGACATTTTCCATGTTAGTGTCCTCACTGCAGTGCAGTCATGTTGTGTTTTTGGTATTTTGGGTGTCTCTCTTTCCTCCAGAGATTGGGGGCTATTTCTAGGTCCTATGAGACAGGATGAATGAATGGAACTGACCTGAAGACCTGGTTCCTATAACTGTAATCATGGCCATGCTGCCTCATCATTTGTCAAAATGCAGGCTTTTGTAAAAAAACAAAAAAAAAATCATAATGATTATGTAATGACCGTTTATATTTTAATTTGGTGGGGAAAAAAAACTTGGAGGTTACCATGACGTTGTGATTTTTTTGAGGTCATAACCTCATGGTTCACGGGTGGTCTTAACGAGAGACTTAACTTTGTGTAAGGATAAACTGGTGGCAAAGTTTTTAAACATCCTGGAAGCAGAAATTCCCAAGTGTCTATTTTAGACCATCATAATAGAGGGGAATAGAACAGGCTCGTGGCTTAAAGGCGGTTACTGGCTATAAAAAAACCCAGTGGGAAGCATCAGTCAAATAAACCGGAAGACGCGTGACCAATGTTTTGAAATGAGTTTGAAGAATTTAGAGTATGGTTTTTTTTTAAAGACTCTAGTGTCTAAAAGGTATAATTGAGCTCAGGATGTGAATAAGAGTTTTTATATTCAGCTCACAGCAAGGCGGCCATGGGATAGCAGTGAAGCTAACCAGAGGTAAGTCTTTTATTATTTAATGCCTTTCACTTCACCTGCGGTACATGCGTACATTTCTGTTTGCATAAGAAACCAACACGGTGTCTTCACTGCCAAAATAAAAGCCATTAACTACAACGCGGGTTTGTTCCGGTAATGGCAGAAAAACAAAAACCCAAACTGACGACAGGCTTCTTACAACAAGGGAAACGGAAACATTGCTATTTCTGCTCGGGAATGAGTCCCGTCTTCCTGTGTGAGGCCGAGCTGTGCCTTTATTAAGTTGAGACAGTTTGAGAAATAACGCATATGGCAGTTGGCTTTTAAATCTTTCTGTTTGGTGTGGGCAAACGTCAGTCGCCCCTCGCACTCTCTTCTCCTTATTTCATTTCTTAAAGCAGTGGTGCCTTTCCCTGTTACCTCGTTCCATGTGATGATGGGGTTTGACTACGTGTTAATGACTCCCTTTGGAAAAGTCTTCTTTTGTTTTGAAATATCCTCTTCAGTTTGAAAATGGAGTCAACGTTTAAGTATTTCTGATCATGGAAAGTAGGGGTATTATTAATATTATTACTGTTGTTGTTGTTAGTTTCATCATCATCATCATCATCGTCGTCATCATAATCCCTCTAAATCACTTTCTTCCACCCTACCCCTGGCCCCCATCCACTAACTGCCGAATGAACCTCACATCCCAGCCAAATGGCTTCACTTCAAACCACTGGTCAGACATGCGATATAGTTTTCTTTTTTTGCCACAACTGTCAACCGTCGGAGTTATATATAAATAGCAGGCAAATGTCTTTTAAGAGGCGCATTTCTCAGATTGGTTGTGAAATCAGAGCAGACGTGCAAGGCTGCTTTCTCAAGCGCGCGCTCTCTCTCAGTTATTTGCGACGTGGTCTCGTGCACCCCGGCTTGGGATGAGCGCTTGCGGAACTTGCACAGCTGCCATTCCTTGGCTCGAGGACTGCGCTGATTTGGGGGGGGTGTGGCCTGTATGCGAGCCATGTGGACGAGGAGCAGGTGGGGGGCGCCTTGGTGCGCTTTGCCCGGACAGTCCCGCCGACATCTGTTTTCCGACATTTTTTCTTTTAATGTGCATGGTATTCGAATCTGGCCATGGATGTTTTAAAGATGTAGAGAATTCGCTAAATTCTCCCGGTGGAATATCCCAGCTCTGTCAATACCAACGCTGCGTGCAAAAAAATTTAATTTTATTGGACAATTTGGATTTTTTTCTGCGCTCGTGTGGGACACTGCTTTGGAATATTCCAGAAGCCATTCATTTGACTATAAAACAATTGTTCTATAAACCAGTCAGGTAGTGTAGCAGAAGTGACACTTCCGAAAAATACAAAAGGCATCTTGCCCGCCTGATATTAACGTGCGTACTTGTGCATTTTACTTACAGGGTTGCTAATGGTAAATGTCCGCATGCTCCTGCATTTTGAGCGAAGTTGCCTTTAAATAACCGGGCATTTTCCCTCGATTAACAAAAGCTGTAAAGCAATATAAAGACACTGGGTAAGTGTTTACCTGCTTTTACGGAACTGTGTTTAGGGGAAAGGTTCCCTATACAGAATCTCGCTGCTGTCCTTGCTGTAAAGTACTGAGGCGTAAGCGCCTCCTTGCACGCGCCCCTTTTACGAGCGAGCCTGCTTACCTCACCTCTACCTTACGAACGACGGAGGTGGCTCCACTGCGTAGCTGCGTGTCGGAGGACACAGTTGGAGAGACGATTGCATTCAGAGGTTCTGTCAGCATTAAGTGTTGCTTTACCATGTAAGTGTCCTTTAAAAATATTACGATTAAACTTGGAGTCACGCTGAAATATTAGCTTTTGCGCGCTGCGCTTCGGTTGAATGAAAGCAGTATGTGCACACGTCGTTTCAGTGCGTTTCCTCCGTTTTGTCAGTGTGCAGTTCGCATTTTATGACTAGAAACCATTGGATGACAACCGTATTGGCTTTTTGTTGTTTTTTACTATGTCTTTACATTCCTCCTTTATTTATACATATAGCCTAACATATAATACATGTTAATCTGCTTCGTGTGTGCGCGTACCACTTTTGGAAAGACCGGAAAAGTCGTCGGGAATTAGGAATTATGATGAAAATGGTATCTCGCGTATTATATTTTAATGTCTTTATAATCACTACGCGTGGTTCCTCATTTTGCAATGCTTGATTTGCACAAATATGTACAAACGCTTTTTTGGTACATGTTTCTCCCTGTAGTTGAAACGGACGCAACAGAATTTATTTCGAATCATGAGTTTCCTTCACTTGTCCCAGTCAGACTTAATGGTTTAGTAGATTTCACCAGAACCAGTGAACTCCTATCCAGGTGTGGATTTAGCATAATTCGTGTTATTTCACGCGTACGATTTGATAAATAATGGTTAATTTTAAAGTACATTTTCGTGTCTTACTAGATACAATTAATCTACATTCGTATAGCATATAGGCTATGCAGCGGGCAATTTTTAAACCCGAGCTTAGCGTTATTTGCATGTAAAACCAGGCATGCGATGACGGGGAAGACTGAGTGAAAAATAAGCGGAGTGAAGTCCGTCCATCTCCGCGCGCCTAATTTCTCTCGTCATTTTTTTTTACAGCCATTGTGATTAATTCAGGCTTATTCACCTGAAATGACGAATGCGACACAAACCTTTCTCGAGACGGGAAGCGTTCTAGACAGACAGTTAGGCCAGCGCATCTACCACGCGTGTGTCACGGTTATTTGGACATTATCTCCTGTTGTGTTTTGGTCTGGGTGGTGGTCTCTAAGATGATGTCATGGCTCGTCGCATCACAGTGGTACACAGATGATAACTGGGATAAGGGTTTAACTGTTCAAAGGGACCGAACCACAGATCAGTTACTGTGTTGCTGGACTCTCCGTGAAATCATGCACTCAGAAAGCCTGTTGCTTGTGATCATTAAAATAATAGTAATGCCGTCTTAAGGTAATTTCTAATCTCTATTTATTACATTGAACACTTAGGCTTTTGTGCCTTGATTGGATTGAACCCAGCATCTAGTTTGTATATAATTTGAGCTCAGTACATTAAAGCTTTTGAGTAGGCTTTCCTCAAATTATTTTCAAGTCTCTTTATGTATCAGGATCAAACTTTTTTTGAACAAAAATATTAGTTGATGTCTGATCAGCCATCATTCAGAAACACTCTGCTATGACTGTGATTAAACAGTTTGCTGTTTTTTTTTTTTTTTTTACCTGTTGAGTGACTTAGGCTTTAGTTTGTTTCAAGGTGTATTGCCAAAAACAAATTTTCTCTATCTGCTGTTCGACCTGAAATGGAATAGAGAGCGAATGCCTGAATGCCTTCCTTCCCTGATCGGAAGGTGGTGGATCTCCCGCTGGCTCTTTCTGGCTGACTGCCTGATACCCAGTACCCATGTCTAACGTAGCTTCAGACCGCTGTCTCTGGGCTGCCTCTCTGGAATGTTCCGTCCGTACCTGTGCGCTTCCGTGTGCCGCGGCCTTGACTCAGAGCTGACACGACAAAAACGCACAAATACTCAGCTGCCCTTTGGGGACATGCTCACCTGCATTTGAATTGGGGGAGGGGGCCGGAAGGGGTGGGGGGGTGACTGTAGCTACTGTGGCCTGTTCAAAAGCACCCTGAGGTTAGCTGGAGAGAAGGGGGGGGGGGGTTTGCCTTGGGTCTGGAGAGCGGAGCAGTGAAATGGCTTCAACTTTGGCCCAGCCGAGCTATTGGTCACAGGCCTGAGTGACCTGTAAGCCACGCCCACTTCCTGTGGTGTAAGATTCCTAGGACTGCATCGGGATTCCCGGTGATTGACACTTCATGCTCAGGCTGAAACGCATTCAGGCTGTCGTAGTAAACCTGCCGCGGAAAGTGTGTCAGAAACCTTTAAACTCACGGCAAATTCATTTTTACAACACCCTTTAAATCACTTTTTTTTTTTTTCTTTGCAAAATGCTTGGAGGTATTAAGTGTTTATGAGGGTGTACTACCTGTGCTACCTGTCATAGATGAACAAAAAGCCATCTACAAGTGTGCTGTCTGTCTAGTCAACACTTTTTTGGTCTCATTTTTAAATTTATTTTTATATACAAATTTAAATTGCTACATGTAACTATTATAGTAATGTTAAGCTTCTGCTGATGTAAGAACTCTCAAGAAGAACTAATTGAGTGCTTTATTTCAGAGAAACACTTCGGACGCTCTAAGCTGTGTTTTTGTTTACAGGGAGTCGTGAAACAAGGTGATTCCACCCCCCTCCCCCCCCATATTCACCTGCAGAAGAAGACCGACCCCCCCCCCCCCACCCAAACATCAGCATGGACTGTAAGGAGGAGATCAGCGATACTGACAGCGGCATCATCCTGCAGTGTGGTGAGTTTGCAGTCTGTTGGGTGTTCAGGGCCTTTGGCCTGCTAGACACCGAGTGCTTTAAAAGGTGGCTAAGGCAGGGGTGTCCTCCATCTTGGGGTGTCCTCCATCTTACCCTGCGAGGGCCGGTGTGGGTGCAGGCGGCCTTCGTTCCACCCAAGCAGGTACGCACCTGATACCTATCGTACGTCGCTTTGGATAAAAGCGTCTGCCAA
Source organism: Anguilla anguilla (assembly GCF_013347855.1). Lineage (NCBI taxonomy): Eukaryota > Metazoa > Chordata > Actinopteri > Anguilliformes > Anguillidae > Anguilla > Anguilla anguilla. The sequence goes on along the minus strand of NC_049213.1, from coordinate 39,841,165 downwards.
ATTAATGTACTGTACTGTCTAGTGATTAATCAGGTGTGTCACTCATTGTTTGGAATGAAAGCCTGCACCCATGCACCCCTGTCTGGGTAAGATTGAGGACCCCCCCCCCCCCCCGGGCTAAAGTGAGGCCCTGTGCTCTCTCCCCTCCCCCCCCGAATCTGTGCGTTACCTGTGAGTGGTCTGTGTCTTGGTCCTGACCCGCCCCCTCCCCTCCCCCCCCCCCCCTTCATGAATAGTCATCAGTAATGGGACAGCATGCTGAGACATTTTCAGCTCTCGGGGACGGCGTGCATAGAATTCCCAGCATGCCGAGCTGCACGTTGGTCAGTCATGTGGCCTGTGACTACGCCCAGTGTCTTCTGTGGGCTCATCCGGGACGGGGACTGTGCCGAACGGGCCCGGGTCTTCGCCTCGTGCCTCCAGAGCTTAACTGGGACGGGCCGGGTCTTCGCCTCATGCCTGCAGAGCTTAACTGGGACGGGCGCGCTCTTTTAAGCGCAGTCTTCGGGACGGCCGCCTGTCTCCTCTTATTAAAATATGTCGTCTGTGTCCCCAGAGCGCAGGTTTTGCGTAGAACTGGGTGGTCTTTTATTTGCATGCGCGGTAATCCACCCAGGGTGTCGCTCGCCTTCCGGAGCAACCGAAAGAAACTAGATCCGCCGCTGCGAGAAAGAGAGTAAGAAGAAAGAAAGTGAGCTTTTGTTTTAGCTGAGGCTGTGACTCTCTCGCGCGCGGGGTGAGAAGGGCGGGCGGGGCGGTGTGATTAACCTCGCCGGGAGAGTCGGGCGACATTCCCCAGCGCCGCACGTCACTCAGCTCAGTTCCCCGCGCCTCTCTCACAATGAGCGGATTAATGCTGCGGACTCGCTGCCTTTTCTCTTATTGTCGTCGTCTTTTCCGGCAGCGGTTACCGCTCGTAAAAAAAAAAAAAAGCTTCCTCTTTGTCTCGAACGCCACCTCCGATGGCACTGAGGGTGTCGGTGCCTGTGATACCTGTGTTTACCTGTGTTTACTCGCCTGCGGTGCCTCTGAGGCGTGTGGCGCAGCCCCAGTCTCGCCCGCGGTCGGGACCGGACCTCGGGGTGAACCCCAGCGCTGTTATCGTAGCAACGCGTCTGGAACGCCTGTGCGTTCTGAGGCACATAAACAAAAAGAAGCAGGAAACAAAGGCCAGAGTCGGTCAGGGACTCCCGCTGGCTCAGCGTTGCGTGCGCGCAGGATCAGGTGATGGAGCGGACTGGCGGCTGCAGGCCTGAGCGAGACCTGAGGTGACTGATCAGGCCTGGACACGTTCAGACCGAAGTGCCTGTGGAGTCCACAGGCTACTCAGTCACGCGAGTCACCCGACTGCACCCCTCAGAACTGCAGACCTTAAAAACTGCGTTTTTTAATATTTATTTCGATTTTCTTTGTGATGTCGCACAAAGTTACACCCACACAGTTACACACACGCACATAAAATGCGGGATGGAAATATGAAAACATTTATTTCCCCAATACGCTTGGGAAATTACCAAAAGCAGTCAAAAATCTAATTGTTATTAAAAATCAAGCGATTCACAGATGTACGATGGTATCTGTAATGAGCTGCCTTTGGTGTTCTGGCACTTGTTGTGGAGGTAGATCTGACTGCATTCTTGTTCTAGTTATTTATTTGAAAGTATTGAGAGAATTTGGTTTAAATTTCAGCAAACCTTTGCTCTTAGGAGAATGTCTGTGAGCGTGGCCTGGCCTGGCTGTGCTTTACCCTGGCCTGGTCTGGGTGTGTGTTACCCTGGCCTGACCTTGTCTGGGTGTGTGTTACCCTGGCCTGGTCTGGGCGAGATGGTGTGTGCTACCTTGATGGCGACAGTAGCGGTGATTGGTCCTTGCTGGTGTCCGCAGGCCCGGACAGCCCCTCCTCGCCCCTGAAGGACGTGAGTGGGCGGAGCCAGGCCGCCAGGCTGCGGCAGCAGGCCCTGCAGGACCGCCTGGGGGAGTGCCTGAGGGAGCTGAAGCACCTGTGCATCCGAGAGGCTGTGAGTCCTGCACCTGCACCTGCACCTATACCTATACCTACACCTGACCTGCACCTACACCTACACCTGCAACTACACCTACACCCACACCTACACATGCACCTACACCTACACCTACACCTGACCTGCACCTGCACCTATACCCAGCCTACACCTGCAGCTACACCTAAACCTCACCTACAGCTGACCTGCACCTGCACCTACACCTACACCTACACATGCACCTCTACCTAAACCTCACCTACAGCTCACCTGCACCCAGCCTACACATGCGCCTACACCAGTGGTGTCAAACTCGTGCCATGGAGGGCCGTGTGTATGCAGGTTTTCATTCCAGCCTCAGATCTTGATTATATAATTAGTTAAATTATTTGCTGAATTAGGGATGCAGGTTTGTGCACAATGGTGACCCGACGTCTATGGTGACCCGCATTGTCTAAATAAAATTTTTCTTATATTCTGTGCTTCAATGCAGTTAAACGCATATGGCTGAATGAGTAATTGGACTCAATTAAGGCAGCATTAATTGGTTGGAATGAAAACCTGCATACACACGGCCCTCCATGGCACGAGTTTGACACCACTGGCCTACACCTACACCTGACCCACACATGCCCCTACGCCTATGTACCCCTAAACCCATATCCCCAATTACACCCATACCCAACCCATACCCCCCCCATATCCCCACCTACACCCATACCCAACCCATACCCCCCCCCATATCCCCACCTACACCCATACCCAACCCATACCCCCCCATATCCCCACCTACACCCATACCCAACCCATACCCCCCCCATATCCCCACCTACACCCATACCCAACCCATACCCCCCCCATATCCCCACCTACACCCATACCCAACCCATACCCGCCCCCCCATATCCCCACCTACACCCATACCCAACCCATACCCCCCCCCCATATCCCCAACTACACCCATACCCAACCCATACCCCCCCCATATCCCCACCTACACCCATACCCCCCCCCCCCCCACCCCATCCATTCTCCCAGGTTTGGAAGTGTTCCACAGAGAGCCCTCAGAACACACAGCATTTTTTCCACATCTTACACCCAGATTGCTCCCCACCCCCCCCCACCCCCCCGTTCGCCCCTCCGGGCAAAAACTTTGCTCCTGTCTGACAAAAAATGTTGTTCTTCTGGCAAAGTCGTTTATCATCACTCATCATCAGTTGGCAGCACGGGGGCTTCAGTTCTTGGGTAACGACTCGGCCTCGCCGGGGAGCGAAATATCAGATCACTGAACCTGATCGCATTTTCACACCGACGCGATCGTGCCGAGGCTTGTCCAGGTGCGATGGAATGAGGCCGTTCGGGGGCTTCTGCAGCTGAGGCCCGGGCCTGAGCCTTAGCGTTAGCGTCGTCTCTGCCTGTCCTTTTGGGGGGCGACAGCTCAGGAGGTAAGAGCGGTTGTCTGGCAGGGGTTGCCGGTTCGATCCCCCGCCCTGGGCGCGTCAAAGTGTCTCTGAGCAAGACACCTAACCCCTAATTGCTCCCAACGAGCTGATTGGTACCTTGCATGGCAGCCTTTCACCGTTGGTGTGTGAGTGTGTGTGTGTGTGTGTGTGAATGGGTGAATGAGAGGCATCAATTGTAAAGCGCTTTGGATTAAAGCGCTATATAAATGCAATCCATTTTGCGTCCATTTACCTGTGATGCATCTACACAGAAAGGCGGGGGTGTGTCTTCTTCAAACAAAGGTTACATAACCTAATGTTGTTGTACACAATTAAGCAGCCATGATAAATCTGGTAGAGGCAGAGCTCTCATTGCTAACTTGTGAGGGTTAGTGGTGCTGTGGATGCTGCAGGAGGTGATGTGTTGGTAAATGAGTGTGTGAAGGTGTTGGGCAGGTGAAGACATTCCTACCTGTTGTGAAAGGGGGGGGGGGGGGACAGTAGGATTGCGCAAGCAGGATACCTGTGAGTAATGGCTGTGTCCTGACTTGTTACGATGTGCCCTGTAGAGTTAGTAAGAGATGCTGGATGTAACCGTTTCGTTTGGGGGGGGGGGGGGGGCGGCGCGCAGGGAGGGGAAGCTAATCTTATAGTCATCTGTAAATGCTGGGATTGGTGTTGATCTGTTGTGGGAAAGTCACCAAATGGTGTTACTGTATTGGCTTGTTCGATGCTGGAAAGTACAATGGAAATTCCCCGAAAACAGGAGGAAGTGCCTTTCCAAGCTTCTATTTACTGGCAGAGCATTATAATAAATATGTGAACTGGGGCAGTTCACCCGAAAGTGAAATTAAGGTATATTTCCACTCATCCGGATAGTTTCGTTGAAATCTCACAAGTTTCCTGGATATCCACTGTTGCTCACCCTGATGCAACACACCTCAACAGTTTTTGTGGTGGCTCAAAGCACCAAAAATTTATAAAAAAAGGAAAGACAGCAACATCCCTTTCCAAATATAATGCCACAGTTACTCGCAAAAACATCCACAGACCTTGATGTTCATGGTTTCATCGAAACTACTTGCGTCTGTAAATCCAGGCTGTAAATCCAGGCAAAGTCTCAAACAGAGCATGCCAGTATTCTCGGGTGCTGCGTCAACACACTGAAGCGATGTTTTAAAACCACGCTGACCCCGCGCCCCGGAATCCCGCCGTGCTTTGGCTGAGACTTCGTGCGGATGCACACAGCTGGCGTACTCTGGCACATTGAAAAGTTTGCGATTGTTACGTTACATTACAGGCATTTAGCAGACGCTTTTATCCAGAGCGACTTACACAACTTTTTTACATTGCATTTTACATTGTATCCATTTATACAGCTGGATATATACTGAAGCAATTTCGGTTAAGTACCTTGCTCAAGGGTACAACGGCAGTGTCCTACCCGGGAATCGAACCTGCGACCTTTCGGTTACAAGCCCAGTTCCTTACCCACTGTGCTACACTCTGTCCTAAATAGGAGCTATTACTCGATTCTGCAGGGACTAGCAGTGCTCGTGTGGTGTGATGCGTGAGGACGAACAGTGTAGTCCCTGTCACTCACAGAGAGGGCATTGAGCTGCCCACCTTCGTGAACCCCCATCATGCTCTGTGTCCGAACTCCGCTGCGTTGGGCCGGTTTGCTTGACGCGGCTCTCCCTCTCTCTCGCAGGAGCTGACCGGGCATTTGTCCTCGGACTACCCCCTGTTGCCCGGCGAGAAGCCGCCAGTCATCCGTCGGCGAGTCGGGACCGCCTTCCGGCTGGATGAGGAGAGCATCCTGCAGGGCGGAGAGGTACGGGGTCTCCCACCCGGGGGGGCAGGGGCGAGGGGGCGGAGCTCTCCAGGCTGGACTCGGACACGGACAACAGACTGTGGGAAACATTGCGTTACATTGCTTTACATTACAAACACCTGTCAGACGCTCTTATCCGGAGCGACGCACAGTAGTGGAGAAAAGTGTTCATCTCAGGAATACAAATATTCTCTGTCAACAAGAAGGCACAGAGGCCCATTAATAATCAATAAGTGTAATATTAATCTTATAAACAGCAATGCGTATTGTGACTAAAGAAAGCGCCATTGGACAGATAATCTTTACGCAAGTATAACTATGTATAAATATAAGGGAAATAAGGAAATCCAGAGAAGGAGAGAGATAAAGAAAGGTTATCTAAAAAGGGGTCAGGGGAGCCATGGTGCGATGTGAAGAAGGGTGTCTTCAGTCCGTGTTGGAAGCTGGGCAGGGTTTCTGCTGCACTGACTGCAGTAATAACACATTTAAAAAGACACACGTGAGCCTGCTGCTTATGTCACAAAGCCGGCTCTGCTGAGTCATCGCTGTTTCGTGTTCTCTTCGGGGCGTTTTTAATGCGAGGAAGTAGCATTTGCTTAAGCTCATAACAGGTTGGAGTTCAGCTGGGTCTCACCTGGGCCTGTTCTCGTTCCCCCCCTGTCCCCCCCGTCCCCCCCCTTAGCACCCGGAACTGGGCCCCCTGGAGGCGGAGCTGGCGCTGCAGCTGCAGATTTACGAGGCGGCCCGCAGACTGTGCCATGAGGAACACCTGAGCCGGGCGGTGAGGCGCAGCCGGCTGCAGCAGTGCCAGGGCGCGCAGCGGAAACTGCAGGAGCTGCAGGAGGCCGCCTTCCAGCTCCGGCTCCGCCTGGGGCGCGGCTCGCCCTGCCCGCCCCGCCCGCCCCGCCCCGATAGGCCCCCGGGTGAGGTCACTTCCTGCGCGATGCTCGGAACAATGCGAGGGCGGGTTTCTGGGGAGAGAAATTTTTGGCTGGTCACGTCGCTCAAGACTGTGCCACGTTGCTCACGTTGGGTTCCACATTAAACTGTTAAACTGAATTTTATGTCATTATTATATAACATTATTATTACAACGTTATCATAACTTGGTACGATGTCCATTTATGCGGCTGGATGTTTCCTGAAGCAATTCAGGTTAAGTACCTTGTTCAAGGGTACTACGACAGTGCAGTCTGATGCAGTCTGTGTTCTGTGTTTCCAGATCTGGGCACTTCAGATAACACCTCCCTGTCAGACTCCGCTCTGCAGGATGAAGGTGAGGAGAAGTGGCTTTACACTACACTACATTATATTACACTACATTACATTACACTGCATTACACTACATTACATTAATTACACTACACTACATTACATTACACTGCATTACATTAATTACACTACATTACATTACATTGCACTACATTACATTACAATACACTGCATTACATTACACTGCATTACACTACATTACATTAATTACACTACACTACATTATATTACATTATATTACACTGCATTACATTAATTACACTACATTACATTACACTGCACTACAGTAGATTACATCATATTGGATTACATTACATTACACTACATTACATTAGATCATATTGGTTTGCATTACGTTACACTACATTACATTACATAATTTTAGATTACATTACCTTATAGTACATTACATTACGGGTTCCCATCGGAAACAATAAACTGAAACAACTAAGACAAAAGAAAGTAGAACCCAGGACTGCTTTTCAGCACGCTGCTGGGATGCGCTGGCCAACTTTTTCAGTTGACCAGTTTCACTCTTAGTGTTATGTTCTCAGATAAACAAAACTGAAACTAAATTAAACGAAAATCAAAACGCACTGTGAGCTCCCGGTCTCGGCCCTGAACTGGGGAGAGGAACACACCGTTAAGCACCTGGGCTGATTAGTTAAAGCAGCAGGTGCGTGTGCTCTCTCCACCAGCTGGCGCAGCCAATATGGTTCAGCGCTGGACCAAATGCTACAAGTACATTACATCATATTAGATGAAATTATATTACATTACACTACATTATGGTACATTACTTTATATTACATTACATTCACTGTGCTGCTGTGCATGAAGGCTAGTGGGCTGTTCAAATAAAAACATAAAGATTCTGCTCGCTCTCCATTTCTCGGTCCCTGGTTTTCTCGGGCAGAAGGTGAAAAGGGTTCCGAATCGTGAGGAGTGACCTCTTTCCTCTTTTCAGAAGAGGTGCCGAGCCAGGGTTCAGACCGAAGCCTGGAGGCCTCTCCGGTGCCAGACCCCCTCCAACCTGCTCCAGGGTCCCCCCCGCGCCCTCTGCACGCCCCATGGTACCCCCCCCTACAGGTCCTGGAGGAGCTGACGCCCTGTCACAGCCCCAGCCTGGATTACGACAAGCCCCCCATCCAGAACTCTCCGTGGACCGAGTCCAGTCTGGACCAGCCCTACCAGAAACCAAAGAAGAAGAGCCGCTCGGCCTGCAACAGCCACACCAGGTAAACGCTGACGTTCCCCCTCCCAGTGTGATAACGTGTAAATCAGGATCCGGTACTGCGACAAAACCAGGTGTGTGTGTGTGGGTGGGTGTGTCCCTGTGTGTGTGTGTGTGTGTGTGTGTGTGTGTGTGCGCGCGCCTGTGTGTGTGTGTGCCCCTGTGTGTGTGTATGTGTGTAGGTGTGCCCCTGTGTGTATGTGTATGTGCGTGTGTGTGTCTGTGTGGGCCTGTGTGTGTGTGTGTGTGTGTGTGTGTGGGTGGGTGTGTCCCTGTGTGTGTGTGTGTGTGTGTGTGTGTGTGTGCGCGCCTGTGTGTGTGTGTGCGTGCCCCTGTGTGTGTGTATGTGTGTAGGTGTGCCTCTGTGTGTATGTGTGTGTCTGTGTGTGTGTGTGTGTGTGTGTGGGTGGGTGTGTCCCTGTGTGTGTGTGTGTGTGTGTGTGTGTGCGCCCCTGTGTGTGTGTATGTGTGCCCCTGTGTGTATGTGCGTGTGTGTGTGTCTGTGTGAGCCTGTGTGTGTGTGTGTGTGGGTGTGTGTGTGAAAAAGACTGAAAACCACAATTATTTGAGTCTAATGCCAGCTTTGCCATCAGAAATGAGCAACAAACAGGTTTGGGATGAGCGAGTTCCTTGAAGTGGTTTCATTATGCTGGGTGTTGCGTTACACCTTCTGATTTCACAGAAGATACAGAAGGATAAAATGTTTTTTTTCCTGTCCCGGACTGTTGATTCCTTAGGATTGAACACGTGGGCTGTTTCAACATTCTCTCTAGTGGAACAAATCCATCCCACTCCTTTGGACATGGCACCCAAAATGCAAGATTACAGTTCAGAGTTTTGGCTTGTTGTCTGGCTATTTTTTTCTTGGTAATTTTATTGACCTGCTAAAGCAAAAAACCTGTATTGTAAGCAGCTCATCCAACTGTTTTTAATTCCTGATACACTGCCTCGGGGTGTTCAGCTGGATGAGATGTATAGCTTGATCATCTTTGTTTTCAAATGCAGACTCAAAGTGGAATTTTTGAGGAGTCTTATCCTAAAAAAATCTTGGGTCTCGCACGTTGTGTGGAAAACTAGAAGCAGGAGCGTGAATCTGAGCGTAAAGTACTTAAATGCACACAAGTTCCCGTCGTGTGGAAGTACATCCTGGGTCACATTCTCTCTGGTCTTCCTCTCAACCTCCCCTCCTCTTCCTCATATTTCCGTATCGTTTTTTTCCCTCCATGTTTAGCAGCCCGATGGTGACCCCCACGGTCACCCCCACGGTCACCCCCACGGTCACCCCGATGTCCACCCCCGCGTCGACCCCAGTGGACTCCCCGTTCGGAAGCTCCGCCCACCCGTTGCACTTCACTCCAATCAAGGGCCTGGAGCTACGCCACGCCCAGTGCCACAGCGCCCCCTGTACCCCGGAGCTGCAGCTACGCCGGCAGCAATCGCAGTCTTTCAGGTCGGCGTTGCCATGGTTACCAGTGTTACTCACTAGCCTTCATGCACAACAGCAGTTTTTGGTGTTCTTGCCACTGACTCCTGCTGTGGCTTTCGTCCAGAGGTTATGAAATATCTAAATAAATATATATTTTTTAATCTAAAATAAAAAAACTGCAGTATCAGTTGAATATTTCAGATAAACACATCCTTGGATAGAATCAGCTTACAGTTGAGGTAGCAAAAACATTAGTGGCTTTACAAAGTCAGGTTGGCACTAAACTGTTAAAGTGTTTTGAAATCCTTAAACTACTGGTAACTAGGCAACTGAGGTTCCACTAGTTCAGGGGGATTGAATTACCAGTCTTTCTGCAGCACCTTTCTCAGCTGATGAATCGTTACATTATTTGTATTCTTCATTCGAGGATTTGTATTCAGCTCTGAAGGGTAGAAATCCTGCAGGTTTCCTTTTATAGCAGCCTGTCGATGTCACCTCCTCTTTCTAGAGTCTTTGCTGCCTGCAGGATCTGACCTCTGACCTCGCGGACAAAATGTTTAAATAACTAAAATCCACAGTTCTCCCAGTCTTTTCCCTTATCATATTCACAGATTAATTCATTTAGCTTTGATGGACATTTTTTTTGGTTGAAAGTTAGAATATTTGTCTTTATATTAGCTCCTCTCTTAAATTTAGCAACCTTTATGCCTTTATAGCTCCTCTTCCGCTACAGCTTACTAGCTAGCTAACTAGCTTAGCGTATGCAGATTTGGTTGAAATCACAACGGCTAAATGCTTAATTACATTTTGCAACACTGAAGGTAATTGCAGTCGAGTCATACAGCACAAAACACTCAGACTTGTGTAACGCTGGGTAATTTGTATTAAATGATTTAAGGCTCATCTCTTAGTAATGCTTAATGAAATGAAAATGTGACGTTTCTCCCGGCAGGCTGCCCAGCAGAGAGCTGTCCCATGAGTCCGGTCAGCCCCGGGGACGGTCACGGCTGGCGAGGAGACGGATCGTGGAATTTGGGGAGGCGCCGGGGGAACGTGGCCCCCTGCAGGTGGGGCCGGGAAGTATGCTGTACCCGTCCAGCTCGGAGGACAGCTGCTCTGAACACTCGGCTCCCTCCTACGCCAGCTCTCCCTGCTGCGACTTCCCCGTGGAGCTGACCGACCCGCGGCTGCCCCAGTACGGGTACCCCAACGATGGGCCCCACGGTGGGCCCCGGCCCAACGATGGGTCCCACAGTGGGCCCCAGCCCTACGATGGGCCCCACAGCAGAGCCCTTCCCTACGATGGGCCCAACGATGGGTCCCACAGTGGGCCCCGGCCCTACGATGGGCCCCACAGTGGGCCCCGGCCCTACGATGGGCCCCACAGTGGGCCTCGGCCCTACGATGGGCCCCACAGTGGGCCCCCGCCCTACGATGGGCCCCACAGTGGGCCCCGGCCCTACGATGGGCCCCACAGCAGAGCCCTTGCCTACGATGGGCCCCACAGCAGAGCCCTTGCCTACGATGGGCCCCACAGCAGAGCCCTGCCCTACGATGGGCCCCATAGTGGGCCCCTGCCCTACGATGGGCCCCACGGTGGGCCCCTGCCCTATGATGGGCCCCACAGCAGAGCCTACACTGGCCCCCATGGAGGGCCCCTTCCCTACGATGGGCCCCACAGCAGAGCCTACACTGGCCCCCATGGAGGGCCCCTCCCCTACGATGGGCCCCACAGCAGAGCCTACACTGGCCCCCATGGCGGGCCCCTCCCCTACGATGGGCCCCACAGCAGAGCCCTCCCGTACGATAGGCCCCATGGGGGGCCCGTGACCTACACTGGCACCTTCTACAAGAACCCCATGCACCAGTCCAGCCCCAGTTTTTACGGGGGGTACATTGAGGACAACAGGGGGTACCCTCCCGAGATGGACATCAGAAGACTGTACTTGGGCCCTCCACCACCCTCCGGCCCCGCTGGCCCCCCGGGCCGATATGAGCACTGGTACGAGGAAGCACCCCAACGGCCAATGCTCAGGGCCCTGCCCCCCCACATTCGGCTGTCCCGAGCCCCCTCCCTTAGAGAGCACCCCCCTCACCCCCAGGGCAGGGGTCTTCCGTGCGATCTGGTGTCCGATGGGCTGAAGTCCTGGCAGCAGCGCGGCCAGCAGGGGGCGCCACCGCGGCCCCGGTCGCTCGACCGTCAGGGCGCGGTCCGCGTGCGGAGCGTCCAGGAGCGGGAATCGCCCCTCGCCCATCCCCCCCGGCAACATCGCCAACCGCAGCAGCAACCGCCGCACAGGTACCAGGAACAGGTAAACAAAACCTGCTCATTATATTAACAACATACAATAAACTGATCTGTGATTTTCCTCTCTGACAATCATTTTTCATTGTAGTCTCCCATCTTCGCTGTGTCACAAACGTGCTGTGTGACGTATCCTACAATGAGTGAGAGAGCTAATGTGTAAGGAGCCCTTGAATGAGAACAAAAGATTAAAAAATGGAAAATTAACAGAATTTTCATGGGAGTGTGAATACTGAGGTGTGTTTTCTTGTGTTAGGCGCAAAGTATTTGAAATTCAATTTTCGATTACGTTTTGGACAAACCCATTAATAGACATTTAAAACCCAAAGCCTGTGCCCAGCGCTGATGTTTAAGTATAAACTGCACACAAAACTGCTGTCTGGTGGGTTTATTTTTGTTCTGAACATAAAGGTTCTTTAAAATGCCGCCATAACAGTGTTTGCAATTTGATGCCTATTTTTGACTTGCCGCAGTTATGCCTGAGGGGAAGGATGCAGACTGTTTTATTGTTAGGAAACAATATTAAAAAATGGTGGAGAGTTTTATTGGGTGGGGTGCTCTTTTAGGGCAGGGGATTGTGGGTAGTTCCGAGGTCCCAGAGGTATCTGGAGCGAAGCACACCTGCGTCTTCTTTTCAGTTGGTTTCCATGGTTTCGGGCAGTATGGTTCAGACACCCGCTCGGAGTAGAGAAAGGTAAATTCCGCACAGACGTTAGGAAGTACTTTTTCACACGGGGAGTTGTCACTGTGTGGAATAGCTTGCCAGATCATGTAGTAGAGGCAGGAAACACTGGCGGTTTTCAAGACCAGGCTTGATACGGTGCCAGATGCTCTCCAGTTTCACAGGTAAACCGCGCGCTAGGTAGGCTTCGGTGGCAGTAAAGTGGCAGGCATTGTTGGTTGGGCTGAATGGCCTGCTCTCGTCATTATATTATGTGCAGTAAGCCAGCACGCCCAGGTGTACAGGTGTGGCGGTGCATGTGTGGCTTAGTGGTTTAGCGGCTTTACCTGTGTTTGAGTCCTAGGTGAGATGCACTCACGATAGGCAAAACATAAGCTGTGAAATTTGCTCTTACGTATCCTCGCTATGCAGTGAACGGTTCAAGACTTGGTCTGAATAGCGATGTATCTTCTGAGCCTTTTTACGAGCCTGAACCAGCGAACGCACGTCCTTTTTGGGGATCTCAGAGGGCGTCTGGCCTTATCCCAGGATCCATCACACCTGGAGACTCGCTGCACATGAATCACCTGGAACTGACAGGTTCACGATAAAACAGAAACGCACGTGCCCAGGAGTCCTTTCAGAACTGAGGGGGTGCAGCCGGGTCGATGTTTTGGAGCGCGTCAGGCGTTAGCATTGTCGGTCCTTTGTGTTCGCTGTCGAGGGTAATCGCAGGGCTGTCCGGATCATTGTGTCTTTAGGAAAGCTGGGATGTTTGGAAACTCCCTGGAGGCCGTGGCGTTTTTATGCTGGTGTGTTATCTGACGGCGAGGCTGTGTACACACAGTATCAGGAGGCATATCTGGGTTTCCAGCGCTTTGCTTCCTCAACAGGATCCAGCATGCACTTCTGCAGACCGCATCATGGAGTGACAGAACGTCATTCGAGCGATTGTGTCATAATGCGTAATTTATGATCGCTAACCACATGGGGCATTTTTGTTTTTTGGGTGGGGGAGTTGAGAGACTTTGAACCGCAGTATGAGTCGTTCAGTAGTCATCAAACCAAACCACAGAGGTTCTGATGGTTGCTGCTGAAGCGGAAACCCCAGTTTACACGGAAGTCTCTATTAATTTATTCACCTATTCGTTGTTTTCCTTCAAATGTTGTGGAAGAATATTGCGTGGCGCATTCATGCCAAAAATTTGCTTGGCAGTTAAAGTCATTAAATCCATAAATGCCTTTGAAGTAGTCATCTGTCAGTATAGATTAATGACATTAATCTATGTAAAAATAATTAATTTATGTAAATATTATGCATATGTAGCAATGACACCAGCATCTTTATGCTGATAATGTTTTGTGTTGATGATTATTGCATTGTAATATTGTGTGTGTGTGTATACATTTGTAACAAAAGCCCTTCTAGGGACAAACATTGTGAATTTCCTTGTGCTGTCAATGTTATGATATATAACATCAGACTATTTGTTAAATACTCTGTGTATCAGTCCCTATTCACATAAATATTTTAAAAATATAACATAGGCTACACATACCGAATCTAAATCAAAGCTGGAAAGCAGAAACTGCGTAGCTGACGAACGGCTGTGGCATTAATACCATGTGACTCTCGGGTATGCGCTGCTGGTAATGGTGCCTGACTGTGGGGTCTGTGGCCAGAGATGCACTGCAGCATTCCAGGGTTTATTGGCTCGTGAGTGTGAGAGAGAGAGAGCTCTGACAAAGCAGGGTCATGTGACTGTAACCAGGTCATGTGACCGTAAACCAGGACCTGTGGGAGACTTGGGCTAAGTGGCTACATTCCCCCTCCTGCTGGTGCCGCCTCAGCAACAATGGATGTGTTGACAGGCTTTAAAAAATAAAAAAAAAAGGTCAGTGGCTGCATTTATTAGCCAGTGTTTTTTTTTTTTTTTTTTTGGAACAGGCATCCATTATCCTAGCTTTGTGTCTTCCTGTTGAAATCACATTCGTCCCCTGTGACAGAGCAAACGAGCCAGAAGGGTGGCGGTGTTAGCGTGACGGTTAGGGGACTAGGGCTTGCGATTTTGAGACGGCTAGTTTGCTTCCCTGCTGGGCCACTGATATTGTACCTGAATTGCTTCAGCGAAATGCAGAGCCATGTTCGATGGCCTGTACGTTAAAAATATGAGCTGTGTTAACCCGCACTGGATAAGAGCATCTGCTTACTGCCAGAATGTAATGAAATGTTGTTTCATTCTTGCCTGGTGGTGTGTCAGTCACCAGCTTTACACACACACACACACACACAGACACACACACACACACACACACACACACACACACAGACACAGAGGTCATGTTGATGTGGTGTTGATAGGACTCTGTGTGCTGACTGTGGAGCCTGAGTGTGTAAAGCAGGGCTGCCCAACCCTGTCCCCGGAGATCTACCTCCCTGTAGGTTTTCACTCCAACCCTAACAAAGCACATCTCATTCAACAGCTAGAGCAGGCCTGCCTAACCCTGTACCTGGAGATCTACCATCCTGTAGATTTCCACTCCTGCTCTAACAAAGCACACCTCATTCAGCAGCTAGTCACAGAGCTGCTAATTAGCAGAATCAGGTGTGCCACATCAGGGTTGAAATGAAAACCTGCAGGATGGTAGCTCTCCGGGGACAGGGTCAGGCAGCCCTGGTACAAAAGGGAATTGGGAGTTTCTCTCTTTCTGTAACACGGCGAGTCACAGTGTGACACACCCGCCTCTCCCTCCCGGCCATCCCAAACCCCACCTCCTCTGAGTAAATCTGAGGAGAGATTCAGCTGCCCTACAGCTGCCCTACCCTACGGCTGCCCTACAGCTGCCCTACAGTTGCTCTACAGTTTCCCGAGATTCCGCTGCCTCTCAGTAGAGCGCAAACCCACCAGAGTGAGGCGGGCAGCCATGTTGGGGTGGCCATGTTTGGGCGGCAGTGTAGTACAGTGGGTAAGGAGCTGGTCTTGCAACTTGAAAGATCACAGGTTGGATCCCCTTGAGCAAGGTACTTAACCTGCACTGCTTCAGTATTTATCCAGCTGTATAAATGGATGCAGTGTAAGTGCTGTGTGTAGAAGTTGTGCAAGTCGCTCTGGATAAGAGTAATGTAATGCAATGAGTGAGTCAGAAATCTCTCCACCCACAGTACTGACCTCTTGGGTGTGTCTGAGACTCTTTTTTGCTGTTGGCTGTAAAATGTCTTCCTTTTCAAGGCTTGACTTGTGCAGTGGCTCACACAATGGCTTAATTTTAAACGCGCTCCTTCTGCCTCAGCCACGAAGCGCACAGAACAGTGGGAGCATGTCTGGGCGCACAGAGAACAGAACGCGCTCGTGTTTCAGATGGCCGTGATAGTCACACAAATGCTCACAGTTGTGCAACTGCAAAGGACTTGCCTACCGGCTCAGTTTTCAGTGTAACTGATGGACAGTTGCAAAGTAAAATAATGTTGGCTGATACAGACCACTGTCTTTATCTCTAAATGTACAACACCATGACCCATCTTTACTGATTCTAGATTAAGCACAATAATACAGATTTAAAACATTTTTTTTTTTTTTTTTTTTTTTTTACCCTTTCTTAAACTTTTTTGAATTCTCAGTGGAAATAAGTCCAACATCCTAGAGACTTCAGTTTTGGGTCACCAGCAGGTCCTGTCTGGAGCTGTGTGTTCTGTGGACCCAGTGAAAGTCAGTAAAGTAAGCATTAAGCATATGCTCTTATCCTGAGTCACTTCAAAACTTTTTGTACATGCAATCCATTTATACCGCTGGATATTTACCAAATCAAGACCAGGTTAAAACCTAGTATATGGCTGGACCTAACGCACATGATCCGGCCGACCAATGGTGTAACTTCCTCACTCAGTTAGTCAGTCAGTTAGTCACTCACAGACATTTGCGTTTGTAGGGCTGGCCCCGCTGTTGCGGTCCAGGCAAAAATTCAGGTCCGCTAGCCTGCTCATGGGTGTACATCGACAACACCCTGCGAGGGAATCGATCTTGCAACCTCACCCTAACCCTAACCACTCTGCTGAACTGCTATTGTGGGATTTCACACCAGAATGTTCTGCCCTCACCTTCCTCTACTTGTGTGTGTTTTTTTTTTGTTTTTTTTTAAATGTTGTGTCGCTTTTAACTTCAGCCACTACCCCCCAATCACATTCCTGCAGCTGTGTCTTCTTCAGATGGTAACATGGCCGCTTCTAAATGTTTTCATGTGGGCTCCAGTATTTTCAACAGGTGTCGAAATACAAAATCTGTCCCCCCCTATACACACACACACACACACACACACACGCTAGCTCACACGCACGCTCACTCATGTGGTTACTTCCAATCCAATCTGTCCTGCTTCACTGACTGGCTGCTGAGTGACGGTCCTTTCATCCTCTCCCTTGTGGGTTCCCGCCGCTGACTGTTTTCACAGCGTGTGCTGTTAGTGGGCAGTCCCTGTGTCGGCTAGTCTATCCTCCCCTCACTGTGATTGGCCACAGCTGTGTTTACCCAGTGTCAATCAGCCAACATCAAAGGAGTGACATGCGTTAGCCCTGGGCGAGGCTGCATTCCCCATACATCATGTTGCATGCATCACGGCCTCCTCCTCCTTCCATATTTAAAGCTCACCTTGTTGCCAAAGCATTGATTTAATGTGTGCTTGAAAACTCCTCGTAGTCACTTGCCATAGGGTTTGTTGTCAAATAGTTATTTTCCAGGAAAAGTTCCAATAAGTTCCATCATTTTAAATGATGATCACGAAACAAACTACTGATGAATTTTCATACCACCCCTAAATGCCCAGGGCATTGGCTTTCCCCACCAGTTGCTGCCTGTACAACCATGCTCTAACTCTAATGCATTCAGAAAATATAAGCATGTTAAATATTATTTGTGTTTATTCAGTAAGACAACCTTTACATGGGGCTATTTAAACACTGCATACCTTTCAAGTATTACCCCTGTGTACGGATAGATATGAGCTGAAGAAATGTCTTTAAGGTTCCTGAGTGAAGGGTTCATAGGCCATGCTGTGCCTTTGAAATATCAAATGAACCTGCCCTAGGCAAGGCTGCGGGGGGGGGGGGGGGGGGGTGGCTTATGTAACTATCTGAATCGGGGGGGGATGATTTCTCAGACTGATTAACAAAAGGTGGTCCATTTTCTCCCTTTTTTCCCACCCCCCCCACATGATTAGTGCCCCCCGCCCCCCATTCAGACGACACCCTAGGTGACCTCCGGGCAACAGCCCCCGCTGCAGGCTTTGGGTTTAGTGGCCCCCGACTCCTCCTCCCCTGCTCTGCTGTGCCACATTGCCACATTAGTGCCCTGGCTAAACGCACACCTGAAGAGTTTTAAACTCAGACCCCAGAGTGTCTCTCACCGTGTCCCATCTCTCTCTCTCTCTCTCTCTCTCTCTCTCTCTCTCCCCCTCTCTTTCTCTCTCCCTCTCTTCTGCAGGGCCCCCCCAGGCAGATCCTCCAGAGAGGGCCCGATGGAGCCCCGGTGCAGTGGTTCACGCAGGAGGACTCGGAGATCGCCAGCCAGGTGTAGCTGAGCGCAGGCCGGGCCCCTGGCTGGCGTTTCCCTCGTCCTGGAGGAGCTCGTCTATTTATTCGATTTGCGCCGCTGCTCTCCTGCTGGGGGGGGGTCTTGCCTTAAATGTGGATCATTGGGTTGTGGAGTGGCGGCCCCGTCTCGGGTACACCAATGTATGGCCAGCGTGACTGTTATTCTGTTTTGTTTTGATTTGTTTTTTACTGTGAAAAAAGAAAATTCTGATGTTTTTTTAAACTGAAAATGATTAATGGAAATTACTATTGTGATTTTATTTTGAAACCATGTTTTGATTATAAAGAGATTTCAAATATTGTACAGAAAAATATATATATTTATATATGTATGTGTGTGGATTTTTCTGCAATATTGAATAAAGTGGTAATTCCAAGGCAATTTATTATGCTCTCTTCTGAGTTGTTTCTGTTTGAAATGATGGCGTAATATAGGTCCCATACAACACATATCCTTAATTATATTTCATTAACGAAAATTACTCAGATTCTCACTTAGTTTTCCTGAAATTTGTACTACTGCAACATTTCTAGCCATAACACTATTGCCAATTACACAAGGCAGTAAAAACATTTAATTTCGCTGAAAGATGAATTATTCTGTTTAAATAAATTAGTTGAGTGGTGTAATTTATTAAAATCAATTGTTTTTCTTCATTTTAAGGTGTAAACAGAATATAGGATATGCCATTTTCTTGTAGGCTAGATTAGCTCAGCTGTTCCAAAGGTCTTGGTGGCCGTGTATTCTGGTTTTTGTTCCAACCACAATTGCAATCTCAGAATTTTAACAAGCTGTTAATTTTTCTTAAGCGTTTTTCATGTAGCTAAATTGACAAAACATCGGTATCATCGGTGGTCAAGCTTATTGCTAACTTGCCCAGCCGAATACGGCACTAGGTAGCCTAGTTAAACTGGCTAAAATTTAAACCAAGTTATGGTGAGCAATGCGGGCATGATTGGGTCAGAGTCGGTCAGATAAACAAACAAAAGTTTGTGCAATAGGTACACAAATCATGTGTTGTTAAGAACTATCACACATTGCATAGCCACTTTTAAGATATGATTTATGTCAAGATATGGTAGTCACAGCCGCTCATGTTAGTGGGACAGCGCTAAATTTGAAGAGGGTTACGCCGTGCACGAATATAATTAACTCATATTTAATTATATTCGTGTGTGTCTCGAATAAAGTTATATAGGCTATACAACGTATTTGTTAGTAAATTACAGTTTTGAACTTAATTTTCATGACACCGACGTCACCGCCACTATGTGTCATTAGAGGGCTGTCCTCTATATTTTAGAATCTCCAAGAACAAGTTCTCGAGGGTGGCTACAGTAGTGATACAAAATGAATTACTTGAATACATATTTTCTACAGAGAAGAACTTGTGACGTCTCCCGTCTTACTGAATAAACATTGTATCACTACTACTAGGGTTATAATATTAGGCTATGCTATCATAACGAATTTTGGTTTTAAATCCATGAGCTATGCGCTGCACTGAGCGACTGACCCTTGAAGCATATTTTGTGCGACGTTGGTTTTTCCCTTTTCAAAGCTTGTTAAACCGTTGAATGATTATGCTTATAAATCTATTGTCACACAAGCTCTGTAGAAATATTGGGTTGTAGAGCTTGAATACGCCACAAAAGCAGATTGTAGGCCTACCAATGTTGGCTACCAGACAAAATTGGGACGTGGCCTAGGCCTCATTTTGAATCATGGGAAAGTCAAGATGGTGCTTATAATATGGCGAACATAGGGCGTAGTTCGATCGCGCTTCGCGTTTGATCGCTATTTAGCTCACTGGGAACAGACTTGCCATGTATACGTTAGTTTACGTGTTTCTTCAGTCTTACCGGCAAACTAGTGCAATGAATAATTTTGCTTCACGTTACTAGTTATGACTGAAATGTATCTTCCATTTCCCCGCGTTATAGTCACGCTCGGACCTGATAACTAGAGGCCTCCTCTCGTCGAGAGCAGGAAAAGAGCGATCGATGTGTACGTTTGTGATTTTAATATCAGTTCTTCGATTCAGTAAACGGCGTTTATTATAAAAACAAACTAGGGCGGCATTGTACTACATGGGAAGTGAATTTAGCAAGATTTGTAGCTTGCAAAAAACAAAGTTAACGGTAATATCTTCTGGTTGCCAGAAAACTTGGCGCTACACAAAATGGCGACTTTTATGATGGCTACTTCAGTTATCGTTGCCGTTTCACGGTGAACTTGAACCTGAGTGTGTTTCCACTCTTGGATCTTCTAAGCCCTCCCAAGGAGCGAGGACGTCGCGGGAACAAAGGTATTTTTCTTGGCTTTTCCTTCTGGAAGCAGTAGTAGACATATTATGTTTGCTATATGAAATTCTGAATGAAGTTTTTGTAACTTTTAGATTAAAAAGGTTACATCAAGTCAATACCTGTTTAAACGTGATATTATCCAAAACACATGGCCTACAGTTACTTTTAAGTTACTTTTTCTTGTACAAGGCCAAAGGCTTTTAGCTAAGTAAAATAGCTGATTCGCCGTCTCACAAAACTAGAAAGATAAGCTTTGTTCTGGCTGTGGGCATCTATTCCTAGCCTGGACATGTTTTGGTCATCTAGTTTGATATAATCACAAGTAAGGGAAAATCTGTAAATTAACCCAAGCATGCTGAATGAAACGATGCATTAATTTAGGCTACATTATGTAGTTTAAAAATAAAAAAAAAACATCTTTGGCTACAATTTCTTGAAATTTTCATTTTTTTAACATGGTGGCAGGGGGAATCGAATCGAACACTTAGCCTAATTTTTAAAAATTGTACAAATATCCAGTAGGAAACCTGTGAAACAGTAGACTATGGTATTTTATAGTTTTGTGTTGCATTGTTTGATTTTATGTTTCTTGGGCGATTTCTATCTATGTTGCCTGTATGTATTTAAACTTTGTACTTTGCTTCTCTGTGAGCAGAATGAACTTGCAAAAGTGCTTAAGTGATGCTGAATCTAAGGCCACGTTTGTGGCTTTGTTTTCTGTGTGAAGTTGTATCTGAATTATTTGTGTTTTAAAAGGTCAGGGCATTCAGAAGTTATATAACATAAGAATCTGTGGTGAACATTGTTGTTCCTTCTGCAAAAAAAAAACAAAAAACAAAACAAAAAACACTTCGAAACCCTGCTGGTGCAGGAGTACAGGGTCTGAAAGAATCCACAATGAAAACTCGGCCTTCTCTTTGGAAATGTACCAATTTAAACTGCACCTAATTATCTGCACCTTGGCTCACCTAATTATCAACTTGTTTTGGATTGACCAGCCATGATAAAATGCTTAATCTAAAATGATGTCCTCTAACCCAGGGGTCTGCAACCCTGCTCCTGGAGAGCCAAGGGATCTGTTGGTTTTCACTGTTACACTACACTAACTCAATTAGAGCTGTTGATTACTCTGTTAACTTGCTTCCTTAATGGATCTACTACAGTATTTATCTTCAAATTGTTAAATTATGTACTGAGTACTGCGGACTACTTTATCCCGTTTGAAGAGTAGGCATTTTTTAAAATGTTTTTTCAACATTCCAAGTCAGTGTTCTACAACTTCATTGCATTCAGTTACCAGTCAGTGATCGTTACATGAACATTACATTGCTCTAATCACATGTTTGTGTTCTCACACCTTAATTGCTTGTGACTGTAAAGACTGCATCAGCAGTCTTCACTACCGAGATGTTGTGCGCAGGTGTAAGTCTCTGCGTATGAGCACCTGGTGAATTCCTATGGGCCGGTTTCACAGGCACAGTGATTAAATGTACCTGTCACTTGAAATGTTAGGTATTTAAGTTATTTTGCGCTTTTGTTGCATCTATGCATTTATATGTTGAATAATATGAAGGTCGTGTATAGCTCTGAATTGCTCTTGTTCTTGTCTTTGAGAAGTCAAAAAAGTTTTATGAATGTGTTTAAGAAAATCCGTACCTCAATCACTAATCTTAAATTAAACAGAAATGATTGCGTCAGAGCAGTGGTTTTCTACTCTGGTCCTGGAGTACCCCTGTGTATGTTGGTTATCAGATAAGATTTATTATTGTTAGTAGTAGTTGTAGTAAAAATAATAATAGTAATAATAATTCTTATAATGCTCCTTTTAAACATGAAAATGCAGCGAAAAGTACTGTACAATATAGCACTAAAGAAAACGATAAGATGCAGTATTAAAAATGGATTGAAATTATTCTTATTGTTGTATTCACATTTTGATGAGAAATTAAACGCCATCAAGTAATAATTATACGGTCGCTTTCAAAATCAATAATTGAATGCATCTTATTTTTACAAAACAATTATGCTAGGCTATAGCTTCCGAAACCGCTTGCTTCAATTTCCATCTTAAGCTATTTTTATACAGTCTCTGTTCTTAAGCTTTTTTTCAGAATGAGAGAGCAGAAGTTACGTGAACGATTCTCTGTCCCACAGTTTGTGTTTTAGTGAATTCGCTAAATGTGTGCGTATTAAATAGTAAGTTTCTAAGTTGTGCCTCTGTTATTTTCATTCTACTGGTAGTTAGTTTTGCTGTAACTTCACCTCGGATGGAGAGTAATTTTGAGGAGCGTCACAGATCTGCGCACATGCGCACTGTGAGTCTGTCATGCAGATTTCTCTTGTTCCTGTAATGTTTTCTGTTGCAAACCTTCCGAATTACGCAGAATACAAGTGAAATGATATACGACCGTACGTATACTGAGAAATTAATATTAATCGTCTATGCTCTCAAGGAATATTGTATTCAATATTTTGTTTACCTCTCACGTCCTGTGTGGACGATTCGTAAAATGTATCTTGCATGGCATTATGGGAAATACTTTAAAATTGTATTTCTACATGAAAATATAAATAACGAGCACCATTATTCTGACGTCTATAATGAAATCGGTCAATGTGCGAAATCGTAATTCTGCGTCATCGGGAACTGAGCAAGTGAATGATGTGATACCCGTCTGTGTGATAGATGTGGTGTGGAGTGGGTAGCCGTCAGGAAATGTGTACAACTCATACTTACCTGGCAGGGGAGATACCATGATCAAGAAGGTGGTTCACCCAGGGCGAGGCTCAGCCATTGCACTCCGGTTGTGCTGACCCCTGCGAATTCCCCAAATGTGGGAATCTCGACTGCATAATTTCTGGTAGTGGGGGACTGCGTTCGCGCTCTCCCCTGATATTCTGGTATGAAAAATAGTTAAGTATTATTAACAGTTACTTGGCCTTAGGCGTTCCTATGACTGACTCGGAGACGTGTAGGATGTAAGGGGATTAATGTAATGAAATGAATGCGTGTGTGTTGTGATGTACTGTTGGGTCCGTCCATGCAAACTTTACTTGTACTTGAAATATTTGTAACATGGGAATACCGGGTGCTGTAGTCTTTTTCGCGTTTTCACACAGTAGGACGCTATTTAGCAAGATAAATCACATAAGTCAGATATCAATCTTTTATGAGGTCAGAGCATTCAGAAGTTTGTAAAGTGAGAATCTGTGGTGGTCATTGTAGTTCCTTCTTAAAACAGAGATTATGCATGCACACTCCAAAAACCTAATGGTACAGGGTCAGAATGTTACACAAAAGATTCCCCAATGAAAACTCAACCTCTTAACTCAGAGGTGGTCTTAATTAGCCATATCATTTACACAATATTTTATTTTAGATACATTTTTTTGATAAGCGCAAAAGTGACCGTCAAAAGACTTCGTGTGCCTATATGAAATGTTTTACTGTGATCTAATCTGCAATCAATCTAGTGTTGGTGTGTGCAGCTATTTAGCCAGTTTAGCCAGGGTAATTGGTGGAAACGAGAACCTGCAGGGCTGGAATTGCCCACCCCTGCATTAACTTAGGCTCCGAAGAAAAAGCGACATTTTATTTAATCGTTCTAGTTTGGTTCGGTTCCCTGCAGGTCTTCACCACAAAGAGTAGTATTAGCTATCTGCGCATACCCCAAGGTATGGAACATGTTTTAAATCACCTTAAACACAGGATTCGCTGGAACAAAACAACAATGTCAGACACAGGGGGGTATAACTGGTCCAGGATTGAAAACCACTGTGTTGTGGGGCTGTTGCTTTTCTTCCGTTACTATTTAAACAGTATTGGCTCGTTAATCTTTCGCTTACGGCCACACCACCCTGAAAACGCCCGATCTCGTCTGATCTCGGAAGCTAAGCAGGGTCGGGCCTGGTTAGTACTTGGATGGGAGACCGCCTGGGAATACCAGGTGCAGTAAGCTTTTTTGCGTTTTGACACAGGAGGCCGCTATTTAGTATGGTATCAGATGAGATTTATTATTGATATTACTATTATTTTTACTACTAACAATAACTCTTAAAATGCTCCTTTCAAACATGAAAATGCAGTGAAAAGTAGCCTACTGTACAATATAGCACTAAATAAAACTGAGATGCAGTATTAAGAACGGATTGAAATTAATTTCTTTTTGAAGAGAAGTTAAACGCCATCAAGTCATAATTATACGGTCACTGTCAAAATCAACAATTAAATTCATCTAATTCTTTTCACAAAACATAACTATGCAATAGCTTCCGACACAGCTTGCTTCAATTTTTGTCGTAAGGTTTGTTTCAGAATGAGAGAACAGAAGTTACGTGAACGATTCTCTGGCGCGCTGTTTGTGTTTTAGCGAATTCGCCAAATATGTGCGTATTAAATAGTAAGTCTCGAGGTTGTGCTTCTGTTAGCTTCCGACACAGCTTGCTTCAATTTTTGTCGTAAGGTTTGTTTCAGAATGAGAGAACAGAAGTTACGTGAACGATTCTCTGGCGCGCTGTTTGTGTTTTAGCGAATTCGCCAAATATGTGCGTATTAAATAGTAAGTCTCGAGGTTGTGCTTCTGTTATTTTCATTATACTGGTAGTTATAGTTGGGTTTTGCTGTAACTTCAGCTCGGATGGAGAGTAATTTTGAGGAGCTTCACAGATCTGCGCACATGCGCAGTGTGAGTCTGTCATGCAGCTTTCTCTTGTTACTGTAATGTTTTCTGTTGCAAACCTTCCGAATTACGCAGAATACAAGTGAAATGACATACGACCATTTCTGAGCTGAGCATTTCATTTTCATCGTCTTTGCTGTCAACAAGGAATATTGTATTCAATATTTTGTTTACCTCTCACGTCCTGTGTGGACGATTCGTAAAATGTATCTTGCATGGCATTATGGGAAATACTTTAAAATTGTATTTCTACATGAAAATATAAATAACGAGCACCATTATTCTGACGTCTATAATGAAATCGGTCAATGTGCGAAATCGTAATTCTGCGTCATCGGGAACTGAGCAAGTGAAAGATGTGATACCCGTCTGTGTGATAGATGTGGTGTGGAGTGGGTAGCCGTCAGGAAATGTGTACAACTCATACTTACCTGGCAGGGGAGATACCATGATCAAGAAGGTGGTTCACCCAGGTCGAGGCTCAGCCATTGCACTCCGGTTGTGCTGACCCCTGCGAATTCCCCAAATGTGGGAATCTCGACTGCATAATTTCTGGTAGTGGGGGACTGCGTTCGCGCTCTCCCCTGATATTCTGGTATGAAAAATAGTTAAGTATTATTAACAGTTACTTGGCCTTAGGCGTTCCTATGACTGACTCGGAGACGTGTAGGATGTAAGGGGATTAATGTAATGAAATGAATGCGTGTGTGTTGTGATGTACTGTTGGGTCCGTCCATGCAAACTTTACTTGTACTTGAAATATTTGTAACATGGGAATACCGGGTGCTGTAGTCTTTTTCGCGTTTTCACACAGTAGGACGCTATTTAGCAAGATAAATCACATAAGTCAGATATCAATCTTTTATGAGGTCAGAGCATTCAGAAGTTTGTAAAGTGAGAATCTGTGGTGGTCATTGTAGTTCCTTCTTAAAACAGAGATTATGCATGCACACTCCAAAAACCTAATGGTACAGGGTCAGAATGTTACACAAAAGATTCCCCAATGAAAACTCAACCTCTTAACTCAGAGGTGGTCTTAATTAGCCATATCATTTACACAATATTTTATTTTAGATACATTTTTTTGATAAGCGCAAAAGTGACCGTCAAAAGACTTCGTGTGCCTATATGAAATGTTTTACTGTGATCTAATCTGCAATCAATCTAGTGTTGGTGTGTGCAGCTATTTAGCCAGTTTAGCCAGGGTAATTGGTGGAAACGAGAACCTGCAGGGCTGGAATTGCCCACCCCTGCATTAACTTAGGCTCCGAAGAAAAAGCGACATTTTATTTAATCGTTCTAGTTTGGTTCGGTTCCCTGCAGGTCTTCACCACAAAGAGTAGTATTAGCTATCTGCGCATACCCCAAGGTATGGAACATGTTTTAAATCACCTTAAACACAGGATTCGCTGGAACAAAACAACAATGTCAGACACAGGGGGGTATAACTGGTCCAGGATTGAAAACCACTGTGTTGTGGGGCTGTTGCTTTTCTTCCGTTACTATTTAAACAGTATTGGCTCGTTAATCTTTCGCTTACGGCCACACCGCCCTGAAAACGCCCGATCTCGTCTGATCTCGGAAGCTAAGCAGGGTCGGGCCTGGTTAGTACTTGGATGGGAGACCGCCTGGGAATACCAGGTGCAGTAAGCTTTTTTGCGTTTTGACACAGGAGGCCGCTATTTAGTATGGTATCAGATGAGATTTATTATTGATATTACTATTATTTTTACTACTAACAATAACTCTTACAATGCTCCTTTCAAACATGAAAATGCAGTGAAAAGTAGCCTACTGTACAATATAGCACTAAATAAAACTGAGATGCAGTATTAAGAACGGATTGAAATTAATTTCTTTTTGAAGAGAAGTTAAACGCCATCAAGTCATAATTATACGGTCACTGTCAAAATCAACAATTAAATTCATCTAATTCTTTTCACAAAACATAACTATGCAATAGCTTCCGACACAGCTTGCTTCAATTTTTGTCGTAAGGTTTGTTTCAGAATGAGAGAACAGAAGTTACGTGAACGATTCTCTGGCGCGCTGTTTGTGTTTTAGCGAATTCGCCAAATATGTGCGTATTAAATAGTAAGTCTCGAGGTTGTGCTTCTGTTATTTTCATTATACTGGTAGTTATAGTTGGGTTTTGCTGTAACTTCAGCTCGGATGGAGAGTAATTTTGAGGAGCTTCACAGATCTGCGCACATGCGCAGTGTGAGTCTGTCATGCAGCTTTCTCTTGTTACTGTAATGTTTTCTGTTGCAAACCTTCCGAATTACGCAGAATACAAGTGAAATGACATACGACCGTATACTGAGCATTTCATTTTCATCGTCTTTGCTGTCAACAAGGAATATTGTATTCAATATTTTGTTTACCTCTCACTTTTTCCTGTAAAGACGATTCTTAAAATATTGCCCTCATGGCATTATGGGAAATATTTTTAAAATTGTATTTCTACATGAAAATATAAATAACGAGCACCAGTATTTTGGCGTCTTTAATGAAATCGGCCAATGTCAGCAATCGTAATTCTGTGGCTTCGGGAGCTGAGCTAGTGAAAGATGTGATACCCGTCTGTGTGATAGATGTGGTGTGGAGTGGGTAGCCGTCAGGAAATGTGTACAACTCATACTTACCTGGCAGGGGAGATACCATGATCAAGAAGGTGGTTCACCCAGGGCGAGGCTCAGCCATTGCACTCCGGTTGTGCTGACCCCTGCGAATTCCCCAAATGTGGGAATCTCGACTGCATAATTTCTGGTAGTGGGGGACTGCGTTCGCGCTCTCCCCTGATATTCTGGTATGAAAAATAGTTAAGTATTATTAACAGTTACTTGGCCTTAGGGGTTCCTATGACTGACTCGGAGACGTGTAGGATGTAAGGGGATTAATGTAATGAAATGAATGCGTGTGTGTTGTGATGTACTGTTGGGTCCGTCCATGCAAACTTTACTTGTACTTGAAATATTTGTAACATGGGAATACCGGGTGCTGTAGTCTTTTTCGCGTTTTCACACAGTAGGACGCTATTTAGCAAGATAAATCACATAAGTCAGATATCAATCTTTTATGAGGTCAGAGCATTCAGAAGTTTGTAAAGTGAGAATCTGTGGTGGTCATTGTAGTTCCTTCTTAAAACAGAGATTATGCATGCACACTCCAAAAACCTAATGCTACAGGGTCAGAATGTTACACGAAAGATTCCCCAATGAAAACTCAACCTCTTAACTCAGAGGTGGTCTTAATTAGCCATATCATTTACACAATATTTTATTTTAGATACATTTTTTTGATAAGCGCAAAAGTGACCGTCAAAAGACTTCGTGTGCCTATATGAAATGTTTTACTGTGATCTAATCTGCAATCAATCTAGTGTTGGTGTGTGCAGCTAGTTAGCCAGTTTAGCCAGGGTAATTGGTGGAAACGAGAACCTGCAGGGCTGGAAATTGCCCACCCCTGCATTAACTTAGGCTCCGAAGAAAAAGCGACATTTTATTTAATCGTTCTAGTTTGGTTCGGTTCCCTGCAGGTCTTCACCACAAAGAGTAGTATTAGCTATCTGCGCATACCCCAAGGTATGGAACATGTTTTAAATCACCTTAAACACAGGATTCGCTGGAACAAAACAACAATGTCAGACACAGGGGGGTATAACTGGTCCAGGATTGAAAACCACTGTGTTGTGGGGCTGTTGCTTTTCTTCCGTTACTATTTAAACAGTATTGGCTCGTTAATCTTTCGCTTACGGCCACACCACCCTGA
This sequence comes from Anguilla anguilla, assembly GCF_013347855.1. Classification (NCBI taxonomy): domain Eukaryota; kingdom Metazoa; phylum Chordata; class Actinopteri; order Anguilliformes; family Anguillidae; genus Anguilla; species Anguilla anguilla. The sequence goes on along the minus strand of NC_049213.1, from coordinate 39,812,650 downwards.
AAACGCCCGATCTCGTCTGATCTCGGAAGCTAAGCAGGGTCGGGCCTGGTTAGTACTTGGATGGGAGACCGCCTGGGAATACCAGGTGCAGTAAGCTTTTTTGCGTTTTGACACAGGAGGCCGCTATTTAGTATGGTATCAGATGAGATTTATTATTGATATTACTATTATTTTTACTACTAACAATAACTCTTACAATGCTCCTTTCAAACATGAAAATGCAGTGAAAAGTCGCCTACTGTACAATATAGCACTAAAGAAAACTGAGATGCAGTATTAAAAACGGATTGAAATTAATTTATTTTTGAAGAGAAGTTAAACGCCACAAAGTCATAATTATACGGTCACTGTCAAAATCAACAATTAAATTCATCTAATTCTTTTTACAAAACATAACTATGCAATAGCTTCCGACACAGCTTGCTTCAATTTCCGTCGTAAGGTTTGTTTCAGAATGAGAGAACAGAAGTTACGTGAACGATTCTCTGGCGCGCTGTTTGTGTTTTAGCGAATTCGCCAAATATGTGCGTATTAAATAGTAAGTCTCGAGGTTGTGCTTCTGTTATTTTCATTATACTGGTAGTTCTAGTTGAGTTTTGCTGTAACTTCAGCTCGGATGGAGAGTAATTTTGAGGAGCTTCACAGATCTGCGCACATGCGCAGTGTGAGTCTGTCATGCAGCTTTCTCTTGTTACTGTAATGTTTTCTGTTGCAAACTTTCCGAATTACGCAGAATACAAGTGAAATGACATACGACCGTATACTGAGCATTTCATTTTCATCGTCTTTGCTCTCAACAAGGAATATTGTATTCAATATTTTGTTTACCTCTCACTTTTTCCTGTATAGACGATTCTTAAAATATTGCCCTCATGGCATTATGGGAAATATTTTTAAAATTGTATTTGTATATGAAAATATAAATAACGAGCACCAGTATTTTGGCGTCTTTAATGAAATCGGCCAATGTCAGCAATCGTAATTCTGTGGCTTCGGGAGCTGAGCTAGTGAAAGATGTGATACCCGTCTGTGTGATAGATGTGGTGTGGAGTGGGTAGCCGTCAGGAAATGTGTACAACTCATACTTACCTGGCAGGGGAGATACCATGATCAAGAAGGTGGTTCACCCAGGGCGAGGCTCGGCCATTGCACTCCGGTTGTGCTGACCCCTGCGAATTCCCCAAATGTGGGAATCTCGACTGCATAATTTCTGGTAGTGGGGGACTGCGTTCGCGCTCTCCCCTGATATTCTGGTATGAAAAATAGTTAAGTATTATTAACAGTTACTTGGCCTTAGGCGTTCCTATGACTGACTCGGAGACGTGTAGGATGTAAGGGGATTAATGTAATGAAATGAATGCGTGTGTGTTGTGATGTACTGTTGGGTCCGTCCATGCAAACTTTACTTGTACTTGAAATATTTGTAACATGGGAATACCGGGTGCTGTAGTCTTTTTCGCGTTTTCACACAGTAGGACGCTATTTAGCAAGATAAATCACATAAGTCAGATATCAATCTTTTATGAGGTCAGAGCATTCAGAAGTTTGTAAAGTGAGAATCTGTGGTGGTCATTGTAGTTCCTTCTTAAAACAGAGATTATGCATGCACACTCCAAAAACCTAATGCTACAGGGTCAGAATGTTACACGAAAGATTCCCCAATGAAAACTCAACCTCTTAACTCAGAGGTGGTCTTAATTAGCCATATCATTTACACAATATTTTATTTTAGATACATTTTTTTGATAAGCGCAAAAGTGACCGTCAAAAGACTTCGTGTGCCTATATGAAATGTTTTACTGTGATCTAATCTGCAATCAATCTAGTGTTGGTGTGTGCAGCTAGTTAGCCAGTTTAGCCAGGGTAATTGGTGGAAACGAGAACCTGCAGGACTGGAATTGCACACCCCTGCATTAACTTAGGCTCCAAAGAAAAAGCGACATTTTATTTAATCGTTCTAGTTTGGTTCGGCTCCCTGCAGGTCTTCACCACAACAGAGTAGTATTAGCTGTCTGCGCATACCCCAAGGCATGGAACATGTTTTAAATCACCTTAAACACAGGATTCGCTGGAACAAAACAACAATGTCAGACACACGGGGGTATAACAGGTCCAGGATTGAAAACCACTGTGTTATGGGGCTGTTGCTTTACTACCGTAACTATTTAAACAGTATTGGCTCGCTAATCTTTCGCTTACGGCCACACCACCCTGAAAACGCCCGATCTCGTCTGATCTCGGAAGCTAAGCAGGGTCGGGCCTGGTTAGTACTTGGATGGGAGACCGCCTGGGAATACCAGGTGCAGTAAGCTTTTTTGCGTTTTGACACAGGGGGCCGCTATTTAGTATGGTGTCCGATGAGATTTATTATTGATATTGTTAGTAGTAAAAATAATAGTAATAATAACTCTTAATGCTCCTTTCAAACATGAAAATGCAGTGAAAAGTCGCCTACTGTACAATATAGCACTAAAGAAAACTGAGATGCAGTATTAAAAACGGATTGAAATTCATTTCTTTTTGAAGAGAAGTTAAACGCCATCAAGTCATAGTTATACGGTCACTGTCAAAATCAACAATTTAATCCGTCTTATTCTTTTTACAAAACATAACTATGTAATAGCTTCCGACACAGCTTGCTTCAATTTCCGTCGTAAGGTTTGTTTCAGAATGAGAGAACAAATTACGTGAACGATTCTCTGGCGCGCTACATACACTGAGACGTGTATGTCACAACACACACGCATTCATTTCATTAATTCATTCCTCTACATGTATGTAGAGGAATGAATTAATGAAATGAATGCGTGTGTGTTGTGATGTACTGTTGGGTCCTTGGGTAGCCTACATGGGAATACCAGGTGCAGTAAGCTTTTTTGCGTTTTGACACAAGAGGCCGCTATTTAGTGTGGTATCAGATGAGATTTATTATTGATATTGTTAGTAGTAAAAATAATAGTAATAACTCTTACAATGCTCCTTTCAAACATGAAAATGCAGTGAAAAGTAGCCTACTGTACAATATAGCACTAAAGAAAACTGAGATGCAGTATTAAAAACGGATTGAAATTCATTTCTTTTTGAAGAGAAGTTAAACGCCATCAAGTCATAGTTATACGGTCACTGTCAAAATCAACAATTTAATTCATCTTATTCTTTTTACAAAACATAACTATGCAATAGTTCCCGACACAGCTTGCTTCAATTTCCGTCGTAAGGTTTGTTTCAGAATGAGAGAACAGAAGTTACGTGAACGATTCTCTGGCGCGCTGTTTGTGTTTTAGCGAATTCGCCAAATATGTGCGTATTAAATAGTAAGTCTCGAGGTTGTGCTTCCGTTATTTTCATTATACTGGTAGTTAGTTTGGGTTTTGCTGTAACTTCAGCTCGGATGGAGAGTAAATTTGAGGAGCTTCACAGATCTGCGCACATGCGCAGTGTGAGTCTGTCATGCAGCTTTCTCTTGTTACTGTAATGTTTTCTGTTGCAAACCTTCCGAATTACGCAGAATACAAGTGAAATGACATACGACCGTATACTGCGCATTTCATTTTCATCGTCTTTGCTCTCAACAAGGAATATTGTATTCAATATTTTGTTTACCTCTCACTTCGTGTATAGACGATTCTTAAAATATTTCCCGCATGGCATTATGGGAAATATTTTTAAAATTGTATTTGTATATGAAAATATAAATAACGAGCACCAGTATTTTGGCTTCTTTAATGACATCGGCCAATGTCAACAATCGTAATTCTGCGTCGTCGGGAGCTGAGCAAGTGAAAGATGTGATACCCGTCAGTGTGAAAGATGTGGTGTGGAGTGGGTAGCCGTCGGGAAATGTGTACAACTCATACTTACCTGGCAGGGGAGATACCATGATCAAGAAGGTGGTTCACCCAGGGCGAGGCTCAGCCATTGCACTCCGGTTGTGCTGACCCCTGCGAATTCCCCAAATGTGGGAATCTCGACTGCATAATTTCTGGTAGTGGGGGACTGCGTTCGCGCTCTCCCCTGATTTTCTGGTATAAAATTAGATGATTTTTCTTAATGGTTGCTGGAATAGTCAGGCTTAGACATTTAGCGACATGTATTTTTATTTTATAATAACGTGTGGCTTGACTAACCCATTAAATCACATCAAAATTATTTCCATCTGTAGCTGCATATTAGCATGGAATACCAGGTGCTGTAAGCTTTTTGTTTTGTGGTTTCAGGCAGGATGGCGCTATTTAGCATGGATCACTATACTTTATTCACACTGAAGAAAAATTTAAATGTCATTAAGTCAATAAACTTTACTTGTAGAGCACCTTGCATACAGAAAATCAAGCAACTTGAAGTGCTTCACAGGGATAAAATAGAGGCAAATTGTATAGGAATTTTGTGGAAGTCTCACCATTTTGTTTCTTGGGAGGAAGAATCACTGTGGGTTTAAGATCAGGGTAATAGTAATCTGTAGGCCCTGCTGTAGCCTGTCCATTGTGTAGTTGCACATCCAGCACTTACCTTTTTTTGTATGTATTTTGTGATTTAAATTTCTTTTGTCTTGTATGTTTTTTTTAATTATTTTTTTTTAAGTTTTTAATAAATGTATTTGATGGGGCGTAATATATTGGAGGCTTGTCCAGGATTGGGCTTTGACATGCCATGTAATGCCTTTTAAAGTTCATCTACAGTTAGACTGTTACCTGAGAATAGAAAAGGTTATTATACAGCGTGTAGGGGAAATCATATGTGGTGGTAAAAAATAAATTTAAAAAAATGGGCTCAAAACTGCAGTGGACTGTGTGGTGCCTGGTCTTTTGTGGTGGACTTTGGATGTCATGGATAGGTCTCTAAGATTACTGTTGCGACAGAAGGCGCAGAGGGGTTTGTCCTTGAATGCTTCATGTGATTGAAGAGCATGTCCATGTCTAAATAAAACTCGTTTTTATTTTGTGCGATAGCGGGGTGTGACTGTGCGGTTTCTCTCTGGTTTTGGTGTAGGTGTCAGGAGCGTGTCTGCGTGTGCATGGTTTCTAAATAGAGAATATTTTTCTTTACATTTACAATTTCTTTGGCTACGTCCAAGCCAGTGTTTTACCCATTAATGTCCATGGTGGGAGGTTTGACATTTTTTGGTGCACTTGTCTAGCTAGTTGAGCTGAGCACTAGTATGTTGAAATTTAAGGTAGGCCAATGTGTAGCGTGGGTTTTCCCTTAACATCCTTTTTTAGGCATTAGTCACAGGATTTCAGGTTTTCTGATTATCCATGAAATCCTCTCCAGAAACATTGGTTAGGAATGTCAGAATTTTATCATTTGCGATGTACAGAGAGTCTAGACTTGCTGTGAAGCTGCTATAATAAATATTACTTTTTCATTGTATAGTAAGGAAAAGTACAGGTATGTAGCAATGAAAACCAGCAGAGCCTCTCCAAAGTTTCCTCGACTGGTGTGATTGAGGGTTCTGTGATATCAGTATTATTTACTTGACTGATACCAGCCCTAATGGCACCTGTCTCATCTCTGAAGTGAGCTGCAAAGTCCTCATTTGGATGTGCGCAAAAGATCCCTGGAGTTTGCGGAGACGGGATCAATCAGATGATCAACTGTAGAAAAGAACTTTTGGATTGTTTTGAAATGTCATCACTAAATCTGAGGTGTGACCCCTGTTGTGGGTAGCTCCTGAGACTTTGTCTTCTATTGTTTTGTTTTTTAATTCTTACATCTTCAAAGATTATCACCTAAACAGGCCTCATACAAAAACTTAAAAATCTGAAAATAAACCAACACCGTAACGGTTAAGATCAATTTACAAAAGTCCAAATAAATCAATCTTTGCTGTTTCACCTGTACATGGTGGATGTGTGACGGGTGTCCCTTTGGGGGGGTGGACTAAATGATCCGTTCTTTCCGATAGTCCACCCCCCATTTCTCTCTCGCCAGGTTTTTGTTTTTCCTTAAGGTAGCTCCTGAGACATGTTGAGTAAAATTCATGCAGTTAAGAAGATTTAACAATTCCATGGCCTTGGTATCTGACTTATTATCCACATGTAGATTAAAATGATGGTTCTATCATAGTGGGATTAATCAATAATAATTCTGAGAAATCTGCTGATCGAGGGACATTGTACCATGAGAATAATAGAATGATATTCAAACGAAGTGAAGTCAAAATAGTGTCCCTCGACTGCCCAGTGTCTGAGAAGATAACGGCTAACGACCCCCCTACGAATGTCTTGTTTGAGAGAGATCGGACGTTCAAGAGAGCCATATTCAAGCTCGCAGGACTACTACTGCCGTGCATTACTTTCTAGAGGAACAAATAGTAGGTTGTTTTTATTTGATCCCTCATACAATCTCCATAGTGGGAAATTCGCTCTGTGAACATCGACATGATACAGTGGTCATTTTCGGAAATTCGGCTGGGTGAGAGAGAGCGCCTTTCTCCAGATTTTCGGAAAGAAACTGAGCATCTGTGCAGTTTGGCTGCATTTCATCCCTTTTGAAAAATTACGGCGTTGCGGGAATAAATTAATTATCGAAGGTTAACCCCCTTTTCACAAGTTGCTTTAAGCCACTGGTTAAGGAAAGGCTCTGGAAGTCGAAAGGAGCTTTTATTCTCCAAGTCTACCCGACACCCAGTCCAACATTTCGCAACTTGATTGGTGATTAAGAACAGCGGCCACTTTTTATATTTCCTTTGTGTTTCGTTCTGCTGGATAATAGCTACGCTTGTCGCGAATTACTCGTGTTATTGCATTAAATATAGGAAACGTATTTTAATACTGTCGAGAAAATAGAAATTATTTAATTAGACTTAAGACCAAAAACGGAAACCAGTCTATTGGATGGCTGCAGAATTACTTTATTAACTATCTAACCGGTTTTGCCGCAGTGGTGTCGCTTAGGCAATGCCACCCAGAAAATGCCGGTCTCGTTTGATCGCGGGGTCGGGCTTGGTCAGTAGCCTACTTGGATAAGAGACCACCGTTTTCATATAGGAGGGCGCTATTTAGCATGGTAAAAGATGGAAAGCTGAACTGTATTATTCACACTTTGATGGAAAATAAAATGTAATCAAGCCATAATTACCGTCATTCTTAAAGTAAAAAAACTTGGCATCTTAATTTCCCCAACCACAGCTAGTTAAAAAAAAAAAATCCCGACCCAAGTCGGCTTCGATTTGTCGTTTTTTTATAAACGTTTTTTCTGTCGGAATGCGAGAACCGGAGTTCTTGGCTCGCAGTTTGTTCGTAATATGTGTTAGCCTAATATGTGTGCGTATTCAATGTGAACTAAGCTTCGATGATGTGCTTAACCGTTGTTTTCATAAGGCCAAGTTATTTTGTGTTTCGCCGTTAACTTCATCTCGGAGGGAGTTATTTTGCCGAGCTTCACATGTGCGCACATGCGCAGTGTGAGTGTCAAACAGCTTTCTCTTGTTCCTGTAATTTATGTCTTAAACCTACAGATATACACAGAATATATGTGAAATTATAAACGACCGTATATTGTGAGAAATGTATATTAATAGCCTCTTACCAGGGAATATTGTATTCTAAATTATTGTTTACTTTTCGATTCTTCCTGTATGGGTGGTTCCTGAAATATATGCTGCGTGGCATTATGGGAAATGTTTTAAAAATTGTATTTATCGGTGAAAATATAAATAACGAGCACCGGTATTCTGATTTACGTAATGGTTTACACAATGTTCACAACCGTAATTCTGCTGCTTCGGGAGCTGAGCAAGTGAAAGATGTGATACCCGTCAGTGAGAAAGATGTGGTGTGGAGTGGGTAGACGTCGGGAAATGTGTACAACTCATACTTACCTGGCAGGGGAGATACCATGATCAAGAAGGTGGTTCACCCAGGGCGAGGCTCAGCCATTGCACTCCGGTTGTGCTGACCCCTGCGAATTCCCCAAATGTGGGAATCTCGACTGCATAATTTCTGGTAGTGGGGGACTGCGTTCGCGCTCTCCCCTGATTTTCTGGTATAAAAATAGATCTTATCAGTTTGCGGGCTGCTTTATTGTCGGGGTTTGTTTCTGTGTTTCATCCATCGGCTTGTGTTATATGTAAGAGAATGAACTGAATGTCGTGAAATGAACGTTCGTGATGCGACGAACAGACAAACTTGTATTTACTGAAATATTTTTAAAATGGTAAAACCGGGTGCTGTAAGCTTTTCTCTCTTTTCACACAGGAGGGCGCTATTTCTGCTTTATGATTTTCCTTCAGGGAGTTCAGGGTTTACACCCCGCCGCATGTAATCTGTACAGCACACAGGACGACCCGAGTCATGCTGAAGTTGTCGTCGCTGTACGTAAAGAAAAGAAAGGAAGAAAAAAAAAAAACACTTGCTTCCAGAGAGACTGCTTTATGCAGTTAAGACTGACATGGGCAGGCAGGTCAGTAGGACACTATACAGAATTCAAAAGTTTATCCCCCTTCCTTCAACATCAGTAAACAATATCCTACTGTCAACCACCCAATTAACCCTTTTAATACAAAGTCCCCTCCTTTAAACAGTATAGCATGTTGCGACCTCTCTTGTGGAGTCTCTGTGTGCCTGTGTCTGGGTGCTGCAGGTGAATCTGCTGGACCTGATGACTTGATTGCTGATAACACTCCTCTGTTCACCCCGATGGCCTTTTTTTGATGCTCCTTTTGAGACTTTTTTTTTTTTTTTTAACTCCCTTAGCTGGCTTGCTAATGTTTTTTTGTATAATTTTAATCTTCCATGTTTTGCCACGTTCTTTTTCAGTTTAAGTTTTGTGTTTGAGTATTTTTCTGTTGTAGGTTGAAGGTGGTCAGGCAGTTTCTTTTCTTTTTTTGTTTTTAAACACCTTCTGAGATAGTCAGGTCAGAGTAGGAAATGTATTTGCGGAAGACTTACTCCTTTTGCTTTGCCTTGGGAGAGAGGGATAGTACTGCTTTTTGTTTTTGGTAAGGAGTAGCTTAGCTCTGACCTGTCTACTGCCTCGACCATCCTACCAACCTCTCAGGTAAGAGTATCCTGAGCAGAAGTTAAAGGAGAGGCCAGGCTCCAGCAGGTTTCCTGAGAACGCTCCACCCAGCTGGTGCTTGTTGGTGCCGACCCTTGGCTGCTGCTGGATGGACTGGTAAGATCTTGGTTATCAGAAGTAGCCGCATGACCGGTAGGAACCAGCACCTGGCCATCCTACTGAGCCCCTGGGTTTGGACGTTGTCCCTTGGGGGTCTTAACTGGAGCTCTCCAGTGCAGAGGTCCGGGTCAGTCCATCCGATGGTGAAATCTGACTGGAGCTTTCGAGTGGCAAGGCTTGGAAGAGCTCATAAGAAGGTAGGGCCTGGCTGGGACCCCCTGGGCCTGAGGCCTGGGAGAGGCCCTCTGGAACACAGGCCTGGCTGGGACCCCCTCGGCCTGAGGCCTGGGAGAGGCCCTCTGGAACACAGGCCTGGCTGGGACCCCCCTGGGCCTGAGGCCTGGGAGAGGCCCTCTGGAACACAGGCCTGGCTGGGACCCCCTCGGCCTGAGGCCCGGGAGAGGCCCTCTGGAACACAGGCCTGGCTGGAACCTTCTGGGTCTGAGGCCTGGGAGAGGCCCTCTGGAACACAGGCCTGGCTGGAACCTTCTGGCATCGAGGCTTCTGCCTGGGATCATCTGGAACAGGGCCTTAGCGGGAGCGCGGTGTCAACAAAGATCATCGGTGCTCAGCAAAACAGGCTGATGGTACACGCTGATTAAACTTCTGTGGTTGCTTGTCGTGTTCCTCCACAGCATTCCATGCTTCGATGAGCTTGCTCCGCTGTTCTGTTGTTAAACTCAGCTGGTCGGCCAATCACAGGCCAGTCAAACTCGGGCCAATCTCCACCAGCAGAGAGCAGAACCTTTCCTACTGCCTGAATCCAGGCAGTGGGTTAGGACTACAAGCATCCTCCTGTTGAAAAATAAAATGTTAAGTTCAAATGCTTACATTTGCATACACATCATCATCACAACATCAATCAACACTCAATTCTAAAACGATAAGAATAGCAAATGCTTGTATTGCATTCTGGTAGAAGCAAAGGAAAAACTACTCGCAAAGGCCGGAGGGTGAACTTGAGTGGTCTCATTGGTCGTAAGTGTTATGTGGGGTAGGGCAGCAACCACCACGTCGTCATCTGCCTCTACATCACTCAAGTACACCTCGTCGTCCGCATCTCGGTCAGGCTGGCCAGGCTGAACCACCCCCTCCTCTGGACGCGATCCGTCTTCTCTGATGTCACTGAGTGTGAAGGGACCAGATGAGGACGACGAGGCGTGCCTGAGTGATGTAGAGGCGGCTGACGACGTGGTGGCAATATGCCCTCTCTCTCATAAAATCTGAATTTAATACTGCAAGTCGAATGTCTGTCACTCACCAGCACCAAGCTGTCCGTGATCCTCCTTCCTGGCACAGCACAGGTTTGATCCGGGTCTATCACATTCTCTAAAACCCTCTTCATTCTTAAAGTTAAGATTTTGCTATACAGTTTAAAATCGCAATTTAAAAGGGTCATCGGCCGCCAGTTCTTCAGATCCTCCACTTCCCCTTTTTACAAAAGCAAAAATATAAAAATCACTAAGCGACTACTCTGCTTTCTCTACCGTCCTGCGTTTTACCTCCTCCATCTCCTCCCGAAAATCAAACCCTCCCTGTGTATTAGTGTAGTGTATCTAATCTTTTTTGCAACCCCCCCCCCCCCCCCAACTCCCTCACTCTCTTATTGGAGCTGGTAAAGAAAACTAATTTTCAATTTCATGTTTTCCCACCACTCTGCTCGTGAGCTATATAAATCTTGCCATGTTTGCCATTTTGCATATTCTTGCCTAAAACCCTCCAGTACCCTCTCATCCTCTAGTAAAAGGCAATATCATTTCCATAACCCAGGTCCCATCTCGACTCCCCCTTTCATCACCAAGTCACACCTCATAAAAAGGTGATCTGAAAAAAATAAAACTGGTTATAAGCTGACCTTAGTGCCAGCTAATTCCCTACAAAAAATAAAATCAACCCTCGATGCACGGGACCCATCCAAACTACCCGAAGTAAAACCTTCCTCATTCGGATAAATTGATTTTAAAACATCAATTTAAAATCCTGTAAAATATTCTTCAAATAAACAGAAGTCTTATCCACTCTAAAATCATCTTCAGCTCCCTTACGACCCTCCCTCTCCAAGACTCGATTAAAATCTCCTAAAACCAACCAAGGCTCCCTCCCCAGCAGGTATGGGGCCATCCTGTGAAATGGATCCCACCTGTATGAATCCCAACATTTGCAGCTTTAAATGTTACGCCACCAAAGCGAAACTTCTCCCAGGGATCACTTCCATGTTCCCCCATCACCTCCACCCGACTACCGTGCACTAAAAAGGCTACACCATCTGAACGGTTTTCGTTTGACCCGCTCCATAAGGAGGGCCCATGCTTCCACTTTTCCTCCCACTTTTTGTGTGATGCCTGGAAGGGCAACCCACACACCTGTAAACAAATTAAATCTGCCTTTATTTTGGCCAAGTAAGATGGAACCATCTGCACCTTCAGTTCCGTCTTGATGCTCCTGACGTGTATGGTCACCACTTTTTATATGATGCCTGGAAGGTCAACCCGCACTCTTGGAAACCAATTAAGTCTGCCTTTATTTTGGTGAAAGAAGACAACAGTCTGCCCCTTGTTGCGTTCCCTTGCTTTGTGGAGTCTGCGGGCCTGAGCTACCCCTCCAAAAGGCTGCCAGGAACACAAACCCGTCTCTAGGTCTCTATTTTCGTGACACTTTTTCCCGAATAGCGCTTTCCAAAATAAATCCAAAAATGCCTTCTCAGCTCCGTCCGCTTCAAATTTTGGCGCACAAACTCAGTTGTACCCCGCCCCTTCCTGTCGAATGGTCTTAAGCCTTCTGGTGAGGGGGGGACTGCTGCACGTTGTTAATTATGCAGTGCATGCCAAGTCAAATAAACTAAATAAACAAAAGGTGTGTGTTTGAAGTGAGCAAACACGAGTTGATATTTTATCTTTTAGCTGTGACTACATAAATTGGGACAGGATGACGTTTAATTTTACTTTGCACAGTTACGATATTTTATCTTATAAAATAGCGCCCTCTAGTGTGAAAACGCCAAAAAAAAAAAAGCTTACTGCACCTGGTATTCCCAGGCGGTCTCCCATCCAAGTACTAACCAGGCCCGACCCTGCTTAGCTTCCGAGATCAGACGAGATCGGGCGTTTTCAGGGTGGTGTGGCCGTAAGCGAAGAAAGCAGCAGCCTAAGCCGCTTAAATAGTTGCCGTTGCAATGTGACTGGCCTCTAACAAAGATGCTTCCGTCAAATTTTGGTGTTTTGGGTTCATTTACGCGTTGACATTTGCTTCACAGTTTTAAGACGCGACGTCTAGCCCGGACAAAACGAGCAGGCGCCAACGAGTAAATTCAGCTTTTTTAACCGGATAACTGCACCGAGGAAAACCTGGAGCCCTCCCGAATCAGGAACAAGGACTGAAGTAAAACGAGTTGTTCCTGGTTTTCACTCGGCGCAGTTACACAGCTGACTCCGTAAGCCTGTTTCGTGAAATACCCCCCTGCTGTCATTCTGAAAAAGAAAAGAGAAGCTTTGACAGAAACTGAACCAAGCTGATGCTGGAAGCATTAGCTGTGGCTGTATAATTTGGACACGGTGACATTTGATTTTACTTAGGACAGATATATGGATTCAATTTCCTGTAAAATAGCGCCCTCTAGTGTGAAAACGTCAAAAAAAAAGCTTACTGCACCTGGTATTCCCAGGCGGTCTCCCATCCAAGTACTAACCAGGCCCGACCCTGCTTAGCTTCCGAGATCAGACGAGATCGGGCGTTTTCAGGGTGGTGTGGCCGTAAGCGAAGAAAGCAGCAGCCAAAGCCGCTTAAATAGTTGCCGATGCAAAGCGACTGACCTCCAAAAAAGTTGAATGGTCTTAAGCCTTCTGGTGAGGGGGGGACTGCTGCACGTTGTTAATTATGCAGTGCATGCCAAGTCAAATAAACTAAATAAACAAAAGGTGTGTGTTTGAAGTGAGTAGGTGACCCTATCCTAACACCAACCAGACGAACCTTCCTCCTCTGATATGCTCTCCTTCTCCTCCTGAGCTAACGCTTTAAATCCCTCCTGTGTCCCCTCTTGAGCCTCCTCCTGAATCCTCACCTGACCTCCTTCCTTAACACCCTCCTTCTCTCCTCCCTGCACTCTCTCGAGCTCCCTTCTCCCCACCCTCCTCCTTTCCATCCTTCACCCCCTCCTTCTCTCCTTCCCTCTCTCCTCCTGAACTTCCCCCTTCCTTCTCCTGAACCCCCCGTGACCCATCCTGAGTGTTGTCTTTTGCCCTGGTCTGCCCGCCATCTTTTTCCTGAGCCTCGTCTTGTGACTTCCCGGTTTTCTCTTTCTCTTCTTCCCTTCGAACCTGAGCTCTAGCTCTATCCGTTCTTGCTCTGTTCGCAGAAGGATCAGGACAATCACAAAACGGGTGTGAGGACTTCCCACCCAAATTACCTTTCCTGCCATTGGGGCACACCCCCACCTGCTGTCCCACCTCCCTGCAGACCACTGCATGACACTTCTGACACAGACCTGAAAGAAAAAAGTAAATCGTAATTTAATTAAAATATTAACACACCAATGAGGTAACAGCCCACAGAGGAAACCCTGGAGCCCTCCTGAATCAGGAACATGGACGGGTTTTACTTGGCGCAGGTACACAGCTAAGTCGGTAAGCCTGCTACGTGAAATAAGCTTTTAGCTGTGACTACATAAATTGGGACACGATGAAGTTTAATTTTACTTTGCACAGTTACAATATTTAATCTTATAAAATAGCGCCCTCTAGTGTGAAAACGCCACACAAAAAAAGCTTACTGCACCTGGTATTCCCAGGCGGTCTCCCATCCAAGTACTAACCAGGCCCGACCCTGCTTAGCTTCCGAGATCAGACGAGATCGGGCGTTTTCAGGGTGGTGTGGCCGTAAGCGAAGGCTGCAGTACCCAAAGCCGCTTAAATAGTTGCCGTTGCAATGTGACTGGCCTCTAACAAATTTTGGTGTTTTGGGTTCATTTACGCGTTGACATTTGCTTCACAGTTTTAAGACGCGACGTCTAGCCCGGACAAAACGAGCAGGCGCCAACGAGTAAATTCAGCTTTTTTAACCGGATAACTGCACCGAGGAAAACCTGGAGCCCTCCCGAATCAGGAACATGGACTGAAGTAAAACGAGTTGTTCCTGGTTTTCACTCGGCGCAGTTACACAGCTGACTCCGTAAGCCTGTTTCGTGAAATACCCCCCTGCTGTCATTCTGAAAAAGAAAAGAGAAGCTTTGGCAGAAACTGAACCAAGCTGATGCTGGAAGCATTAGCTGTGGCTGTATAATTCGGACACGGTGACATTTGATTTTACTTAGCACAGATATATGGAGTCAATTTCCTGTAAAATAGCGCCCTCTAGTGTGAAAACGTCAAAAAAAAAAAAAGCTTACTGCACCTGGTATTCCCAGGCGGTCTCCCATCCAAGTACTAACCAGGCCCGACCCTGCTTAGCTTCCGAGATCAGACGAGATCGGGCGTTTTCAGGGTGGTGTGGCCGTAAGCGAAAGATTAGCGAGCCAATACTGTTTAAATAGTTACGGAAGTAAAGCAACAGCCCCACAACACAGTGGTTTTCAATCCTGGACCTGTTATACCCCCGTGTGTCTGACATTGTTGTTTTGTTCCAGGGAATCCTGTGTTTAAGGTGATTTAAAACATGTTCCACACCATAGGGTATGCGCAGATAGCTAATACTACTCTTTGTGGTGAAGACCTGCAGGGAACCGAACCAAACTAGAACGATTAAATAAAATGTCGCTTTTTCTTCGGAGCCTAAGTTAATGCAGAAGTGGGCAATTCCAGCCCTGCAGGTTCTCGTTTCCACCAATTACCCTGGCTAAACTGGCTAACTAGCTGCACACACCAACACTAGATTGATTGCAGATTAGATCACAGTAAAACATTTCATATAGGCACACGAAGTCTTTTGACGGTCACTTTTGCGCTTATCAAAAAAATGTATCTAAAATAAAATATTGTGTAAATGATATGGCTAATTAAGACCACCTCTGAGTTAAGAGGTTGAGTTTTCATTGGGGAATCTTTTGTGTAACATTCTGACCCTGTACCATTAGGTTTTTGGAGTGTGCATGCATAATCTCTGTTTTAAGAAGGAACTACAATGACCACCACAGATTCTCACTTTACAAACTTCTGAATGCTCTGACCTCATAAAAGATTGATATCTGACTTATGTGATTTATTTTGCTAAATAGCGTCCTACTGTGTGAAAACGCGAAAAAGACTACAGCATCCGGTATTCCCATGTTACAAATATTTCAAGTACAAGTAAAGTTTGCATGGACGGACCCAACAGTACATCACAACACACACGCATTCATTTCATTACATTAATCCCCTTACATCCTACACGTCTCCGAGTCAGTCATAGGAACGCCTAAGGCCAAGTAACTGTTAATAATACTTAACTATTTTTCATACCAGAATATCAGGGGAGAGCGCGAACGCAGTCCCCCACTACCAGAAATTATGCAGTCGAGATTCCCACATTTGGGGAATTCGCAGGGGTCAGCACAACCGGAGTGCAATGGCTGAGCCTCGCCCTGGGTGAACCACCTTCTTGATCATGGTATCTCCCCTGCCAGGTAAGTATGAGTTGTACACATTTCCTGACGGCTACCCACTCCACACCACATCTATCACACAGACGGGTATCACATCTTTCACTAGCTCAGCTCCCGAAGCCACAGAATTACGATTGTTGACATTGGCCGATTTCATTAAAGACGCCAAAATACTGGTGCTCGTTATTTATATTTTCATATACAAATACAATTTTAAAAATATTTCCCATAATGCCATGAGGGCAATATTTTAAGAATCGTCTATACAGGAAAAAGTGAGAGGTAAACAAAATATTGAATACAATATTCCTTGTTGAGAGCAAAGACGATGAAAATGAAATGCTCAGTATACGGTCGTATGTCATTTCACTTGTATTCTGCGTAATTCGGAAGGTTTGCAACAGAAAACATTACAGTAACAAGAGAAAGCTGCATGACAGACTCACACTGCGCATGTGCGCAGATCTGTGAAGCTCCTCAAATTTACTCTCCATCCGAGCTGAAGTTACAGCAAAACCCAACTATAACTACCAGTATAATGAAAATAACAGAAGCACAACCTCGAGACTTACTATTTAATACGCACACATTTGGCGAATTCGCTAAAACACAAACTGCGCGCCAGAGAATCGTTCACGTAACTTCTGCTCATTCTGAAAAAAAAAAAAACCTTACGACGGAAATTTAAGCAAGCTATAGCATAGTTATGTTTTGTAAAAAAAAGTTACAAAAAAGATGCATTAAATTGTTGATTTGACAATGACCGTAAAATTATGACTTGATACCGGTTAATTTCTCTTCAAAAAGAAATTAATAATTTCAATCCGTTTTTAATACTGCATCTTATAGTTATCTTTCGTGCTATATTGTACTATAGGCTACGTTTCGCTGCATTTTCATGTTTGTAAGGAGCATTATAAGAGTTATTATTACTATTATTTTTACTACTACCACTAACGATATCAATAATAAATCGTATCTGATACCACACTAAATAGCGGCCTCCTGTGTCAAAACGCAAAAAAGCTTACTGCACCTGGTATTCCCAGGCGGTCTCCCATCCAAGTACTAACCAGGCCCGACCCTGCTTAGCTTCCGAGATCAGACGAGATCGGGCGTTTTCAGGGTGGTGTGGCCGTAAGCGAAGAAAGCAGCAGCCAAAGCCGCTTAAATAGTTGCCGATGCAAAGCGACTGACCTCCAAAAAAGTTCCTTCCGTCAAATTTTGGCACTTAGGCTTTATTTACTCATTTTTCTTCGTTTTCTTCACAATTCACACAAAACACGACGTCTTGCCCGGACACAATAAGCAGGCGTGAACGAGTACATTCTGCTTTTCACCACTGATGTTGCGGTGAAAAAGCAGAATGCACTCGTTGGCGCCTGCTCGTTTTGTCCGGGCTAGACGTCGCGTCCTAAAACTACGAAGCAAATGTCAATGCGTAAATGAAATTTGACGGAAGGAACTTTTTTGGAGGTCTGTCGCTTTGCATCGGCAACTATTTAAGCGGCTTTGGCTGCTGCTTTCTTCGCTTACGGCCACACCACCCTGAAAACGCCCGATCTCGTCTGATCTCGGAAGCTAAGCAGGGTCGGGCCTGGTTAGTACTTGGATGGGAGACCGCCTGGGAATACCAGGTGCAGTAAGCTTTTTTTTTTTTTTTTTTTGGCGTTTTCACACTAGCGGGCGCTATTTTACACGATTAAATTTGGAATACTGGAACTGTGCCAAGTAAAATCAAATGTCACCGTGTCCTAATTATGCAGTCACAGCTAAACTCTTTCAGCTTCAGTTTTTGTCAAAAGCTTTTCTTTTATTTTTTTTCAGAATGAGAGAACAGGGGGGGTATTTAACGAAACAGGCTTACCAAGTCAGCTGTGTAAATCCCGAAAACAAGGTCTGTGATGAACGTCAGCATAAGGGATTTTCACGTTTTGTTCTACGAGATAGGCTATTAATGGGTGTAAGTTAAGCGTGGATTTAGAAGCTGTTATCTTTATTAAAAAGAATTAAAGTCTTTTTATTGTCAGGAAACATTTGTAATCATTTTGTAGTTCTTAATCATTTGTTCCTGACTTGTTATTCTTTATAACGTAAATGTCTTTTAAAGTTTTGCACTTTACAAACCAATGAAGAGACAGTTTCTGGAAGTGGGAGCCTGCGTTCGCAATCTCTCCTGATTTTAAAGTGGAAGGGTAGATTTACACCTAGCGCAGTCAAAAGGACACGGTAGGGAAGCATACTAAACAATACCAAGGCATCCCGTCTGAACCATAGACATATACATGTCTATAACCATAGACATGTATATGTCTATGGTCTGAACACCGTGCCCATTAAGTTAGTCTCACTGAACGAGGCAGCGGCTGGGTGTAATGGGTCTTGTACATATGGAGGATGTACGGGAATATACACTCGTTTACAAGTACAACATTTCAATGTAGATGTCCAGCCTCCCAGACAAATCTTTGTGACCCAGTCCTATGTAAATTTCCTGTTTACAGCATAATTTAAAACGTGTTTTCAAAATTACCGCGAGAGGGGTTGCGTGGCGTGGCGTGTCACGGCGGCTTACGTATGGGGAGCGTACACAGTGCACTATCAGCAATAATACATAAGCGCTTCGACGCTTCCGTTCAGTTCAAATACGTCCTGAATTAAAACGCTTGTGTCACGCTTTAGAAATGGATCACTCTCAGACTTTGTTTTCAGACAAGGCTGAAGATGTGGCGACGTCTTCCAGCTTCCGGCAGTTCCAGATCCGACACTTCCACCTGGACCTGGACGTTGATTTCGAGCAGAAAAAATTGCGAGGAAACGAGATTTTACAAGTGAAATGCATTCAGGATTCCCAGCGCGAGCTGCTTCTAGATATTCACCCCTCACTTGGGCTGCAAGAAGTATCATTCAGCCGCGGGAAAGACAACTCGGAATGGACGAAAGTTGAATTTCTTACACGAGACTTTACAAGTTACGGGTCAACATTGATTGTGAAATTTACTTCACCATGGAAGAGCGAAGATGAATTCCGTTTATCGGTGAAGTATGAGGCTTCGGACGGACCAGGGGTAAGACAAAGAACATCTTCCTCCAATTTAAACCCACGACACTTATCCTGTCCAGAACGAATATATCACCAAGTATATTTTATAGTAATTATTAGTTCAAATAAACGTATGTTTTTTTCATTACTGTATCAGATTAGTTTATTCACACCCTTCAAGTCCTAGTGGATTTTCCAGATGTTGCTAAACGAGAGTTAGGGAGATAAGTATAAAATTAAAATTTCTTATAAGCAAGTAAATATGTTTAAAAAGTAGATTATAGTAGAATTGTAAATAAGCATATGCATTCTTTTTATTATAAAAATAAACTAAGGAAGTAAATATTTTTGGTTTTACTTTCATTTCACTTCAGCAAAATGATCCCTCTTTTCTTACCAAACCAGTCATTCGTTTGCATGCTCAGCCTTTTCCTGCATGCTGAGGTGAAATGAACGGTGGCCCTTTCGTGTAATTTCTCGCAAAGGGTGCCTTCCTCTTTTGCGCCTGAAACCTCAGCGTGTGTTTAGATGTCCTGGCTGGACCCAGCCCAGACCTCTGGGAAAGAGAAGCCGTACCTGTACACCTGCGGCTTCCCCGTCCGCAACAGGAGCCTGTTCCCGGGCTTCCACACGCCCGCGGTGAAGACCACCTACTCGGCCTCAGTGCAGGTAAACGCTGCCGCTCACTCTTGGCCCTGCGCTCTCTCCACCTGCTGCAGGTGTGCTGGCTGGACCCCGAGCAGACGGCTGGGAGGGTGAAGCCCTACGTCTTCACCCAGGGCCAGGCGGTGCTCAACCGCTCCTTCTTTCCCTGCTTCGACACCCCGGCGGTTAAGAGCTCCTACTCCGCCTGTGTCAAGGTGAGCCTGTGACCGGTCACCTGTGACCGGTTACCTGCGGCCGGTCACCTGTGACCGGTTACCTGCGGCCGGTCACCTGTGACCGGTCACCTGCAGCAGAAGGCCACAGAGCAGCAGGGTCTCGCTTTCTTAACGCAAGGACAACAGGTGTGGTCGAGGCACACACCAGTAATGTGGTCATATTACTATTTTGTCAACTGCGGTAAGACCACCTGAGGGGGGGGGGGGTGTATTTCATGAAGCAGGATTACAGTTAGCTGGATAACTGCGCTGAGTAAAACCCGGAACGGCTCTTTTGGGACTCGGGCGGGTTTCCGGGTTTTACTCAGCGCAGTTGTACTCTGCTGCAGCCCTGCTTAGTGAAAGCGGGACTCAGGTCCTGTTGTGAGGATCGTGTAACTGGATTAATACCTGCGCTGATGTGTGTGAAATGTAAATATTAAACTGCCGGCTGACCCCCCCTTGTGGCTCGGCTGTGTCGTTTCTCTCGGGGGGGGGGGGGGGCAGGTGCCAGAGGGCTTCACCGCGGTCATGAGCGCCAGCAGTTCGGAGCACAGGAAGTCGGACAACAGCTTCCTGTTCTCCATGGAACAGCCCATCCCCTCCTACCTGGTGGCGCTGGCTGTGGGGGACTTGGTCTCCGCGCAGGTGGGACCCAGGTGAGAGCCTATGTGGATGAGACGGGAGGGTGGGAGTGCGTGCGTGTGCGTGTGCGTGGGCGTGTGTTTGTGTGAGTGTGCGCGTGCGCTTGTGTGAGTGTGTGCGTGTGCGTGTGGGTGTGGGTGTGTGTGAGAGAGAGTGTGTGCGTGTGCGTGTGCGTGTGGGTGTGGGTGTGGGTGTGTGTGAGTGTGTGCGTGTGGGGGTGTGTGCGCGCGCGCGTGTGTGGGTCTGTGTTTGTGTGTTCTGCTAGGGTTCCGGAATTCTGCGGCCTGCCTCAACAGCTGTTGTTCGGTCGGTCGGCCACAAGCCTTTTTAATGTAGCTTTATCGGCTATGAAGGTAGCGAACAAGGCTCTGTAGCTGCCTTTATCGTCTGGCACGTTAGCAGCTAGCCAGCTGCTAGATGGTAAAGCCAACTGCAGAGCCTTGGCATTCAATATCCTGGAACATCGGTTGCAGCCGTGTTCCTGATTCTGCACGTTACTCCAGCGACCCTTGAACCGCCTTATCAGTGTGAATTGTGGAGAGGGAAACTAGCAGGTCGCTTTGTAGACCTGATAAAAGATGCCTGGCACTGATATGGACTGTAACCCTTACATTTCTCTCGGGCGTGGAAACTTTGAGATGCCTTGTGTTTGCTCTTCTTTCCTCAGGGAAAGTTCAGGGAAGTGTTTCTTGCTGCTGAAAGACATTTTAATAATCTCTTTGTTTAGGGAAAATTGCTGTCGCAGTGATGTCTGGCTCATATTACACCTGTTTTGCTTTTTTTTTTAATTATAAAAAAAATAATAAAATAAAAATAATTTTTTTTTTGAATCAAGTAGGACTTTGGAAAATATTTGTAGCCCTCAGAAGAATCGCTCTTTAGTGATTGTAGCCCCGGGTGATGTGGTGGAGCGGCCGTTCGGGGCGACCTGAAGTTCCAGCGGTGTGTGTGACTCTCTTGCAGGACCCGAGTGTGGACCGAGCCGGGCCTGCTGCAGGCGGCCAAGCAGGAGTACGACGGGGTGATCGAGGAGTTCCTCGCCACGGCCGAGAAGCTGTTCGGACCGTACCTGTGGGGAAGGTGCGTAGCCGGCCCGCTCTTTGGCAGGGGTGCGTGAGGGGTGTGGTTAAGTGAGGAAGGGTGTGGTGGTTTTCGGTAGGGATAAGTGAGGGGTGTGGGTTGGTGAGGAAGGGTGTGGTGGTTTTCGGTAGGGATGCGTGAGGGGTGTGGGTTGGTGAGGAAGGGTGTAGTGGTTTTCGGTAGGGGTGCGTGAGGGGTGTGGGTTGGTGAGGAAGGGTGTGGTGGTTTTCGGTAGGGATGCGTGAGGGGTGTGGGTTGGTGAGGAAGGGTGTGGTGGTTTTCGGTAGGGATGCGTGAGGGGTTAGGGTTAGTGAGGGGTGTGGGTTGGTGTTTCTCGGGAGGGGTGCGTGAGGGGTGTGGGTTGGTGAGGAAGGGTGTGATGTTTTTCGGTAGGGGTGCGTGAGGGGTGAGGAAGGGTGTAGCGGTTTTCGGTGGGGGTGCGTGAGGGGTGTGGGTTGGTGAGGAAGGGTGTGGTGGTTTTCGGTAGGGGTGCGTGAGGGGTGTGGGTAGGTGGTTTTCGGTAGTGGTGCGTGAGGGGTGTGGGTTGGTGAGGAAGGGTGTAGTGGTTTTCGGTAGGGTGCGTGAGGGGTGTGGGTTGGTGTTTTTCGGTAGGGGTGCGTGAGGGGTGTGGGTTGGTGTTTTTCGGTAGGGGTGCGTGAGGGGTGTGGGTTAGGGTTAGGGTTAGGGTTAGTGAGGGGTGTGGGTTGGTGAGGAAGGGTGTAGTGGTTTTCGGTAGGGGTGCGTGAGGGGTGTGGGTTGGTGTTTTTCGGTAGGGGTGCGTGAGGGGTGTGGGTTGTGACTCGTGCGTTGGGTGCGCAGGTACGACGTGCTCTTCATGCCCCCGTCCTTCCCGTTCGGCGGGATGGAGAACCCCTGCCTCACCTTCGTCACGCCCTGCCTGCTCGCCGGGGACCGCTCGCTGGCCGACGTCATCGTGCACGAGATCTGCCACAGCTGGTTCGGCAACCTGGTGACCAACGCCACCTGGGGGGACTTCTGGCTCAACGAGGGCTTCACCATGTACGCCCAGCGCCGTGTCCTCAAGGAGATCCACGGTGAGGCTGTGAGGTTCATCCTCCACTCTCAACATTCAACTCCTGATTCTACAGATGTGCACCATTGGGGCAGGGTACTTAAACGTTTTCCCCGTGTAGAAGTTCAGTAGTTCTTCTAGTAGCTCTTTTTTATTCCTTTCTCTCTAAGCTGAGGTTTTAGTCCATTGCTGAAAATTTGTGTTTTTTTTTTTTTTGTTATCCACATCTTTCCACGGTTTCATTACACTGTTCTGACTCAAGTTTCTGGGTTCTGGTGTTTGTCTCCATCTGTGTGGCTGAATGTGGCTGCGTGTATGCGTGCGTGTGTGTGTGTGGCTGCGTGTGTGCATATGCGTGTGTGTGTGTGTGTGGCTGCCTGTGCGTGTGTGTGTGTGGCTGAATATGGCTGCGTGTATGCGTGCGTGTGCGTGTGTGCATATGCGTGTGTGTGTGTGGTTGCCTGTGTGTGTGTGTGTGTGTGTGTGTGTGTGTGTGTGTGGCTGCGTGCGTGTGTGTGTGTGTGTGTGTGTGTGTGGCTGCGTGCGTGTGTGTGTGTGTGTGGCTGTGTGTGTGCGTGAGTGTGCTCACAGGCGAGGCCTACACCAGCCTGGAGGCGGCTACAGGGAGAGTCCTGCTTCGTCAGCACATGGACAACACCGGGGAGGATCATCCGCTCAACAAGCTGCGCGTCAAAATCGAGCCAGGTCTGCCAATCAGGGGCAGGAACCGGCCAGCCAATCAAAACTTGAAATGGGTACAGGGGGGTATTGTGTCATAAGGACGCTGGCAAAACGTTTTGGGGTGGTTTTTCGTCATCACTCTTGTGCCTTGTCGTCGCTTGTGGTGATTCTTCAGCGCGTACCATTTCTTAAAGTCCCACCTGCTCTCCACAGGTGTGGATCCTGATGACACCTACAACGAAACGCCGTATGAGAAGGGCTTCTGCTTCGTCTCCTACCTGGCGCACCTGGCGGGCGGTCAGAGTCGCTTCGACGCTTTCCTCAGGGTATGCCAGTCTTTTCACGGGCAGTCAGATCTCCACACGGGTACCTGCAGGAGAAATTCAGTGCTGGAAGACCATGCTTACCATGGTACTACTGCAGTGTAGTATAACGGGTAACCTAACCTAACCTCGTGAGATAAAGGTGCAGGTTTGATTCCCGGGTAGAGCACTGGCATTGTGCCCTTGAGCCGGGTGCTGAACCTGAATTGCCTCAGTTGTAATCAGCAGTATAAATGGATATTATGTAAAAATGCTAAATTGTGGAACTTGGTGCTGTGGATAAGAGCATCTGCTAAATGCCTGTAATGTAATGTATTTGTGTAAATGTTGTCCCTGCAGGCCTATGTTGAGAAGTTTAAATTCCGCAGCATAATTGCGGAGGACGCCCTGGAGTTCTACTTGGATTATTTCCCTGAACTGAAAAAGAAGGGAGCCCATAAGACTGAAGGTACACGGATAAGATAATGATGCATTGAGCCGTGATGTGCACGCTTTGACAACTGCATTGCATGCGCGTGTGTGTGCATGCATGCGCGTGTGTGTGCGTGTGTGTGTGTGTGTGTGTGTGTGTGCGTGCGTGTATGCGTGTGAAAGTGTGTGCGTGAGTGTTTGTGTGCGTGCCTGAGAGTGTGTGCATACGTGCGTGAGTGTGTGTGTGTGTGTGTGTGCGTGCGTGCGTGCGTGCGTGCGTGCGTGCGTGCGTGCGTGCGTGCGTGCGTGCGTGCGTGCGTGCGTGCGCGCGCGCGCGCGTGCGTGCGTGTGCGTAATTCTGGCTCCACCCCCTGTCCCTTTGGTAACCCCCCCCACAGGGTTAGAGTTTGAGAAGTGGCTGAATGTGCCCGGGTGGCCCCCCTACCTGCCCGACCTGTCCCCTGGCCAAAGCCTCATGGAGCCGGCCGAGCACCTGGCCCAACTCTGGGCTGCGGAGCACCTGGACATGGGGGCCATTTCTCAGGTGGACATCCACCCCTGGAAGACCTACCAGATCGTCTACTTGCTAGAGAAGATACTGGAAAGGTCCCCTTTGCCCGGAGGTAGGGTTGGCCAGCGAAGCCTAGAAACACAAGTCTCTCCTGAGGGCAAGTGAACCAAACATGGCTCTAGATATGGCAGATTTCACTCTGCAGTAGTCAGTGCACCCATTACACCACCAGATGGTAATTAAACTTTCTTTGACAGCCCATTGTTTGGTACCATGGGAACACTATCACACATGCAGGACTTTAAGGTGTATAGCTCACCTTCTAGTCACACACGAATATCTGTTCCAGTGATGCAAGGTTCATTCTGGAATAAGCACCCATTTTAGAAATTTTGGCAGCAGAAATTGTGTCTCTGTAAGCAATAGTATCTTGGCAACGGAGCAATAAAAACTAAACAAGAAAGGAAAATAAAAATGGCGTCCATAAATTCCTATAACTGGCTACTATGAAGCGGTCCAAGGACCAAGTGTCGAGGATAGCTTCCAAATATTAATACCCTGATTTATTTAAATGGGAAGGATTGGTTTGGGTGCTATGCTATACATGACTAAATAGATTATATTTTTTTGCTTGGTAGACGGTTCTGAGTAGAGCAATAACGGTTAAGCATCTGAGAAATGACCTTCCGCTCTGAGTCCTTTTTCCTGTTTTTCTGCTGCCGACGGTAACAGGCAACATCGAGAAGATGGTGGAGAAATATCCCCACATCGTCAAGTCCAGCAACGCGGAACTGCGCCTTCGCTGGGCCCAGATGGTGGCGAAGAACCAGTACCAGCCTGGATACGCACACGTCCGGGACTTCCTCAGCTGCCAGGTTAGCAGAACAGGGTAGAGCCCCCAAATGAGCAGTTTGGGGGGCCCCTAATTCTGTGGGAGTCTTAATCCCGGATCCTAATCCCAATCCCATGCTTTTCATTGTACCTTTGTGGCTTTTCATTGCACAGTGGTAACCAACCCTGTTCCCGGAGGTCTACCGTCCTCTAGCTCTTCATTTTAACCCTAACAAAGCACACACCGTTCAACAGTTGGAGATCTTGTGTAGCTGCTAATTACTAGAGTCAGGTGTGCCAAATCATGGTATGTGTGAAAACCTGCAGGATGGTAGATCTCCAGGAATAGGGTTGGTTACCACTGAACTAAATCTTATTCCTACATCTTAGATCTTATTTCTTGTTATAGATGTTATTTATTATTCAGTGTGTGTGTCTCTGTAAAGTGGGAATGTTTTGGTACTGAATGGTTCCTGCCCCCCCACCTGGTTCCTCAGGGGAAGCAGAAGTAC
Organism: Anguilla anguilla; assembly: GCF_013347855.1. Taxonomy (NCBI): domain Eukaryota; kingdom Metazoa; phylum Chordata; class Actinopteri; order Anguilliformes; family Anguillidae; genus Anguilla; species Anguilla anguilla. Next base: position 39,787,026 of record NC_049213.1, on the reverse strand, counting down.
ACGCTGCCCGTGTATCGAGCCCTGCAGGGCGGGTCGGAGGAGACCAGGGCCCTGGCCACCGAAATATTCTCCGCCACCTCAAAGCAGCTCCACGTCAACGTGTGCAACTACGTAAAGAAGATCCTCATCTGATTGGGCGCCGCAGAAACCGCGGAAACAAGCGTGGAGCACCGGGCCCTCCCGGCACGCTGCAGATGTGCGAATGCAATTTTCCATGACGTGATGCCTGGGGTGTGATGTGTGTAATAAAGTTTTAGCTAGGTCCTGAGTCTCGAGTTTCTGCCAAGGGTCCCCACCGGTCCTTGAAGACCTTGAACATGGTGGATTTTGAAAAGAGAAAAATGAATGCTGGAGGTGTTTTGATTTTGCATACACGCTGTGCAGCGTTTGGGGGGGTGGTGGAGACAGATTTATACTTATTTTTCGCAACTTCACATATCATACAAAAACATTTTTTGAAGAAAATGTAAATGTTTTAGGGGAGCGGGTACAATCCTCAACTGCGAGCTGCGGTGTTATTTTAATGTTTAATATCAATTATATATGTGTGTGTGTATATATATATATGTGTGAACATATACACGTATGTGTGCACATATACACACAATTTAACATCGCTTATTGCAACGAAAATGTGCATCGTTGAAAGATGACAAAAAAATCTGCAAATTGCACAGCACTGGTGTACTATGTTAAGGTGACGTGGGCAACACGAGGCAAAGGGAAGGTTAAAGCTCGAATCTGCGATTTTTATGTGAATTTATTTTATTTTTATCTTGCGTAAATGTGAAGAGAAAACTGTATATCGTTATTGGCATATAAACTTACCCTCTGGGTGTTTAAATTATCGTGTTTTCTCTCGTTTGATTTTACTTCTCAGGAAAATGTAACGACGTTGGATGACTATCCTTTAATAACTTATCCGAGTGTGCATCCCAGTACATGGCATTTCTAGCAGTCATTGACACAGTCAGACCTAAATAGGTTATGTAAAATGAATAGCATTTAGCCTGCCTGTAGTTTCACATTATTAAGGCAACATAGGTGTGTCATTTCCAATTTATGGAAATGAAAAGCATCTGGCTTCTGTGTATGATTAGTTTCAGATGAAAAAGTCAACAGGGAATTACAGTAATGTCACATTTCTGAACCACTAGCCAGAACTCGGATGATGTTATTACGATATAAAACGCATTTAATTACGCGTAAGTATATTTTCGGTTGATAAATTGAACTTGTGACAGTGTGTTCGAGAGTGCCCCCAAGTGCATCTCGCCCTACACAGCAAGTAGCGCCATGAACACAAAGCTGTAGCAATATTTTGGGGATCCAACAGAACACTAATAATGCACTATACTCAGTTACAAATGCATACAATATAGGCTTGCTTGGTTATGAGGAGTTTCAAAGGTTAAAGGCAAATAAAATCATGCAGACGCGACTACATAAATGTACTGTTATAAGCTAGCCACGTGCTGAGAGCTGCGAGCTGGGATCCGCGCCTCGCGGTGTGAGGCGAGCTGGGAACTTGCAGTTGGGAACTTTACGGGTACATTACATTACATTTATTTGGCAGACGCTTTCATCCAAAGCGACATACAAAAAGTGCATTTCATGGTCATAGACAACTGCTAAACACAGGTTCAGTAAGGTACAATACTTATTTTGTACAGCTACTTCTAGCCAAGAACACAGTTTAGTTCGCACACTGAACACTATTCAGACCTAACTTCTGCAAAGCCAAGGGTAGCTAGCTACCAGTAAAATAGTTCATGTAGCCTACTCACAGACGCATGTTGGCCTATGTGTGTTCTTGCTAACGTCATTTAAACATCGCCATTTGGTGGCGCTAATAGACTTTCTGTGGAGTTCCTGTGAAGTGGATGCCGTTAGCCGTAGATATCCGTATATTTCCCTGGAGAGCTACATTTCGGGACTGACGGTATTTCACAGTTTAAGGGTTAGATGCCACTCCTCTACCACCACAATTGATCTGACATTGCCCAGTAAGAAACACAGAGCATTGTCATGGTATACAGTATGGTGAGTTAGTTATTTATGTTACTGCTATTGGTTTTGTAATTTTATTATATATTGAAGTGTTGCAATAGATCCCACAAGCTGGATAATTAAAAAGGAGATTCTGACTTGCTTACTTATTAGCTGGTTACGCTAGCATGCTGTTCGGCTGAACGTTAATTGGCCTAAACAGGATTTTAGTTGACAGATAAAAGATGTTGAGTTTTATATCCTCATATTAGTTATGTATCGACCTAACGTAAAACTGGGAGCTAGTAATTTTAGAAAATGTCTAGTCTAGAACAGTTGCTAGATAAGAGCTTGCAGGCAACCGAAATGTGGGCAGTGGGTCCCTATCTTAGCTAGCTAGCTACTTAGCAAGCTAAAGCGTCTAACATCATGACTGGGGTCCTTTTGGCTTAATTTAGTTAGACTACTCAGCTAGACTACTCAGCTAGTCTAACTGGTTTAGCGTTATAATTTACGCGATTTGGATGTAGGGGGTGCGTGTGCAAATACAATAGTTTGCTTACAGTTTAAGAGTAAATAGTACAGTTTGCTATGGTGGTGAGGGTGCATAAAGTTAGCTGCTTAGCTAACCCGAGTACTTGCTAGTCTGCATGGTTAGCTTGAAACGCTCTACCACAGGTCATCCAAGGTGACATATGCTGGATTTATAATTCGAATGTCTGTGCATTTCAAGTGTGTAGTTAACTTAACTGTGCTTAATAATGGTCATAATGTGTTTTTGCTAAGAAGCGGGTTTTTCAAATAACGTTAGCCTAGCTAAAAGCAAGTCACGGGATGACATGGAACACTAGAGAAATATCGTTAGTTTCCATCTTTGTACTTGTGTAGCAGTTGCTAGCAAATAAATAACTTACTACAAAAATGACCATGCAATTTTAAAAGCTACACTAAACCGAATATCCAAAACGTGAATGTGTTGACTGCAGCACCGTTTAGTTTTCTATACCTTTCGATTTTAAAACCGAAGCAGACTTAACTGAGGTCTTCCCATTTTTCTGGAAAGCGCTGTGGTTTTTGTAATTGAGGAAAAGGTGTGGGAAACACGGATGTAACTTTAGGTTGGAGGCGCTATACTTGTTGGGGCAAACTGCTGCAGCGGGCAGCGGCCTGCAGCCAGAATGACTCACTCTCTCCATAAACCAGGAGCACCAAAAATAGCAATGTGATCGTTTTCCCCTCTACTTCTCGTCCGTACTGGCGTATTATTTGAATGATATCAAAACGTGCTGGTAGTTCATCTGTGCTCTTCTAATTTGATGTCATATATAGAACCATACCTGCCATGGGGGAAAAAAAACATATCTTAATATTATATTACATGGTACCGTTAACTCGTGCAACGTCATGGTATTTGGGAAATATTACTACTACGAAATTATCACATGATCTCTACAGAATAAATGACTACTCAAGTATAAAAATGGTGCCAAGACCTATAAATACAGAGTGAATTTGTCTAAGAGGTTATGGTACCTAGATTTGAGCCATGATACCGGAAGATCATGTTTTAGTTTATTGAAGAATTTAAAAAATATCTGCCTGGTTAAGAGTTAAGACGGCGATTTTGGAGAACCTTAATGTCAAAACGGCCACTTTGGAATAGCTGCTTTTTGCAGTGTGTTTGATTACTAAAATGATGGTGTACACACCAGGGTATTGTTGTAATGCCCCAAGAGCTACTGTGTGTTCACTGCAGGCCTCTCCCGTCCAGAAAGTCCCTTGTGATTAAGATGTTACACTGGCTGAACATTTTAAGCACTTATAAGGACAACCATATTAGAGCAAAGGGCGTTTTACTTGAATGTGTCTTATTAAAATTACTTTTAAAATCCACAAAAGCAAATACTCCAAACTAGCAATGTACCATTACATCAGGACGCACACGTAAGGGATCTTTAAGAACAAGGTACCCAAACAAGTGCTAAGCACCAATAAAGGATTTTACATACAACACAAGACCTTTTAACACATCGACTTCAAAGTGTTTTGCTTGAATGTTCCTGATTTTTTTGGATGTTAGCTTGGGTGCAGTTTTGGGGTGTGTCTGATTTGTCTCTCCCCTCTGCTCAGACTACCACAGCTGTGGTGGTGGCTGGTGGAGTTGTCCTGCTCTCTACTGTCCTGATCTTGGGCGCCTATTTTCTGGGAAAGAAGAAAACTCCCCTGATCACCCTGCTGGAGCCCACTGTTAAATACCCACTGAAGCTCATCGACAAGGAGGTAGGCGGAGGGGTCGTACGACGAGATTTGATTGGCTTTATCAAAACGAGAGCGTCAAAAATGGAATTACTTTTGATCAAATCTAAACCCCTTCTGGGTCCATTGGCTGTGTGCTACCATCCAGCCCCTTTCAACATTTGGGAAATTATCTTAATTTTAGAGAGAAAAAAGGTTTAGTCTGTTTGAGGCAGTTTGTTAGCGTGGTGGATTGTGTGGGCGTGTACCTCCTGACGGTTGGCTCCTCCCACAGGTGATCAGTCACGACACTCGCAGGTTTCGATTCGCTCTGCCCTCCCCGGACCACATCCTGGGTCTGCCCATCGGTATGTCCCAGCGCCAGCCCTCGCGGGATGCAGCCAAGTGCCATCGGCCATTTTCTGAAAATACGTTGTGCATTTAATGCATGTTTGTTTAAAACACGGGCAGCCCAGCCCACTGCTCAGTTTCCACCTTTCTCAAGGTCAGGAGTGGGCACAGGTGTAGATGGATAGAGGACAACGTGCTTACCTCACTTAGTAATAATAGGGTCAACGTTGAGTAGCGTACTTACAGTGCTAAGTACAATATGCCTTAACGTGCATAGCCTTCCCGAGCAGGAGAAGTGGATCGCTAAATCGCCATGTCAACACCAGTGAGTGCAAACTCAACTTTCTTCACTTTTCTCAAGAGCTAATTTTCATCTGTAGTCCCTTTGCAAGTGATTCAGATACGTATGAATAGTGAATAAAATTATGCAGGACAAAAGTGAATAAAAAATAAAGATTTAATTGATTTGTGTGTGTGTGTGTGTGTGTGTGTATGTGTGTGTGACATTTGCCCACCTTAACACAAGCAGTTCGATTTTTGCATTTGACAGACAAAGCAAGACCTCTTTGCCCTGGGGGATATTTCACTAAGCAAGATTACTGTCAGCTGGATAACTGCGCTGAGTAAAACCCAGAGCAGCTCTTTTTACTTCAGTTCATGTTCCTGATTTCGAATGGTTCTGGGTTTTTCTCAGGGCAGTTATGCAGCTGACACACTAATCCTGCTTCCTGAAACAAGGCCCAGGTCTCCACGTGGGTGCTCACAGGGTGTTGATGAAAGTTGGATCTTCTCTCCTCTCTCTCTCTGTTTCTCTCTTTCTCTCTCTTTCTCAGGGAAGCATGTTTACCTGTCTGCCCGCATCGACGGCAGCCTCGTGGTGCGTCCGTACACACCGGTCTCCAGCGACGACGACAGAGGATTTGTGGATTTGGTGGTGAAGGTACTGCCCAGCGCTGGCTTTGCCTCCTCCATAAATGAGACCGAAAAAAGAGCAGGAGCCTTAAGGCCATGGCATAAACACATCAAGGATCACTTTGTGATGTAACCGAATCTGTTTAAATTACATTACATGTATCTGGCAGACGCTTTTATCCAAAGCGATGTACAATAAGTGCATACTGAAGGTCATTGGAACAACTACAGAACACAGATCCGATAAGGTACAACACTCATTATGTAACTGTTATTCATAGCCATGAACACATTAGGTCCAGTTCACACAGTACACATAGGCTAGGTCAGAGAGTTATGGTAAGTCAAACTAGGAGGCATGAAAACAAGCTACAATACCAAGATAAATAATACAAGTGCAATATAAGTGCTGGATGGAGGTACATGTATCTGCCGCGCTCAGTTCAAGGAGCCATCGGTTGGTAACGCGTGCTGTGCAAGTGTGAACTCTGATGTGCGGCTGTCTTGCTCCACAGATCTACTTCAAGAACGTCAATCCTAAATTTCCTGAGGGGGGGAAGATGTCCCAGTACCTGGACAGCCTACGGCTGGGAGAGGTGGTGGACTTCAGAGGGCCGGGGGGGCTCCTGGAGTACAAGGGCAAAGGTCAGAATGGTTCAGGCCCGGGGGGTCAAACTGAATCCCAAGGGGACCGCAGTGTCTGTGGGTTTACTTTCAGTCAGCTGCCAGTTAAGCCCTTGAGAATAAGGTGTGGGGATTCCTCAGCCAATCAGTGACTTAAATGAACCACTGGTGCCAAAAACCAGAAGACGCTTCTGTCCCTCCAGGACTGGAGTTTGACATCTGTGGTTTAGGCTATGGATATTCAAATCTGGACATCCAGTCAAAAATCAAAATCCGCCCCTGGTTTTCTGTCCCCCCCAGTGCGACTGCTTGGCCACACTGCATTCACACCTGACTGCCAGGTGAAGGGAGGGTGGAAAACCAGCAGTTCCTGGACCTCGAGGGCCGTGGCCTGAGTCACAGGTTTAGGCTGTGCTCGCTATCGGACCCTTTACCAGTCTCATGCGTGCATGATATATCCGTAAATCACGTCATATATAAACCATTCCTAAAGAAAACAACATAAGCTAGGCTTTACAATTGTATTAGTTAAATCTGCAGATCATGTGATGTAAAACACTGAGCTACTGTACACTAACATTAGGCTCAACAGCAGACTCAAGCTCTGCACATTACACCCATGTAAAGAAATGCTTTGATACCATATATCTAAGCTTGAAAGCTATTTAATTATCCCTAGCTAACAGTAGAGCTGCTTACTGATACATCAGAAGTCTTTTCTTTGACAAACGGGGGTGTCAGTAGCAGAAACAGTCGGGAGGGAGGTGAAGGGAGGGAAGGCTCTACACCATGCACCAGCGCTAGCTTGTTAGCATCAGTGCTAGCTTGTTAGCAAAACCACATTGTTTTTGTACAACTGTGCTATATAAATAAACTTGACTAGATAGTTGGTGAAGTCCTCCTTCTGAAATGGGCTCTTCTAATATTAACTGTTGGGGTTATTACAATATTGCAGTGCCCGTGGGCCTGCGGAAATGAAACTCATTTCTTGTTAGCCTCTTCATTTTTTTAGAAAAGAAAAAAGCGTGTCGGTATTTTTGCATCCAGAGAGGGCACGATGCTTAGGCATTTCCAGCTTCGCTTGCCTGCTCAAGAGCATCATTTACACGTTACAAATAGAAAGGGTTTCACTGTAGGTAGCGTTTTAATGAAGTACATTGTACCCAGCTAACCCTCTCTGCTGAAAACCTTCCGTTTAGCCAAGCGGGAAAGCAAGCCGTTCTACATTCAAAAATATCTGTGGGCCATTTTTGAATACAAAAGAAGTATTTAAACAACACGTTAGTAAAGAATGAACAGATTTAGATTTCCTGGACCTTTAATCTTAAAACCTTATAAAGGTATGCCGATGGTTGACCTTTTTTCTTTTAAAATGTTTGGTTTGTGGAGTTTTATTCTTCAGGCAAACGTGCTTAAGGAGGCTCTTATCAAAGGCTCACATTTCCCACTGAGACAGCAGTTCCAGATTTCAAAGGTATCCACTGTTAAAATGCCACAGTTGGCGTTGGCCCTTTGTCTGGCTAATAGGTCTGTGTTTTTGAGAACGGTTTTCGCTTAGGTTTCTCTGCGTTTCAAGTGTCTGGAAGGATTTAGGGCAGTTATTTTCTCCAACTGAACAGTACGAGCCTAGCTCCAGTCAGCTAGTGGTAGTGATATTGCTAATATGTGACTAGCACTTAAATGTATAACATGGTTTACTGTGGTATTTAAACAAACCTTTGGCTTTTGGTTCTGTGAACTTTGTGAGACCAGGCAGGCTTTGCAGTGAAATGGGGCGGGTGGGATGCCGCATGGTGATATATTAAGAACTGATTTGCAGGTTTAGCTGTGCAGCCCTGTTTTATTCTTCCAGCACACGAAATGCAGCCGTACTCCCTGTGCGAAATGAAAGAGAATTAAAAGGGCAACACGTTGCAGTGACACATTTGTGTTCAGGGTGTAAAAGCATTTCTTGTGGCTTTGTTGTAGACTTATTTGCTCTGGCTGTGTGTCACCCTGATTCTTGTCCCCCCCCCTTTGCAGGGCAGTTTTTGGTCCAACCCGATAAGAAGTCCCCAGGGGAAATTAAGATCGCCAGTTCCCTGGGCCTCATTGCCGGTGGAACAGGTGCGGTCTTGCCAGGAGCAATTCTTTCTACATCTACTTTAATCAAATGATTATGTGTGAAATTAATATTTGCGTTTAATTTGCATCATCACTAAAACCTTTTTACTTGGCCTGTCATTTTCACTGTAGTGAAGTGGCGCCCCCTATGGGTGGGCCGGTGTGTAGTGCACACTGTGGCCAGCCAGACGCCAGGCCAGCATCCTATGGAAATTTGACCTCATGGAAAACTGACTCAAATTACTCATGCATTGTAATGTGGGTTTTTTGGGATTGGGGTCAATCTTCCATTGCACAGAAAAATGATTTATGTATTGTAATGTACATTTTTAGTATTGGGGTCAATTTTCCATGGCATAAAAACAACAGTACTTTATGAAATTGAATAAATGCTCCCAGTGGAGTCGCTTTTCTAATAGAAATCTGACTCCCGGGTCACACTTGCACGGGGGTCTGACGCCGGTACATAATTGGCTGTGATGTGGCCCGGGGTGGGCGGGGTTAAGATGACGGGTTAGGATCTCATCACACAAGTACCATTCCTCCGCTCGATGGAGCTCCCGCAGGCCACCTGTAACCGTGACACCGCCGTGTGCACCTGCTCCACCTGTGCAGGTATCACCCCCATGCTGCAGCTGGTCAGAGCCATCATGAAGGACCCCAGTGACAAGACTACCTGCAGTCTGCTGTTTGCCAACCAGGTGTGTACCTGCTGGAATAGTCCCTCCTTACAGAACATCACTGACTGCACTGTGCATCCTATGAATGAGTGGTGATAAGCAGACCTGGGTCAAATATGTATTTGTTTTGGATTCAAATACTTTTCTACGCTTTACTGATCTTGTCTGGTGTATTAGAACCAATGAAATACTCTCAAAAATTGCCAGCCTCACTTTCTGGTCATATTGACAGGCTCAGTTACACCAGGCAAGATCAATAGAGCACAGAAAAGTATTTGAATCCAAAACAAATACGTATTTGACCCTGGTCTGGTGATGAGTTTGGGGATTCGTATTGTGCGTTTCCAGGGCTCTGTTTATTGGTATAACTATGTAAATAATTCCAGTTTCTTGTGGAGGATGAACTGCCTCTTAACATCCTGTGTGTGAGTTTGTTTGGGTGTGTGTGTTTATTGTGTGAGAGATTATTTGTTTGTGTGCGCCCTGCAGACAGAGAGGGATATTCTCCTGCGGGAGGAGCTTGAGGAAGTCCAGGCTCGGCACCCGGACCGCTTCCAGCTGTGGTTCACCGTGGACCAGGCCCCTGCAGGTGCGCAAACTCCGGCTCCTGTGCACCCGTCACAAAGTCTCAATACAGATTCAGCACAGCCTCAGTAGTGTTTCAATTGTCTCAGCACAGTCTCAATACAGATTCAGCACAGCCTCAGTAGTGTTTCAATAAAGTCTCAATACAGATTCAGCACAGCCTCAATAGTGTTTCACTAAAGTCTCAATACAGATTCAGCACAGCCTCAGTAGTGTTTCAATAAAGTCTCAATACAGATTCAGCACAGCCTCAATAGTGTTTCAATAAAGTCTCAGCACAGTCTCAATACAGATTCAGCACAGCCTCAATAGTGTTTCAATAAAGTCTCAGCACAGTCTCAATACAGATTCAGCACAGCCTCAATAGTGTTTCAATAAAGTCTCAGCACAGTCTCAATACAGATTCAGCACAGCCTCAATAGTGTTTCAATAAAGTCTCAGCACAGTCTCAATACAGATTCAGCACAGCCTCAGTAGTGTTTCAATAAAGTCTCAATACAGATTCAGCACAGCCTCAGTAGTGTTTCAATAGAGTCTCAGCACAGTCTCAATACAGATTCAGCACAGCCTCAATAGTGTTTCAATAGAGTCTCAGTACAGTCTCAATACAGATTCAGCACAGCCTCAATAGTGTTTCAATAAAGTCTCAGCACAGATTCAGCACAGCCTCAGTAGTGTTTCAATAGAGTCTCAGCACAGTCTCAATACAGATTCAGCACAGCCTCAATAGTGTTTCAATAAAGTCTCAATACAGATTCAGCACAGCCTCAGTAGTGTTTCAATAGAGTCTCAGCACAGTCTCAATACAGATTCAGCACAGCCTCAATAGTGTTTCAATAAAGTCTCAATACAGATTCAGCACAGCCTCAGTAGTGTTTCAATAAAGTCTCAATACAGATTCAGCACAGCCTCAATAGTGTTTCAATGAAGTCTCAGCACAGTCTCAATACAGATTCAGCACAGCCTCAATAGTGTTTCAATAAAGTCTCAGCACAGTCTCAATACAGATTCAGCACAGCCTCAATAGTGTTTCAATAAAGTCTCAGCACAGATTCAGCACAGCCTCAATAGTGTTTCAATAGAGTCTCAGCACAGTCTCAATACAGATTCAGCACAGCCTCAATAGTGTTTCACTAAAGTCTCAGCACAGTCTCAATACAGATTCAGCACAGCCTCAATAGTGTTTCACTAAAGTCTCAGCACAGTCTCAATACAGATTCAGCACAGCCTCAATAGTGTTTCAATAAAGTCTCAATACAGATTCAGCACAGCCTCAGTAGTGTTTCAATAAAGTCTCAATACAGATTCAGCACAGCCTCAATAGTGTTTCAATAGAGTCTCAGCACAGTCTCAATACAGATTCAGCACAGCCTCAGTAGTGTTTCAATAAAGTCTCAGCACAGTCTCAATACAGATTCAGCACAGCCTCAATAGTGTTTCACTAAAGTCTCAGCACAGTCTCAATACAGATTCAGCACAGCCTCAATAGTGTTTCAATAAAGTCTCAATACAGATTCAGCACAGCCTCAATAGTGTTTCAATAAAGTCTCAATACAGATTCAGCACAGCCTCAGTAGTGTTTTAATAAAGTCTCAATACAGATTCAGCACAGCCTCAATAGTGTTTCAATAAAGTCTCAATACAGATTCAGCACAGCCTCAATAGTGTTTCAATAAAGTCTCAATACAGATTCAGCACAGCCTCAATAGTGTTTCAATAAAGTCTCAATACAGATTCAGCACAGCCTCAATAGTGTTTCAATAAAGTCTCAATACAGATTCAGCACAGCCTCAGTAGTGTTTCAATAAAGTCTCAATACAGATTCAGCACAGCCTCAATAGTGTTTCAATAAAGTCTCAGCACAGTCTCAATACAGATTCAGTACAGCCTCAATAGTGTTTCAATAAAGTCTCAGCACAGTCTCAATACAGATTCAGCACAGCCTCAATAGTGTTTCAATAAAGTCTCAGCACAGTCTCAATACAGATTCAGCACAGCCTCAATAGTGTTTCAATACAGTCTCAGCACAGTCTCAATACAGATTCAGCACAGCCTCAATAGTGTTTCAATAAAGTCTCAGCACAGTCTCAATACAGATTCAGCACAGCCTCAATAGTGTTTCAATAAAGTCTCAGCACAGTCTCAATACAGATTCAGCACAGCCTTAATAGTGTTTCACTAAAGTCTCAATACAGATTCAGCACAGCCTCAATAGTGTTTCAATAAAGTCTCAGCACAGTCTCAATACAGATTCAGCACAGCCTCAATAGTGTCTCAATAAAGTCTCAATACAGATTCAGCACAGCCTCAATAGTGTTTCAATAGTCTCAGCGCAGTCTCAATACAGATTCAGCACAGCCTTTATAGTGTTTCAATGAAGTCTCAGCACAGTCTCAATACAGATTCAGCACAGCCTCAATAGTGTTTCAATAAAGTCTCAGCACAGTCTCAATACAGATTCAGCACAGCCTCAATAGTGTTTCAATACAGTCTCAGCACAGTCTCAATACAGATTCAGCACAGCCTCAATAGTGTTTCAATAAAGTCTCAGCACAGTCTCAATACAGATTCAGCACAGCCTCAATAGTGTTTCAATAAAGTCTCAATACAGATTCAGCACAGCCTCAATAGTGTTTCAATAAAGTCTCAATACAGATTCAGCACAGCCTCAATAGTGTTTCAATAAAGTCTCAAAACAGATTCAGCACAGCCTCAATAGTGTTTCAATACAGTCTCAATACAGATTCAGCACAGCCTCAAGTGTTTCAATAAAGTCTCAGCACAGTCTCAATACAGATTCAGCACAGCCTCAATAGTGTTTCAATAAAGTCTCAATACAGATTCAGCACAGCCTCAGTAGTGTCTCAGTTTGGTCTCAATACAGTCTCAGCGCAGTCTTACTAAAGTCTCAGCACAGTCTCTGCTTCGGGCCATGGAGGTCTCTGATGGCGTTGCTCTCCCTCATTGGCACCTCTCTGCTCTCACATCCACAGAGTGGGACTTCAGTCAGGGGTTCATCAGCGCCGACATGATCAGCGAGCACCTCCCGGCCCCGTCCGACGACAGCCTCGTGCTGATGTGCGGCCCGCCTCCCATGATCCAGTTCGCCTGCAACCCCAACCTGGACAAGCTGGGGTACCGGCAGAGTCAGCGCTTCACCTACTGACCCCGCCTGGCCCCGTTCCCCACCGCAATGCAAACAGAGAGACGAAATGACCCGAGGTTCCCTCCCCTAAATCAAACAGCCGTTCTCTTGACCCTGGCAGACTGGAAAGTCTGTCTGTTGAAACCTTTTTAATGTTTGAAAACGTGTGGAGTCGGCTAGGGACGCAGGCTGAGGCTTCGCAGTGTTCAGTTGCCGTTTGTTACCTGTTACCTGTTGCCTGTGCTGTGTGTGCCGTCTGTAGCTCACTAAATAACATACCAGACAGGCACAGACAGCACTCTCACTCTTATGCGTTCATTTCACTCTTGTTGTGTGGCAGTATATACAGTCACCTGCCCAACCTGTCAGGTTAATGTTTTTCTAACAAATATTTGGCCACCTGGGATGTGTTTGTCTTGCATAATCTGTAAGGGCCTTTGCTTAGCTTAGTTCAATAAGAGAAACAAGTTTATTATTGATTTAAAAAATATATATAAACACTCCTTTAGCACGCTGCCACAAATGTACCTGAGTGGTCTTTTTATGCAGATTTAAGTGCTTCAGACTTGAGGTTGTGTCCATCTGTTTAGAACAGTAATGTCAAAATGAGAACGTTTACTTTGGTCCAGAATTAGTTTTTAAAAAAATCATCCTTATCCAAAGCATGAGCTGGACGACAATCAGTGGTTTCTTTTTTCTTTCATATCCGTGTATTCAAATATATCCAAATATGGCGTTCATATGGAAGGGGGCTGCTATTTTAAAAAATATACATGTATAGTCAGAAGGGGACTGCTACTGAAAAAAAATAAAAATAAATATATATATATATATATATATATAGTCGGAAAGGGGACTGCTATTGAAAAAATATATATATATATATGGCATTTAGTTTGCACTTGAATTCAAAGGCACACGCAGTGGAAATGTACATTTCTGTGTTGCAACTTCCTGGAGCGCCCGTTTCAGCTGGAACCAATGATGTGCCTTCTGTGTGCGACACCCATTGTATTTATTCCTTCTACTGCACTGTGCTTGAAACGCGCTGCGGGCTCTCTGTTTAAGAACTGTGGGCCTGGACATGTTCAGATGTTTCCAAGAAGCAATGCTTGGCGCGTTGCTCAATGATTCTTTTTGTAGTTTGTGGTGCTGTTTGCGAGCTGTGCGGCTAATGAGTGTGACAGAAGCGTAGAGCTCGGTCTCTCTAGGCTGCTCGGCGAGTGCGCTGTGAGTGAAACCCAATAAAGCGTCACAGTTCTGATGAAGTCTCACTGTGAATTTATTCTTTTTTTTCCTTCCAACACTTTGTTATAGTCGGTATATGATAAATCATTTCTGTTGTATATACCTACCATTTACCTTTTCACTTGCATCAAACTTCCCAGGTCTGTCTGAACTTGCCTGTGTAATTATCCCATCCACTGTGCAAATACATGAGCAGCAGCCTCTCATTATACAATTATCTTACAGGCAGTATGACCAGTGAGCATGCGCAAAGCTGGTGCAGCAGGCCCTTATGCCTTTACGCTGTGCAATGAGGGAGAATTTAAGGGATGTTCATTGTAAGAGTCTTGTTGCTGAAAGATCTCTTTAAGGTATGTCGCACTAACGCTGCATTATTTTGACTGCCCAAAGATGCCTGTACCTGGGGTGATGTGAGTGGTATGTTTGATAATGTTGTGTTTCAGGATGCGCCCTTTGTCTCCAGCCCTTGTGGATTTGAACCTGCAAACTTCACGGGGAGAAGCGCTGTTGTTTGAAAGACCCTGTACAAAAATCAGTACGTTGTACCTTTCAGTTACCATGCCATTTTATTTTATTATTTATTTTACATTCTGTTTAATTAATAAATTCATTGCACTATGTAAAGCACTTTGAGCTGCATCTCTGTATGAAAGGTGCTATATATAAAATGTATTATTATTATAAGTGGAGGAGGTAGTGGAACCCTGGGTTTTATTCTGGCAGACACAATTGTCACTGCAAACAGGATTAGGATTAGAGATTACCAGTGACTGGGAGCCATCTTTGTGCAGAAATGCGGGTTCTCCTGCCTCGCTGACTTGAGCCAGCCTGTTTTAAACACCCTCCAGCGGGACAAGCTGGAGTACGCGTGCCGAAACACGATCGGCTCCAGACACATGCAAAATTACGGCGAAGACGTGTTATAGGACCAACCTTCAAATGCCATGCTCAACCTTTGGTCAGACTGATGCATTTTATACACTTGTTTGTTTTTTTTTAACCACACACACACATTTAGTTTTTCCCCATTTATTATTATTTTAAATCAATGTCAGGCACATCCTGTGAAAGTGAACACAGCTTGGTTCTCAGACAGGCATCAGATACTAAATGTGAAGTGGTCTGATTGCTTTTATCTTCAACAGAAAAATTAATCTCGCACATATACTATTGGACGATGTATGTTACATTTATAAGTGCCAAGTCAACACAAAAGCAATTTGCCATCTTTTAAAGTGGCTGGTGTCCTTTGTGGGTTAACCTTGTCTTTAATGGACAAGGTGCTGACTTAGCGTTTAGCTGAGGTCATGGAGCTAGGTTTGCTAAATGTTCATGTCCTGCTTGCCTTCTTGCAGTCAATCAACGGGGGAGGGGGTTTATATTGACATGCAGTACATTTGATAGGCAGCCAGTTTATTTCCGGTCTATTGGAGCCAGTAAATGTTCAAATGTCTCCTCCGTGTCTATGATGAAGGACATTCCCAGTGGACTTCTAATGTACAAAAAGCCTGGGCCTGTATATCCGAGTGTTAATATATTCAGGAACATATGAGTTTTCCCAATCCAGAATAAATTAATGTGTTCATTTTTGTCATGAAACGAGACAAACCGTATTTGTAAGGATATGACAGCTTAATTTAAGTGATGTGTGGTGAGATTGGCCGAAGTTTTTGTGAACGGGCATTCGAAAATAAATTAGTAATTGGAACGCATTAATAACTGCCAGCTCGGTTATATTTGTTCAAGTTGCACCCAATCTTCCCATTCATTACAGCTGCGTTTTCTGCGCAAACAGAACCCCATTGATTTAATAACCTGAAGTGAGTCGCTTTCACCAGCAGATGGAGTTCCTGGGTCTTTGTTTACGAGACATCCCAAAACCAGAGGAAACGCGTTTCTGCTCGCCCGTGATCGGAAGCTGAAACAGGGGACCAGACGCTTGTGTTTCGGCGAGAATCGGGTGGGATCCAAACAGGTAAGCCTGGACAATTTAAAGACTAGATAGTCTTGTACAAACGGATAGAACAAACATTAAAAAGATAGCAATTGTAACTGGTTAATATGTCAGTTGTCAGAAGGTCGATTGGGGCTTTTTGATGAGTAATTATAGTCACTAGCTCGGTGGTCGCTATCTACCGTTAGCTTAGCTTGTTAGCCAGCTAGCTGCTACCTATGTTCTCGAGTGCGGATTAGCTTTAGCTACAGTGGCTACGGGAAATAGACAATGAGACACTTCAAGAGTTTATTTTCATTTTCTCGACGGAGCTGTTGAGATTACAACAAAAAATGGCGTTTTCATTTATTAACATTGCCGACTTTCGGGACAATGAGCAATATTTTAGCAGATAAGAGCTGAGCTGGCGCATATCATGGTTGCTGTTGGTTGAAAGGATTTTTGGCTGATAGTAATCTGTCTTGAACTTAACAATAACACCATTCATACAAACCGGAAACGATACAAACCTTTAATCGACTGTAAACATTCGAATCTTAATGTGTATTGACACTTACACAGATGTCGGTCAGATTAAACTTCGACTGGCATTTCGGCGGCTGACAATATTTTGCTTTTCGTCAGTAACATTAGCTAGCCATAGCAGCTAGCTGCGTATGTTTGCAACTTAACAGATTTATTGTATGAATTGTATTTAGCTCACATTAATAACTGTTACCGTAAGGTGCCTTCATCAGTTTCCGATAACTGTACGTATTTCATGTGTTATGTTGTTTTTAAAGACGAACAATTGTTTAAATTCACCTAAATGGCATAAACGATTAGGTGTTTATTCGTGTGAATTGCACATCGTTTCTGTGGAAAATGCTTTGACCTCGGCGAAGAGCAATATTTACTCGTGGAAACTGATACTGCTCGGTATTTTGACCCCTTCGGTTAAAGCAATGCATTTTTTATGAATGTGGACCTCTGTTTGCTGTCCCACCTGTTCTTCTGTGCACAGAAGCAGACAATTAGGCGAGGTAACCGAGTCCAAGCCTGTCCTTCAGATGGTCAAATGGTGCCTCCCCCCCCCCCCCCCCCCCCCCCCCCAGTATTGGCTGGAACTGTTTGTGAACGTGCCCAAAAAATCCAAAACAACATTTTCTGTTTGTTGCCCCCCGCCCCCCCCCCCCCCCCCCAAAGTTGAAATGAGATCTGTGATCTGCACAGTTGTTGTATCATCTATATTTGGTTAAGCTGTTTTTGTTGCCCCTTTTTTTCTAATAGTTGTCATTCATTAACAAGCTCCCTTCACAACACCGGAATGGGTATGTAACAAGAGACAGGGCAGACATTGCTGTAAGATGGGACAGAACACACCTGGGGACAGGGTAAATAAGTATGGCTGTCCCTAACAGATCAAGCAGGCTACCTGGCTCTGTGGATTGGCCCTTTATGAAGACAAATGAGCATTTTAATATTGTTCAGGATTTAAATGTGAAGTGTAGAGTCTTGAATGGCCTGTTTTCGTCATAAAATGGTCTCATTTTTTAATGAAGAAAAACAACTGAACTGATGCTACGTCTACCCCGGCTGTCCCAACGGGGCCTCTTAATGGGACTGTGCAAGAATTACAGAGTTGACTCTGGGGAATGGAAATATTGATTGTTAAAATTAGTTCAAGGTTACCATTTTATTTTTTTTGCAATAGACAAAGACATTTGTACTTGGTATTAATCTGTAGGCAAACATTGCGCTTTAAAAATGCTTAAAATAATCTTGATACCTATGGGTCAGCACCTAGCCTGATACAAAGGCTGACCCGGTGTGATATGCTTACAGAGGTACAGATAGATTATTGATCTATACTTTTTTTGCCATGATTGTGTCTTTATTTGATGACGTAGAGTTTTGTTTTGATCGTTTTGTATATAAGGGGAAACGTGCAGTGGTATGAGGACACTCGTCAACACGGTTTCCTTATCAATGATCAATTTAGGTGTATAGCCATTTCACCTCTCACATTTAGCATTAATTTCATTATTACTAGACACACTGTACAATAAACTGCATTCATTTTGAATCTGGCTTTCCTCTTTGACTCTTACCACTGCACACCTAACAGTTTTAAGGTCCTAACATACACACAGACCTCAGGATGTCTGCACTTCCTAGTCACTCATCTATACACTAGTGTCATATCAGGATGTACAATTGTGTTTATCCAGGCTAAACAAGCGAAAGACATGTCCGCATCTACCAAGTTAGATAGCGATGTGTATAAGCCAAACTACTGGCGGACAGCAGTCTGTGCATAACCGTTAGCACAGTGGAAAGGTTAAAACACTACTTTGGAATCAGATGACCGAGATTTCGTTAAATTAATCCCGTTCCAGTAGCACCGGGTAAGACTGCACGCGTTCCTTCGCCACTCAGACACTTCCACTGTTTGGTTTGCGGAGGGGTTTCTTACAGTTGGCGACCTTGATGTGATAAGTTTTGGTTTTTTGCTGTTGGTGACCTTGATGCACCGTTTGGTGTATCTGAGGGGTTTTGTACAGTATTCAGTACCCCCAGCATGTATGTCTCTGATTGATTTACGTTCCTTGTGAGTCTTCAGACTCTGATCTCATTAGCTGCATAGAATCTTTAAGTACAAGTTTGTATGTCAGTGAGAATTTTTTTTCCATGTTGTGAGCTGAAGGAGTTGAAATGCAAAGGGAGATGGCGCCCCCAAGTGGCAGGGGTTATTATGCAGTGTCTGATCACATTGATGTTTGTTTATTCTCCAGGGTATTACCCGCGTGGTAGAAGTCGAGACTCGCAGGATCATCGTCACGCCTTCACAGGTACGCAGCAACGTGACTGTCTGAATGTGGCTTTTGGTCCCTGATTAAAACGCTTTTGGTCCGTGTGTCACATGATGGAGGTCCCTACTGTTACACTGCTGCCTCTTTCTTTATTTGAAGTTTGTAATTTGTTTGTTTACTGTCTTGTGCAACTGTGTAACTTTGTGTTTCATGTCAGGTCCCCCTTGCCAAAGAGATTTCGATCTCAATGCGGTTTTTCCTGGTTAAATAAAGGTTAAATAAAAAACGCTTTTGGTCCCAGTGTCCCATGATGGTGGTCCTTGTTTTAAACTCTTTTGGTCCCTGTGTCCCTGATTTAAACGCTTTTGGTCCCTGTGTCTCGTGGTGGAGACCCCTGATTTAAACGCGTGTTCCCGTCCGCAGCCCGGGATCGGACCAGGCTGGGAGCGGCTGGCCGCAGCGGGACGAGGGGCTGGGTTGAGGGGCTGCGGACGGTTCCCATGTCAGCCCGTAACGGGTCAGCGAGCGATGCAGAGTGCCGGATCTCCGAGGATGGCCCCGCCCTGGAGGACGTGGAGCTGACGGAGCTGGGACCTCTGATGGAGGGGGTCACAGCGGAGGTGCGGTTGGCTTACAAACGCTTACAGATTTGGGCGAATGAAGGAAACTGGGTTAGATTTATGTACGTGTATCTCAAACGTCTGTTTGATTTGCGCTAATTATTTAGGCCTCTGCCCTCCCTGATGATGAGGAGGATGAAGATGAAGGGGGGCGCGGGATGACCCTCCCCCTGCAGGCTCACCACGCGATGGAGAAAATGGAGGAGTTTGTGTACAAGGTAGGACCCGTGACCCC
The DNA here is from genome assembly GCF_013347855.1 of Anguilla anguilla. Lineage (NCBI taxonomy): Eukaryota > Metazoa > Chordata > Actinopteri > Anguilliformes > Anguillidae > Anguilla > Anguilla anguilla. The sequence continues at coordinate 39,767,553 of NC_049213.1, read as the reverse complement.
TGCTGTGCCTGCTGGTAGAGACCGTACAGGGTTAATGGGTGTGTGGCGGTGGGAGTTTTGGAAGGTCACAGGTAGACCCCGTACAGGGTGACTAGGTGGTGACTGGGTGTTTGGAGGTGGGAGTTTGCGAAGGTCGCTGGCAGAGACCGTACAGGGTGACTGGGTGTTTGTTATTCCAGGTTTGGGAAGGCCGCTGGAGGGTGATCCCATACCACGTCCTGCCCGAGTGGCTGAAGGACAACGACTACCTGCTCCACGGGCACCGCCCGCCCATGCCCTCCTTCCGCGCCTGCTTCGGGAGCATCTTCCGGATCCACACGGAGACCGGCAACATCTGGACACACCTGCTGGGTGAGTCAGGAACACGGTGGAACGCACGCGTGTTTACGTTTGCCCTTGCTTGCAGAAACTTGCAGATGTTTGCTCCAGCAACCGCCCTGGGTGTCTTTGAAGTAGTCAGAGTCTTTGTGTTAAAAAAAGAAAGGAAAAAAAAATCAGTTTTAATACTGCAGGTGCTTACGGTCACGGCTGATTGCTCCATGATCTAGACAACAGCCATGGCTGATCCTGTTAAGGCACTGTTCCAGTGTGTGGATGGGCCCCAGAAGTCTGCCATCAAAATGGAACCATGATAGTTCTGATCCACGGGGCAACGCACACCTCGTAGGGGGACCTATGAGCCGCTGCTCCAGGTGCATGCTGGGAGGTGACCGCTGTGTGTTGTGTATCCGCAGGGCTGGTCCTGTTCCTGTTCCTGGGCACGCTCACCATGCTGCGGCCCAACATGTCCTTCACCGCGCCCCTGCAGGAGAAGGTGGTGTTTGGGACGTTCTTCCTGAGCGCCGTCCTGTGCCTCAGCTTCTCCTGGCTCTTCCACACCGTCTACTGCCACTCCGAAAAAGTCTCCCGCACCTTCTCCAAGTAAGACACGCCCCCCACCCAGGAGCTGCCAGTGTACACCCGCCAAACTCTGCTGCCCAGAGGCAGGGCGGGGTGGCGATGTTCCTTGTGATGGGATGGGTGCCCTTCCCGTTCTGCAGACTTGAAAGATGGCAGTAATTAGTGTGTGTGTGTATTCTCTTCTATTTTAGGCTCCGTATGGTTTTAGGAGAGAGCACAGCTGCCTGGCTGGGTAAAATGTGCACATTTTAAAAGGCCCCCAGGTACCCTGGTTATGTTTTAGGGGTCCCTGGTTGTGAGTTGGAAGGGGTCCCAGGGACTGTTTGCGTTTGAAGGGCCCCTAGGTGCCCTGGCTGTGTTTGAATGGCCCCTAGGTGTCCTGGTTGTGTTTGAGGGTCCCCCAAGGTGCCCTGGCTGTGTCTGAGGGGCCCCTAGGTGCCCTGGTTGTGTTTGAGGGTCTCTGTTTGTGTTTGAGGGTCCCCCGAGGTGCCCTGGCTGTGTTTGAGGGGCCCCTAGGTGCCCTGGTTGCGTTTGAGGGCTCCTGGTTACATTTGAAGGCCTCCCCGGGGCCTCCAGAGTGACAGTGATCTCTATGTCTCAGGCTGGATTACTCAGGCATCGCTCTGCTGATCATGGGCTCCTTCGTCCCCTGGCTGTACTACTCCTTCTACTGCTCCCCTCAGCCACGCCTCATCTACCTCTGCATCGTCTGTGTGCTCGGCATCGCCGCCATCGTCGTGGCCCAATGGGACCGCTTCTCCACCCCCCGGCACCGGCCCACCCGAGCAGGTCAGTTCAGGGTTCCCCTGGAGTCTCGCTTTGGTTCCACTGTGGTTCCGCTGTGGTTTTGCTTGCAGGTTAGGCAGTCATTGTCATGGCACATTGTGAATGCAATTGCCAGTACCTAGCCAATGCAATACAATACGATAGCAAATGAACAAATCAAACGGTTGGTTGACTCACTCACCGAACTTGATTGTCTTCAGTGAAGATTAAAAGGAGTGTGGTAGGGCGGCAGTGTAATATGGGGATTAGGGAACTGGGCTTGTCACTCAAATGCTGTGGCATGGATTCCCAGCTGGGGCACTGTCATTGTACCCTTGAGCAAAGTACTTAGTCTTGAATTGAGTACTTAGTTGAATATTTTGTTGAATTGATTCAGTAAAATATCCAACTGTATAAATGGACGGGATAAGTGTTTTCTAAATGCCATAAAATAATAAAATGTCATATAAATGAGAGTGAATAGCCACAATTTGATGAAACAAATATATCTGCCATAGTCGTATTAAGCATGCAGAAACCCATTTATGGGTGAGAAACTGGTGTGTTTGGTGACCCCCCTGCAAACCCACCCTGCTGGGCCCTTCTGCCCCGTCCATAGGAGTCTTCATGGGCCTGGGACTGAGCGGGATTGTACCTACGATGCACTTCACCATAGCCGAGGGCTTCGTGAAGGCCACCACGGTGGGCCAGATGGGCTGGTTCTACCTGATGGGCGCCATGTACATAACAGGAGCTGGGCTCTACGCCGCCAGGATCCCCGAGCGCTACTTCCCCGGGAAGTGTGACATCTGGGTACGTCTGCCGTCCGTCCGCACGCACACGCGCACGCGCACACACACACACACGCACGCGCACTCGCACACACACGCACACGCCTGACGGCTGGGGCTGGGGCTGGGCTCATTGAACTGGGTCTGGCTTTGGAATCTCTAGATTGGCCTAAGGGGGGTTAGGACTTCACAGGGTGGGTTAGGTTTGACATCAAGCCCCGCCCTCCTGCAGTCTGCAGTCATGTGACCAGCTCTCTTCATTGTACCATGCTGGTAGGGTATGTCAGCTGCACCCATGCCATGTTCTTTGACCCTGTATTCTCGCCCTCTCTCCCTCGCGCTCTCTCTCTCTCGCTCTATCCCTGTAGTTCCAGTCTCACCAGATCTTCCATGTCCTGGTCGTGGCCGCAGCCTTCATCCACTTCTACGGCGTTTCGAACCTGCAGGAGTTCCGTTATGGGCTGGAAGGGGGCTGTACTGATGACACGCTGCTCTAAGGGGGGCGGGGGGGGGGGGAGAGGGGCGTGAAGGAAGGCCCGCCCCCTCCTGGGGTTCCGTTTCGGTTTGGGACAATCAAATAAAGGGCGACCGATTGTCGAAACAGGGGGAACAGATTTTAAAAGTTGTTAACTCTGTAAAACTAATATAAATGTATATGTATAAGGATTAGGTGTTTTTGCGGGTGTAAATCTCTGCTGTAGTTCCTGTGGAGTGTGGTGGGGGGGGCGTCGACGGACTTGCTTTTTTTGTGGGAGACGGTTATCTGGCTCCACCCATAATGTTAACCCCTGAACCGCTGGTGAGCTTTGGCAGGCAGGAGTAGTTTAGCAGTTACTTGGTAATCCCTGGGAGAACGGTCCTCTTCGTACAAGGTGGGGGTTGGTGGTGGTGGTGGTGGTGGTGGTGGGGGTGGGGGTGGGGGTGGGGGGTGGGGGGTGGGGGGGGGGACTGCCCTGTGAGCTTTCTGCCCGTCAGCAGCTGGTCCTGGATCAGTCTATCCAAACCCATTTCTACAGCCATTGTACAAATGTTGTTGTGTAGGAGAAAACAACGAACTGATTCAGGATCAGTGCTTTGGAGCAGACTCATTTGCACCTTCCAGTGGTGGAGACGGCTTTGTGTTTAGCCTCTTAGGCTGTTTATCTTCTTCAAAAAACCAGGTGTCTTTTGTTACATAAATACTAGTTTGGTTCACCCTATTGAAGAAGAGGAGGAAAAGACAGACTTGAAATTTAAAGACCTTGTGCAGTCGTTTGTGATGAATCGTTTCTCATGCTGGTTAAGGTGAAGCAAAATTATGTGGACATTAAAGATGACAATCTCTGTCTATGTTTAAACCCCCTGAAAGGGCATTACTTGTGTTGTAACTGGCAAAAAAAAAAAAATTATTGGCATGGATGGACAGAGGTTTCTCTGGAATGGCCCAATCCTTTGTATTGGTGTGGCATTCAGACCACTGTTTTTAAGAAGGTTCTTTGTCACCTCTGGCACCTTCATTTACTGTACATGTGTGCATCCATTGACTGACATGATCTTGTTTCATTATATTCCATACTTGTAAAAAGGGTATTAAAATCACTGCACAGGGTCTTTTGAGTGATGGCAACCAACAGTGCACGTGGCCTTTAGAGGCCTGCAGTAATAATAATAATAATAAGAAGAATAAGAATAAGAATACCATTATCATAGGTAAGATTCAGAAGTGTGGCATTGTCCTCGGGGAAATGCAGTTGTTGGCTGGACTCTGCTGTTGGTAGTGAACACAGTGTTCCTCCAGTGAGTGTGGAGTCATGGAAACTGAGAATGTGTGAAATGTGAGCTGAGTAAGCAGACCTGGACCTTCGCTAAATAATGCAGAGTAGTGACGGGTTTTAGTGAACGCCATCTAATGATATAACTCCTACACAGAGAACGGCAAAATGATGATCCAATGATATAACTCCTACATAGAGAATGCAACACGAAGATCCAATAATATAACTCCTACATAGGGAATGCAACACGAAGATCCAATAATATAACTCCTACATAGGGAATGCAACACGAAGATCCAATGATATAACTCCTACTTTGGGAGTGGCAACACTTTAGGTTGGCCCTCTAACTTGCCAGAAGTTCTTAGTCATTTAAAGTACACACTTCACACTGTTTAATGACCCAGCTTCACTGTGGCTGGGCTGACATGAAATATGGCAAAGTTGTGTAGCGTTAGAATGCCGGTAGACCACAAGGTCCATAGCCATCTTGTAAAATGGAGTCATTTGATTTTACGTAGAGAAGCAAGTATTGTGAAATGTCCAAGCTTACGTTGTCTGATTAACCTTGAGGTCAGTGAATTGGCACAAGTCACACTAATCTGGCATTATAATTATTTTAGCAAATTTTACATATTTTAGCAGGTTTTGCATATTTTAATATTTTCTTGTGCGTATGCACAGTAGTAGTAATATTTGATGGACATCATCATTATATGAAAGCCTCTGCTGAATTCTCATCCATAGTGAAGTAACGACTATGTATCATTAAATATAATGAAGCAATGAACAAAATGGCTAAAGTCTTGGCAAGTTTTAAATCATGTAGTTTGTGATAAGTATTTATTTCTGTTAATATTCCTATTACTCAGGCCAGTAGAAATAGCTTTCAAAAAACAAAAAGAAAAAAAAAGGTGGTAGTGGGGGAGGGGTTAATATTGTAACAGCCAGGTCCAAAATGTTTGAAACTATTTTATTTTCTCTTTCATTCTTTTTGTTTTAACCTTTTTTTACTCTGGCACAAGATGGGGTCAACTGTATCCAAACTCATTATTATTATTAAGAATTTTTCAATTGCAGTGTGTTAAGTTTGTTAGCTTCAGGTTGGGTGTAGGCAAAGACATCCATTTCTGCACACATGTTGAGTGGGGTCCTTTTGCACAGTCATATATCAGAGTCTTGTTCACTTAAATGTACTATGTTATAATAAATATTTATCAGTGCAAAACTGGGAAACTGTCTGGAGTCACTGTGGGGGGAAAAATGTGGTTCTCTACCAGTCCTGTTGCAATATTTGCATCTTCTTCACCACCACCCTTAAAAGGACAAGCACAAGCAAGAAGTGCAAAACTGTTCCTAGGGAATATATTTGGGCAACTAACTACGCATGGAATGTATGGTTTAAAAAAAAAAAAAATACTGCCACTACTGCCAGTCTGAACTGTCTGTTTTTTTTTTTTTCAAATGAAATGGCCCCCGTGACCAAAATGGAAAAGCTATAAAACAATGAATGATGACAATGTCTTGTCTCAGTTCAAGCACTAGAGGGCACCACTGCACGATGAATATACATATATTCCATATACTGTATTGGTTCATTACATTTCTGTGACCGAAGACATTTACCATAAAATCATCTATTGCACTACAGTGTAAGCATCCCTCCTTCCCTGCGCTTAGACTGAATCTACAACAGAATGTTGACCTGCCAGTATGGTAACTGCAGGTAAAAGCCAATGAAAAGGCACTACTTGTCCTGGCTTCAGTCATGTTTGGTGGGGCTCTTTCGCAGGGGCTATTATTATGGTCATACGCAGTTGCCGTAGACTAAGGCTATGAACAATCAGTAGAACCAATACCTACAGACCACCCAGGGCGTGCTATTCAATATACAGTGCATAATCCGTAACGCATTTCTTATAACTCGCTCTTGGGCGAATCAATGTTGTGTGCGTCCACTGGAAAGTGAAGGCGGTCATCACAGCGGAACCGATAACAAAATAGGATTCGTTTCCAGACGGAAGGGGGGAGCTGTGCGTTCGACTAGCATTGTCAAGTCAGCCAGGCTAGCGATGCTGTTCCACGCACAAAACCTCTCATATATTTGTATGAAATATACCCAGAAAGTTAATCAGATGTAGTGAAGTGTCTCTATATAACAGCGCTTAGCTACTACGAACGAATTGATTCCTTAGCAGCAAGTGAATTAACTAATCAGGACAGACTTGCTGGTGAGAGCAAAACGACGTCGACGTAGCAGTTCCTCGTTAAAATTACAAAAAAGGTTGGCGTTTAAAATTACCCATCGATAAACCACACAAACTGAAATGGAAGACTGTGGAACTATTTCGGGTGATGAAGGATGCGCCGACTTATCCAAGCTGGTGTCTGAGGACGGGAAAAACGCCAAGTCCGTGCTGTGCCAGCGGTGTGGCTCCAAGGTTCTGTGTCCGGGAGTGGCTGTACTTGCTGAGAAGGAGGTGGGTACAGCTAGCTCGCTAAACTGCCCGCTTGTTTGGATGTGTGTCTGTCTGTCGCCATTCCGTTTGAAGCTCTGTACGTAAAATGTCATTAGTACTTATTTCGAAGTTGCCTGACCATGTAATGTGGCGAGTTTGCAGTTTTAAATCCTGCACGATTCAGCTTGTTTTGTAGCCTATAGCCAATTGTGAGCTGCGGCCGACGTGCGTATTCTGCAACTGCCGTCTCTTCAGCAGGACGTGGATGTTTGTGATTATAGTCCTTTGATATAATTTACACAGTGTAATCACATTTCCCCTTACTGTTTATGTTGCCACAAGATAAAGATTAATACTTCCCCCCCAAATAAGCATAAGAAAATAAACCTATAAGCATGTAAATGGATCAGTTCTGTAATGTCTTAACTTCAAATTCACTCCTGGAATAATACATGTTTTTAAAAACAAATATTTATTATGTTAATAATGAGTATTGTTATCACTGGGCAAACACAGATGTAGAGGTGACTGATTAAATGTGATGTGCCATGTTTTGGTAATTAACACGGTCTCTAAGACCAATACATTGGATTTCGGTTCAGATCCTTATGTAGTGGGCAGTAGAAAATCTGAATGAAACAGACTAATTATCACTGTATTCCTTTCGTTTTTTGGGTATAACAACTAAACATTGTGTTTTCATTGCAAAGCACCTATCTTATTAATGCTGTTTTTATTAACAATTGACACCATTGTGCCAACCAGCTGTTCCTGCCCTCTATGCGGAAGAAGACGGGCATCAGCCAGGTGGAAGGGACCGTGGACGGGGACACGCTAACAGCACACTGGCTGGTGGATGACATGTACACCTTCGAGAACGTGGGCTTCACCAAGGACGTGGGCAAGGTCAAGTACCTGATCTGTGCGGACTGTGAGATCGGCCCAATCGGCTGGCACTGCCTGGACGAGAAGAAGAGCTTCTACGTGGCACTGGAGAGGGTCAACCACGCTTGATGGTTCACCCGGACAGTGGGCAGCACCAATGAGAGCGGGGGGAAGGGGGACTCGAGAACCGCTTGTGCCAACTCCTTTTTGGGCATGGGGTGGGGCTTGTTCGGCAGGGTCCCTCGTTTCCCTGTCATCCGCGGATTGACTTGAGGTGTTTTTCCCTCTTTCCTGTACCTTTCGATCATTTACTCATTCCCTTGAAATGGAAGACAGTGTGTAAGTGAAAGCGATAACTCCTACTTGAATGGCTTTCTTTTTTCCCCCAATTCTCTATTTGAAACAGTTAATAGATTAAGTCCAATAAGTAGCCCTGTTGCTTGGCCTTCGTTTTTGGGTTTTGCCTAACAGCGTTTGTACTCTTGCTTTTAGCTGTTCACTGCCTCTCTCCCTGTGGAAGACTGGCAGTTGGCAGGACCAATCGAATGAGCCGCAGCGTTCCTGGAGCTCTGTCGGATGGCACTGCCAGTTCAGCTGGTCTGTCTAACTGTCTAATCCAGAAGACATCCTCTGGGTTTTCTCCCGCCCCTTAAAGCTTTGCTGGCAGAAAACAGAATGCGGTTGAGTACATTTGCCAAAAAGTGCATCAAATGTATCAGTGCATATAATACATGTAATATCTAACTGAGAGGAGACATTATGTCTGTCATATGGGGAATAGGAGGACATGTGCATTGGTGTGGGTGTCACTGCTTTATTGCTGATGCGACATTAGCCTGTGGCTTCTGTTGTAATGATGCAGCAGTACACATTGCCTTACGTTACCTCTGACTGAAACGAAGGCGTACAGAACTGCAAGCCCCCCCCCCCCCCCCCCCATCCCCCCATCCCCCCAGTGAGAATGCATATCGCCACTAACCTCTGGATGCACACATGCTGCTTAATGCCGTCTGTACTGAAAGAATATTAAAATTTGCTCAAATCTGAGGTATTATCTTGTTATTTTCAAAGTTTCTGTCTGTGTCTAAGGAAGATTTTAAAATAAAATTTGAGTGTGTGTGTGTGTGGTAGGGAGCTAGGGAAAGAATTTTGTAGCACTTCTCTTCAAAAGATTATTTTATAAGCCTTTGGGGAAACAGAACTGTGCGCGCTAAGATAAAGACACTTGCTCACAGAATCCACTGCTTTGTTAAGTAAAGCACAATGCTGCTTTGAAGAGAGACTGAATATAGCTGTACCAGCTTCTGGTGTTGTCGCTTCTACAATTATTTATTCATACTGGACTAAAACCTCCTGCTAAACAAAGTTAGGTTTTTGAAGTCCCTGTGCTGTGCAATGGCTTTTTTTCCCTCTTAAATTTACACAAGAAAGAGAACAATAACTTTCCCCGACCCCAAATATATAAACAAGAAGATCTGAGTTTCTGATTGATGTGAAGTATGGCATTTCTGAACAACTGAGTCTGAGGTTGAACGCAGTGTGATCCCTGTCCCCATTCGGTAATGACTCTTGAAGTTCACTTCTGATTGGCTGCAGGCTAAACAGAAGCACTGCTAATTGGTTAAAATGTAAATGACACTGTTGCTTGCGTAAGCAACGTGGTCCTCAAACGTTAGTAGAACGTATAGGCAGACCAGCCCCAAATCTCTGACCAACTCTTTTTGTAATGCACAGCATAAGAACCTATTTCAGGATTTTAAAAAAACTGAATTTCAAACATCATCTGAGGAAAAATAGGCTTAATTACATTTGTTTTCTGTTATCCTTTGTGTTTAACCATTAAAGTTTTGACTGCACAGGGTCCTTCACAAAACTGCATTCCCATTTGTATTTGTTTTTTTTTTTATAAAAGTCATTTCCCCAAAAAATCTTGTACAAATGATCTGCTTCAAGTCTATATTTAATTTAAAAAACATTTAATTCATTAAAATTTCTTAATATGTATGATGGGCCCTATAGTAAATTACCAGGGCACAGAAAAAAGTTTTATTGTCTGACATGTTAGGTTCAAAAAAAGTGATCGATAAGATGCTTCTTGGTGATTATTTATTTATTGGAGTGCAAATTCTGAATAATCGAATAAACAGGATGTTTTCACTACGAGCTTTCTTGAAGGCGTCATTGCAATTGATGTGGCCAGCTAACCTTGAGCATCATATAAACAAAGATAGGCAACATTTCCCATCTTATCTACGTAAAAGTAAAAGGGTAACTTGTATGCCATTTTGTACATGAATAAATAAATAAAATAACCTAGTTTATTCATATGAAAGAAAAAAACGGACATTTCCAGGTTTGGAGGGAAATTCACTGGAGGCGCTCGCAGGCCTCAGTGCGCAGCGAACGTCAGTACGATGTTCCATTCTTCTCGGCCATTATAATACCTTCTGAAGATTCTATCCCCTTATGACTCTGACCAATCGCAGTGGTTTCACAATTCGAGTGTTGTGAAGTATGATTTCAAATACAAGCGCAGCTTATTATTTTATTTTAGTTGGCATGGACACGTCAGGATTCAAAAGCCAACAGAAGACATGAAATAAAATAGGTATATAATCGCCCTGGAACCAAAAGTTTAGTCACAAAACTTACCTTCCAGCGCACTGTAGTTACAGATTTCAACGAGGAAATGGTAAGCACCCTTTCTTTACTAGTTACGTGTTATTTTTCTATATCTAGCTAGTAGTAAGTTATCGGTAGCTCTGCAGGCAGGTTTTCGTGGCCACATATAGTGGACATGGCTTCAGTGGTAGAACTTGTCAACAGTTTAAATGGTCTGTTTGTTTCATCCCCAACAATTTGCGTGTTTTGCAGCGTGAGTGTATATCCATTCACGTGGGTCAGGCAGGAGTCCAGATAGGCAATGGGTGCTGGGAGCTGTACTGTCTTGAACACGGAATCCAGCCTGACGGCAGTATACCGAACGATTCCATAATTGGTGGCTCGGATGATTCCTACAACACCTTTTTCTGCGAGACGGGAGCTGGGAAGCGTGTTCCCAGGGCAGTTTTCGTGGACCTGGAGCCTACAGTCGTGGGTTTGTATATTTAGCTGGTCGTCCTTAAATCTCACTGGAATCGTAGATAAACTTGCTAGCTAGCTAAGTTATATAAGTTATATCGTTCATTAGCGTAGCATTGAACCATTTTCGTCTCTTCTGATTTGAAGTTTTGGTTTTAAGGAAACTTCAAATCAGAATGAGACGAACCTGGACTCAGAAACACATTTTTTCCTAAACCACCCATTTTCCCACGTTCTGATCGGAAGTGCTTTTGGTAAACAATTTTTTTTTCGCTCACAGATGAAGTCAGGTCTGGAAGATACAGACAGCTGTTCCACCCAGAGCAACTCATCTCGGGCAAGGAAGATGCAGCCAACAACTACGCCCGAGGGCACTATACCGTTGGGAAGGATATCGTTGACATAGTCCTGGAGCGCACCCGCAAACTGGTGTGTAATATTATTTGCAGCACTGGCGATACAGGTTGGCCTTTACTGCAATACACTGCCTGCCGCCTCCCACACACCGGGTGATTTCAGCTGTCACGTTAAACCGTGACGACCTGCAGTCGCTCCCGTTGTGCATATGTGAAATGGTGTGGTAGGCCTTTTCACAGTGGGTGCAGTCATATTGCCTGTCCAAACTAACCACGTACAGCTAGAGAACACACAATGATATTGGGTTGTATGGGTTAACTATATACAGCACAAATTCGTGAAATTAACATGATGTTTCTCTATTTTTTGTTAGGCTACAGATAGTTGACTGGTCACATTTACATCATGAAGTGTGCTGTGTAGTAGCTCAATCTGTCTGTGTTTGTAAGAAATAAATTAAAACATTTATTTATTTTTAGTATTTTTTTCGCTGAATCCTAAAAATAGATAAAACACTGAAAAAGTTTCAGTCTTGCCCCCCCCAAAAAAAAACAAACCACTCCAGTTCTGGTGGATAGGTCACTCGTAATCCATCAAATGGGACAGTGTGGAGCTGATAATTGTTTGGATGCTGTGTGTTTTTGCTGTCAGGTTTCCAATTGCCCTCATGCCTCGCAGACACATTTCTACCTGCTCTGAATGCATTATTGTCCTTGATGGCCCAGCTATCTTGATAAGAATGTCAAATAAAAAAAGGTTTTCTCTCTTTTTTTCAGACAGAACAAACCACTGGGCTTCAGGGCTTCCTGATCTTTCACAGCTTTGGGGGGGGTACGGGGTCCGGCTTCACCTCCCTGCTGATGGAGCGCATGTCTGTGGACTACTGCAAGAAGTCCAAGCTGGAGTTCGCCATCTACCCGGCTCCCCAGGTGTCCACGGCCGTGGTGGAGCCCTACAACTCCATCCTGACCACGCACACCACCCTGGAGCACTCGGACTGCGCCTTCATGGTGGACAACGAGGCCATCTACGACATCTGCCAGCGCAACCTGGACATCGACCGCCCGTCCTACACCAACCTCAACCGGCTCATCGCCCAGATCGTCTCCTCCATCACCGCCTCGCTGCGGTTCGACGGCGCCTTGAACGTGGACCTCACCGAGTTCCAGACCAACCTGGTGCCCTACCCCCGCATCCACTTCCCGCTGGTCACCTACGCGCCCATCATCTCCGCCGAGAAGGCCTACCACGAGCAGCTGTCGGTCGCCGAGATCACCAACGCCTGCTTCGAGCCGGCCAATCAGATGGTGAAGTGCGACCCCCGCCACGGAAAGTACATGGCCTGCTGCATGCTGTACCGCGGCGACGTGGTGCCCAAGGATGTCAACGCCGCTATTGCCAACATCAAGGCCAAGCGAACCATCCAGTTTGTGGACTGGTGCCCCACCGGCTTCAAGGCGAGTGCAGTTTTAAAACCATGCAGAATAACCATCGTGGATGCCTTCATCATTATCAGCATTAATGCATTCTTGTGAATTTGGGCAAAAATAATTCCTGTGATGTCTCAGATTTCTGCAAAATCTTCCACAAAAAAAGCTCCCACGGAGGAAGGATATTTGATGCATATTTAAGATTTGGGTCACATGTTCTTTTTGAGAATCTACCAGTCAAAATGCCCATTTTTGGCATTTGTGCACGCAGGTGCCTCCTTGAAGATCCTGGCATTTTAAAAATGCACATTTGTGCTGACTACACCTTGTCCACTGGTGTGCTCGAGCCCTACAGCTCTGTCTTGAGGGCTCACGCCACCCTGGAGCAGGGCGTGTCTCAGATTGTGTCTCCATGGGACTTTGTGTCCAAACCCGTAACGGAATCTCCAACACAGATTCAGGCTGGCCAGAATTACAATAAATATGTATTTGTCTGAAAAACTGCAAAAAGAGAAGAAGTATAACAGCACCATCCCCCCCCCCTTCCCCTTCTATGTGCTGCCTGTCTTTCTCTCTCTCTCAGGTGGGAATCAACTACCAGCCTCCGACTGTGGTGCCGGGGGGAGACCTGGCCAAGGTGCAGAGGGCCGTGTGCATGCTGAGCAACACCACCGCCATCGCCGAGGCCTGGGCCCGCCTCGACCACAAGTTCGACCTGATGTACGCCAAGCGTGCCTTCGTGCACTGGTACGTGGGCGAGGGCATGGAGGAGGGGGAGTTCTCCGAGGCTCGCGAGGACCTGGCGGCCCTGGAGAAGGATTATGAGGAGGTGGGCGCGGACTCTGTGGATGCGGAGCTGGAGGAGCAAGACGAGTTCTGAGAGGAGGCCAGCGCTACCTCCCCCACAGCAGCTCGTAGGAGAGCTGCTCTGTCCTGTCTGCCCAATCTCTGTTTTCCTGTCAACACATTTACACACTCGTGCTGCTGTGTGCGCTGATGGTATTGATTCTGACTTACGTTCATTACGGAATTATGGATTGCAGATCTTTTATTTATTTATTTATTTTATTTTATTTTTTTGGACGTGCCCATCTCTGCACATCATACCTGCCGCGGTCGCTTTTGAGTCATACAAAGTGATGGCACGTCAGTGCTGAAGGACTTGTGTGCTGTTGATTATCAATGTTGTTCCCTCCCTGAATAAAGAGTTCTCGTGCAAGCATTAAACATTTGTTTCCTAACATCCCTTGGTTTTTAAAGTTTTTAGTCTGCTTTGAACCAGTAAGTGCATTCACAAGTTTTTTTTTCAGTAAAAGAGGCGTAATAACTGCCTCACTGTTTTACTTGGCAGAAAATCAGAACAGCCATGAGAATCTATTTGTAATTCTCAGTCAATTTTGGATGGAACCAGGTATCTGAAAGAGCAGATGCTCCATATTTCAAAAGCAGTTGCACGATTTCACCACTTGGTGTCACTAATGGTAACAGTTTTCCCTGGATGCACATTTTAATAATAGTAATGAACAATTGAAGTTTTATGCATATGCGATTCTTTTGGCACATTGTCCATTTTTACATTATTGCTTAAGAATATCAGTATAAAAATAGTGTATTTGTTGCCATACATTGTTATCTCAATTATATTTTGACTTTTTAAAAAATATATATACAGCTTTTGGTTCTGCAATATCTGTCAAGCTTATAAGTTTTCAAGTTGAGCAAATAATGTAAACCAACTACAAGCAAGTCACAAAAATGTGGCTGTGGGCATAACCTATATGATACGCCTGAAGTTTAATTACAGCATAAGTTTCTTAACCGTCCCTTCTAGAACCAATGAAATTGGTTTATGGCTGGCACAAGTGAGCCAAGTAACCATTTGAAATCAGGCCACGAGAAATGTCCGCTCGAGGACAGGGTACCATTCTGGATATTGGTTAATTTAAAGTGGTTATTGAACTTGACCACGTTCTTTGCTGGAAAATATTGTTTTCAATATTCAAAAAGTTTTAACTTTTTATTCTACAAATGGTCCGTGTTCAAATAATCACAAACACCACTAGGTGGGATGTTGTATTATGGCAACTTCACGAAGTGCTACATTTGAATCGAAGAGAAGTGTTGTGGTCATAGAACGTGTTCTTAGAACTGCAAATACCAACAAAAAAGAAAGAAATAAAGTATTTAAAATTAAACGGACATCCGCACGTGACATTTGGACATTTTTCATTGCTGTGTGTTTCCGTATGTGTGTTTTTTGTTTTATTTTTTATTTATATTTTGACCGTTCACAGAACGCATGAGATTTTATGGTGTTGCTATTTTGAAGCACCCTTCTGTTACGTAACCCTGCATCACTTTAACTGTTATTGACGTATTAGATTACGTTTCTATACTGAATTGCTTTACACGATTTAATGCAACGTGTTTTAGTGTTTGATATTTGAAAATAAGTATGATATTTGAAAATAAGTATGAAACTTTTATTCATACAATTAATTCCTCATTGAAATGTTTTCCCTTGTTGCGGGCTCAATTATAGCGCTCCTAAGAAAAAAATCTTTTAGAATTATTATTTTTTTGGTTCAGTAGCCGAGTTTTGTATATTTTCATTTACATTTTCAGCAAATTTTAACAATGAGTGTAACACTAACCACTCCCCCTTCGTCCCCACTTTCGGAGTGACAGCCAATCAGGATCTTCATAAAGTCTATTTAAAGAATAAGTCCCGGTCACCGTGAAGGCACAGCTGAAGCATATCCATCCGCACATTTGAACGCTTTTAATTAATTGTCCTGTCGTACAGTAAATAGAAATGACTCGCAGTTCTAAGATCTAGCAAGAAGTTCACCAATTACAGAGTTAAATTTGCCCTTGCAAGGACGGGAAGCCACACTGCAGATCCCACGGATTACCCTAGTGGCCATGAAAAATTCAACCTGAACTGGACTTCTATTCTATCTTGCAGTTTCATAAATGTAATCCCTTTCCCACCATTATATATAATGCTTCAAGTCCGATATGAATCTCCAAATTTCTCATCATTCAAATGATGCAATCATTAATGTGTAGGCTAAGCTGAGTATGTAGCCATGGGCTACTACAGTAGGTCAAAACAAACGTTTCTCTGTGCTCGTGATGTCTAGAAAAATCGAATAGGTCTGTGCAGGTTGTTGTTGTGCATTTGTCCATCTAACAGTAAAACCGCAACCACTTCAGCCCTCCATTTTAACTGAGAACAGAGGGCTATATTGGCCGTGACTGGGGTCCGAATATAAGAAAATACAATATATTCCAAAAGGACGGCCGCAAGAGCCAAATTCATTCCTAATGTTCCGAAATCCACGCTAACGCATTTTACAGTTATACCATTTGCAAGCTATTAATTCATGAACATAGGTTTTGTTGCCAACTTGCATATAGGCTACTTGGAATGTAACCATATTCTTTAGTTACACGTTAAATTAACATATCAGAATGTATGTTTTCAGCACTATTTTTAAAAATAATGTGTGATGACAAATCCGAAAAAAGTATAGATGATTCTAAAACAATTTCACAGAAACCACTCAGAACTGGGAATTGGGTCTTGAAGGAAAAGACAGTTGTCTTCCTTCTTGATCACGCAACCTGTGAAGCGACATGGAAACGCCTACAGTTGCCACAGTGAACAAAAGGGCGCAGAAACGTTTCATACAGGGAATGGAGTAGCCTACAAAAAATATTTGAGATAACATTACAATAATACGGGTCTCTAGTTTGTTAAGCGGATGTGGTTGCAGCCATTGCACGGTGTGTATGAGTGGCTGTTGATGCTGATTGTTTGAGGAAAGAGGAAGCAGGGAGACGGTAAGATTTGGGTAATACTGAGCTGAAACAGCAGTATTATCCTGCTGCACTGGTCTCTTCCTCACTTCGAAACCGGACCATCACGATGACCCAGCCTCGGCCAGAAGAGTTTATTCCGCCCCCGGAATGCCCAGTCTTTGAGCCCACTTGGGAGGAATTTTCCGACCCCTTTGCCTTTATCAACAAAATACGGCCTATAGCAGAGAAAACGGGCATCTGCAAGGTCCGCCCGCCGCCGGTAAGTTTGGTCGGACTGGAAAGATGTAAGAATTGTTCTGCGCGGGGCGTTCAATGAAAAGCGGCTCTGCCACGAGCTGCAGGTTCAGCGTTTCGCCGATTTAACACTTGTTTTTTGAGAAAAGTTTTCAACATGGCGGCGTGGGGCTTAAGATAAGGAAATACTTTGCCTGAAAAGCTTTAAGGTTAACCACCGACTGAATCATTGAATGTTTTATTTGTACTAGTTTAAGAAAACAACTGAAACAGTCCTTAAATGCTTACAGCTGTGCTTCAAAGTAGCTACGTTTACCTGAAATTCCAGCGATCCTGTTACCGTTAGTCTAGCTGACGTTATATTTTACAGTGAAGAATAGCCAGTGACAAACGATTTTCGTGACTTTTTTTGTCGAAGCAGTCCATTTGGATGCTGATACCTTTAGCGAATGAGCGAATGAAGATGTAACTTTATTCTTATTAAAATGACGGACACGGGTCTGGTGGCTGGCACTGGTATACAACTTGATAAACAGCTGAATTCAGCATCTAATTTAGCTAGTTTGGTTAAATTACCACAAAGTAGCATTCGTTAGGCTAGCCTATATCAGGAGTGGAAAGAACGTGCGAAGAGTACAAACATTAATTTAGGCTATGTGGTGAGTTAGCTGCGTGGTGGTGAACCTAGCATCGACTACCAAATGCTTCTTTCATGTCTCGTTTTCTCACACAAGTTTCCAACCAAGTAGCTAGCTCAGCCAGCGTCCGCTGGGTGTCTTAGTTAATCACCAGTGAAGATGTGTAGAATCTGACCGTTGTGTGTCTCTCTGTCTAACTTTTACTTTTGTAACGGTAACAGTAGGCTATTGTAGATCTTTGTAGTTACATGCACTTCGATCCACCAAGCCACATAAACAATACCGTTTTCTTTGAGGAAGGAGGGGGAGGGGTAATGTATTCTTGTTTGTGTGTGTGTGTGTGCGCCTGTGCGTGTGTGTAGTTTGGTGCTGAGTTTATTTTCCTCTGCTGAGTGAGAATAACCTGTTTTGGAAGGTGAAATTTGGCGTTCTCTCTAGAAACAAAGCACATTAGGTTTTTGTGAGAGGCACTTTTTTTCCTAGGGTTTTGATGGTGGAAACTTGCATTGCACACACATTTGCCGTGTCTGCGGCTAATTTGTTGTTATAGTAAAATTGGACATAAGCCTTTTCCTGTAAACTGCAGGCTGTTTTTGTTCAGAGAATGGTTTGATGATGCCCCTTATATTTGCATTCTGTTGCCCGCATAGCTGTCATTAGGTAATATCACCCCCACCCTCCCAACAAGACATAGCTATCAGGGGTTTTAATTTTTCTGTGAATAGCATTGCTTGATGCGCTGTATTAAACGTAAAATTAATATTACACACCATTCAGAACATTAAGGACTGATTTCATGTTTCTGATAACGTTTAAAGTTACAGAAGAATCCTGGAACCGATAGCCTACATGTCATTTTCCATGAAGCTCGCTGTCTACATTAAACGGCAGTTGAGCGCATGAAGACGTGATTTAGCCCACTTTTCCTACTTTTTCCTTATATTAGTTCTCATTGCAGCACTTGATGTTAAAACACGTTTAATACGTACATGTATATGGTAACCAATGTATGTGCAAACACTGATTTGTTATTATTCAAACCTAACGTTTAATAAAACGGTGTCGTTTTTCGTGATGTTTTCATTAAAATTAAAATTAAAACTCCGAATATTGTCCATCACTGACAAATAATCTGTAGAAATGGGCTGTTACCTAGAACAAAGTGCTGAACAAAGTTGACGTGGATGGAAACACGTCAAACGGGCCCTCTACACAGTGTTGTCCTCCATGTTGGCTTTGTGGGTTTCTGGAGCTATAGGAGAGCGTTCATCAGGCCATTTTGTGTCTATACTGGGATTATAGTGGGAGAACGCCGAACGAGGGAAGGATTTATTGGCGTGACAATGTATATGCACTGTTACTACACAACACTCGGAAAAGAATAGCATAATTAGCTTTAATTTAGTGTTGGTATAATTGGTGTGGAACTGATGGTGTGCCTGAAAACCTTTTTTTTTCTCTCTCTCTCTCTTTTTTTTTTAAAGACTACACTGCGTCTGCTCCAGAGTATATCAAAGGCACATATCATTATGGCATCATTTATGATGCATGATCCATAGCTATCGCCTATTAATCGTGTGTTTTTGCCCTTAAATGTAATTAATATGGAGGGTCATTAAAGCTTTTAAATTGTAATGTGTTTATGGTGCACCCAAGTTGTTTAGTGGTCTAAAATTAGGATCTGGAAAAGGAAGTACAAGAATATGCTTGAAACTATCACTATGTGAAAATGAGAATGTGGCTGGTTGTGGTTTCAATAAATAGGAAATAATTAGTGGTTAAATTTGCATTTAGTTAAATATTTAGTTTTTTTTTTTCACTTTTGGTTTGGATAGAATCTTATTGTTTGTCCACAAGCCATCATTGTGGTTTAGAAGTTTCTGTGTTTGTGACTGAGGAAAAAGGTGTCTGTGTTCTAGGCGTTATGCTGTATTCTACATTATAGGTGATGAGCTATAATTATTTTCTTTACTTTCTTCGATGACATTTAAATTATATCCGTCATATTTAGTTTAAAAATTACAAGCTGTATGGTGGATGTTACCACCATAATGTATAACTGCTCCTGGGTTTGCATAACTGAGATAATTAGCCCTTCATCCTTATTAGAGCCTCTGCATTTCAGTCTGACACAGTATTTTCTTCTTACTGTGCGCTTACTCTGTACACCATTAGGCTGGCATTCAGCTGTGCCAGTGTCTTGTCTGTCGCCTTGTTTTGATCTTAAATCAATTTGATGCAAGATTGAATCACCTTTAGTAATTGTGAAATTCTGGTGACATAAGATTCATACAGTGAGGGTGGTTGCCTTGTGTGTGTGTGTGAGTGTGTGTATGTGCACGTGTGTGTACGTGTGTGTGTGTGCGTGCGTGCGTGTGTGCGTGCGTGCGTGTGTCTATGCGCGTGTACGCCCTATTGATTTAATAATGAATAATTTGCTCACTGAGCAGCTCTGTTTCAGATATTCTATACACAAAATCATTCACCAAAAATGAAAGATATATATATATATATATATATATTAAATATATATATATTAAATATTTAGAGAAGTTTCTGTTGGCCTCCTGCCCTTGCACAGATAATGTCTGTACTGCAGTCTGCGTGACCGTAATGGTGTTGGTTCCATTTTGGCTGCGTTAAAATTTAAAAGGTGTTTTACCTGCTGTGGTCAACGTCCTGATTGTGATGTCACCCGAGAGGAGGCCAATGAAACGCTAGCTCTGGAAGATGAAAAAAAATTTACAGCACACCTGGAAGGTATTGGCCAGTGCTTCCTGTGTAGCCTCTATGCTACATATTTGCAATAGTAGATGCCATTCACCGTGTTGTGCTTTTCATACGTTTACACGTTGCCCGCGTGTGCTGGCCTACAGCCGGTTCTTTATCGAATTAATCATTAGCTCCGGAGGGACTGTAGCTTGTGCAGTGCGCTATTTCTGTTGATCGGCATTAATTGGCTCTTATCCTTTGTTGGATTGGAATGGTGCGCTGAAGACGGAGTCAGTCTGAGCCGTGTTGTAAGAATTTTGCGACTGGTTCTGTTCAGGCCTGCTTCCATTCGGGATGCTTTACATCGCCTGTGTGGGCATGGGCGAGCCAGGGTGTGTCACAGCCACCTACACAACATCCTGGCTGAACCCTAACCCACACCCAACTGTGAAGGGCACCCTGGTTTTATGCAGCTGGCCCAACTATGTGAATATTTCTGCCCTCACTGATGCTAAACTCTTGATCTTTTCCTTGTTTTAGTTTTTTAAACGTAACCCTCGATTTCATCTTGAATGTCTGACTGAATCGCTGGAGCCTTGATCTGTTTCATGCCCACACTGTCAGTGACTGTCAGTTTCCATTCCGGTATTCTCTCTCTCGAGAGAGAGAGAGAACGTGGAAAAAAAATCGCACAAGAAGCTCAGTTAAATCAGGTGGGTTTTTCCTCCATGTAGTGCTGACATAATGGACTTCCTCCAGTTCATTCAGCAGGAGAAGCTGGAGGGGCAGAGAGATGAGCGTTTAGGCTTTTGTTTGCCTCAGTTCTCTGCCAGTGCAGTGGAAGCAGGGCTAATGCCCGTGGGGGGCTGCTGGGTGTGTGATCGTCAGGGGGCAGTGTGCCTATAGCAGCTGGCCTCCATCCCTCCGGTGTCTGAATCCCAGCTTCCGATCCTGTCGCAGGGAACGTCGGGATAACGGCAGTGCGGCTGGCCTTGGAATTCCGACGCTCCGGAATCCTTATCGTTTATTTGCAGCCTTCTCTCCAGAACTGCGACCCTGACCAGGAATAAGCGGTTGTAGATAACGGATGGATGGATTCTGTCTAAAACAGCTGGACCATACAGCCGCATTGGGAGTAGAGTATCGGGTTTGGTTTGGAAGGTTTCTGAGGATCCACCATGTCATCAAAACCGTGTTTTTTTTATTTTCGTTTAATCTCTCTCTCCCCTGGGAATTTGCATAACTTATCAGGGAATATTAGGAAAAGGTGACATTAAATAATCTTGTGTATTTGCTGAATAATCAGCCCAAGCATTATTACTGACAAGTTTATTTTGTTTCTTGTGCATACCTCACCTAATTGAAAGTGTGGATTAATACATCTCTGTGAATCTCCACATTCTGGTTGTTTATTGTGGTAATAAATTTGACAAATTTTAATAAATCAGATTAATTTGAAAAGTCTGTCATGGTGTTACCTCTGATGGTTGTATCTCCCCCTCAGATCCCCCAAGAGATCTCCTAGATCAAGCATGGCGTGATAATGGCAATTACATAGTTTGATTGTGGCAATTATTTGTTGGTGAATTAATTATTAAAACAGATTAATGGATACCTTAACAATACAAGGAGTTATCAGAGTTTAGTTTAGTTTAGTTTAGTTTAGTTTAGTTTAGTTTAGTTTAGTTTAGTTTAGTTGTGATTCATTCCCATTATGTGCACAGGGTCAGCAGCTCATCTGTGTATTTAATGTTCTTTAAAAAAAAAAAAAAAAAAAAAAACAGGTTAATGAGCAGATATAGACTGCACATGGCTAGCCAAGAAATGTATGGCAGCAGGAAATGTGTGTGTTCTGGTGCTGTAGAACCTGCATTAGCAGCCTGTGTAATGCGTGCGTTCTGGTGCTGTAGAGCTTGCGTTAGCCTGTGTAATGTGTGTGTTCTGGTGCTGTAGAGCTTACGTTAGCCTGTGTAATGTGTGTGTTCTGGTGCTGTAGAGCTTGCGTTAGCCGCCTGTGTAATGTGTGTGTTCTGGTGCTGTAGAACCTGCATTAGCAGCCTGTGTAATGTGTGTGTTCTGGTGCTGTAGAACCTGCGTTAGCAGCCTTCTATTGTATTAAATGGAATGGAAAATCCCTCTTGCTTGTGCATACACACACACACACACACACACACACACAAACACGCACAAATATGTTTTGAAGTTCACTCCTCTACAAAGATTGACAAGGTAGCACTTTGGTTTGGTAAAATAGTACTTCAGAACAGTTTAAAAGCTGGTCGATTAAAAAAAAAAAAAAAAAAAAAAAATCTGAAAAAGCTTCATGGCACAAATGGTTCACTGCCCAAGGACATGTGGTTTTTTTCTGGGGGGGTGGGAGGGGGGGCTCTTACGTTACCTCCAGTACAACATGATAATATTGGGGTGGCTTGATGTTTTTCCAGAGTTGGGGGGTTGAGCATAGTTGTTCAATAAAAGCCAGTGGTTGGTCCACGTAACTGCAGTTTAACAATCTGTGTGCGTGTGTATTTGTTTTTGTGTGTGTGTGTTTGTGGGTGTGTAGCTGACATGTGCGCGTGTGCATGTCTGTTTTTCCATGCGTGTGTGTGCTTGTGTGTATTTGTTTTTGTGTGTGTGTTTGTGGGTGTGTAGGTGACACATGCACTAGGTGATGACTGTCTGGCAGTTGGAGGGTTGCCGGTTCAAACCGCGCCCTGGGCATGTCGAAGTGTCCTTGAGCAAGACACCTAACCCCTAACCCCTAACTGCTCTGGTGAATGAGAGGCATCAATTGTAAAGCGCTTTGGATAAAAGCGCTATATAAATGCAGTCCATTTACCATTTACCAGGTGATGTTTAAAATTCAGAGTAGATGAAAATACAGAACTGGAAACAACTTTTTATTTTTCCTGTGTTTTCAGTAATCTGGGTCCGTTTCATCTTTCAGTTTCAGGCCAGAATGTAAGAGCCTCTGTGGTCTCGCATGCAGTTTCCTGTCATGTCAATACAGGCTGAGTCCACGCAACAGGGTCACAATAACAACGCCCTCGGTTAGCAGAAACATTCTTTTTCTTTCAGCGTAGCGTAACGTTGTTCTATTTATAACCCAACCCATGATTTCCTGACCATGAGAAAGACTTCAGATTTAAAACACAGTGTTTGGGCTCTTGTCCTGTAGCTGTCCTGAGCTTGTGTCTGTGTGTTGTCATGGTAAAATACTGTTCCACTTGAGTAATGCACCAGGCAGTAAGGAGACCAGGCTGGTTCAGATACCAATATTGAATCCTAATTTCAACCCCCTTGAGAAACGTATTCAACCTGAATCGCTTAAAATATTAGTATTGATGTTAATATCTAGCTGTAAAACTTGTTAATTTGTGAAAATATAAGCTTTGTTGAGCCACATAATGAGGATGTCTGCCAAGCTTTATCTTGGTATTCATGCGAAGTAATCTTTCACCAGAAACTGGTCATTTGAAACGTGCCATGATTACCAAACAAATCTTATGCACTACCTGCCGACAGGTGATGTTCCTGTTCTGCCACCTTCTCTGTCATCCAAAGCCACTTTTAATGCTGTCTGTGCATTCCTGTCCAAAACCTGACAAGTCTGCACAAAAAAGGAGTCTCTAAACAAACCCACAGCTTCTGCACTGTGTTTTTAAAAATTATAATATCTGCTACATCAAACATAAAATCTGTCACGTGTGCATGAACGTCTCACATTTAGAAATGAAATTACATAAACTATACGCTGACCCATTTTAGCATACAGATAACTTAAGTGTTTTCTTCAGAGAACATGTCATTACTTTGAAGTGGGTTAAGAGGTATTAAGTGAAACATTTAGATAATCATTTTAAGTTATGTATTTATGTAGACAATATCTTTATTTCACCTTTAAACAGGTGGAATGCAGCAACTCTGTCTATCACCCCTGCTGCAGTTCCAGATACTATACTGTTACATTACTGTGTTGTTTCCCTTAATGTTGTGTTAATGTTATTTTAATGTTGTGTTAATGTTATTTTAACGTTGCGGTAACGTTGCGTTGTTTTCGCCCTCAGGATTGGCAGCCGCCATTCGCCTGCGACGTGGACAGGCTGCACTTCACCCCGCGGATCCAGAGACTGAACGAGTTAGAGGTGCGTCGCCACTTCCTGCTGTAGCACGGGATTATGGGAGAACGGTCCAGTTGGGCTGTGAATGTTTCTGTCTGTTATGTCCAAACAGGAATGAAGTAGCTTTATGGAGAAACAGGAGCTCTTCCTGTTTTTCTGGTTCGGCATCAGTTTGTATACATGACACAATCTTCCTTCCCAACCCACGGAATTGATGTGGGCGGGGCCTGTTTTGAAACTGTGGGTGGAGTCTGAGTCAGGTTTCTGCTCTGTGGATGGTTCTTGCTGTCAGTCATGCAGTGACGGAGTCCGAGGGGCTGTGGTGTGTGTAGGTGACCTGATGGGCGTGCTCTAATGACTAGTCCTACAGGTCAGAGGGTAGCAAAGTACATAATGTCAGGGTCAAAGGTCACTGGTTGATGGGTTGGGGTCAGCATAAACCATCACACCGCTTATCCCTGACACAAGAGACCCGTGTGTCTCACCAGTGCAGGACGAGTCCCCGTACTCCTCATAACAGTGTAATTGGCATTCCTTTTTTAGGTGATATTCTGCACAGAGCTACAGCTTCCCACGATGACAGATTATTTTTAATTTTTGTTAAAAATTTTGTTTTAATTTTTCACAGGCCCAGACCAGAGTCAAGCTCAACTTTCTGGATCAGATCGCAAAGTTCTGGGAGCTGCAGGGCTGTACGCTGAAGATTCCGCACGTCGAGCGGAAGATTCTGGATCTCTACCGGCTGAACAAGGTAAGAGTTTGGGCCAGAATTTAAGCGCTTTACAGAGGTGTCCCCATGCATCCCTGTTGACCTGTGAAAACAGAAAATGAGAGACATTTGTATGTACATTGATGCAGATAATTGATACAGCTGCCTGCTAATTAGTAATGGTTGTGTAATCCTCATGACTCCCCAGTGCACAAGATTAAAACCTTGAAAGTCAACATTCTGCAAAACTACATTTACCATCATGCAACACAATGATAGAGTTTGATATTTGGCAGACAGTCACCTTCTTGCACAGTATGTGTGCACATGACTGCAGATTCAAACATTAGAGGTGTACATGACTGACTGATTAATGAGGTTACTGTGCAGATGTGCTGTAGCTCTTAGCGTGTTAGAGTTGGAGCACTCACACTGATGGATGTGCTGTAGCTGTTAGCCTGTGCTAGTTGGAACACTCACACTGATAGATGTGCTGGAGCCGTTAGCCGCTCGCTGATTAGCCCTTGGTTCTCACAGCTGGTGGCTGAAGAGGGTGGCTTTCACACGGTGTGCCAGGAGAGGCGCTGGACTAAGATAGCCTCCAGTTTGGGCTTCGCTCCGGGCAAGGCTGTGGGCTCCCACCTGCGGGCCCATTATGAGAGGATCCTGTACCCCTACAGCCTGTTCCAGGCTGGAGAGAGCCTGGTGAGTACAGCAAGAGTGTGTTTGTGTGTGTGCGTGTGAGTGTGTGTGTGAGAGTGTATGAGAGTGAGTGTGTGTGTGTGTGTGTGTGTGTGTGTGCGAGTGTAAGTGTGTGTGCTTGCGTGTGAGCATGTCACTGTGAGCACTGCTCTTTTCTCTCAGCCCTTCCTCTCTCTCTCTCTCTCTCCCCCTCACTCTCTCTCTCTCTCTCACTCTCTCTCTCTCTCTCTCTCTCCCCCTCACTCTCTCTCTCTCTGAGGGCGGCTGTTTCCCTTGCCTGAGCAGATGGTGCTTTGAATCGCATGTAAATGTCGTCTCCCTGGAATCTCTCTCCTTCCGAGCTTCAGATGACAGGAGGCCACCTCATGCTTTGAACGTGTCAGTACTGAAACTGAACGTGTCACTACTGGTACTGACCATGTCAGTGCAGAAACTGAACGCAGTTGTGGTTGCAGACTATTGGCAGTTCAAGAAGTGAGGATACTCAGCCCCACGTTGGGTGCCAAATTGATGTAATTAATAAATAAGTCAATAAATTTGTAAATGTATGTGTGCGCTGCTAGCTGGGAAGGAAACGGCGTGCACCCCAGACGCTGCTGAACTGCAGACAGACTGGAGCCGCTGGGTAAAGCTGCTCGGGCTTCTGAGCAGCGCTGCTGATTGGCTCTTTAGAGGGCTGCTGATTGGCTCTTTAGGGGGCTGCTGATTGGCTCTTTAGGGGGCTGCTGATTGGCTCTTTAGGGGTCACCTTTTATCCCAGAGTTAATCTCCACTGTGATTTATGGGGACCCCCACCCCAGAGGTGAGCGTACGTTACCGTAGATCACAGCAGGACGTGCTGCCGCTATAAATAAACGTCCGGAGCTTTCTCCCGCACGCAGCCGCTGAGCTGAGGCGCCTGGCAGCCGCTGCTGATCTTAATGAGATACGGCGGCTTCCCGCTCGTTTCTCCAGCGGCTCTGAGACCTGCTGTCGCTGCAGCTGCGTTTATTAGCCTAGCGCCGGCCGGCTCGGTCAGTCTGGGGCTCCGTATCGCTGAGTAAATCCACCGGTCGTTTGGGACCTCGGTCCGTCGCCCAAGGCTAGCCGCTACGCTGACGAGCGCCGCGCGGTTGTTGATGATAGGCCAGCGGCGGCGGCGGCGGCGGTGTCTGTGATGTCCACCCCGCACGGCGCGGCTCACGCTGTTTTCCTCTCCTCTCTTTTTTTTCGGCAGCACGCGCAGAAAGCGACCCTCTCCAGCCACGAGAGGGACCAGGAGTACCGGCCCCACGCCCTGTCCCAGAGACAGGCCGCCGAGCCGGGGGACACCTGCTGCCCCGCCCGGAGGGCCCAGCGCATGGGGGGCCAGGTGAGCTGCTCAGGGGCCGACCGGACAGTGGGCCCCTCGGGCCTTTGGGCAGATACCGTACCTGGGTCACCCGTCGGGGCGTGACGCTGGTCTCTCTCTCCTCCACAGGGACGCTGTGTGAAGCAGGAGCCCTGTGCCAACAGGCCCAACCTGAGGAGGAGGATGGGCTCCTTAGTAGCCAAGCCTGAGCCAGGTAAAGGTGCCACACACACACACACCTGCGCATCACTGCCATGTACCGCGCACACACACACACACACACACCTGTGCATCACTGCCAGGTACCGCGCACACACACACACACACACACCTGCGAATCACTGTCAGGTACCACATACACACACCTGCGCATCACTGTCAGGAACACGCGTGTGTGTGTGCACGCATATGAGCATGTGTGCATACGCGTGTGTGTGTGTGCACATACGCGTGTGTATGTGTGTGCGCATATGATCATGTGTGCGTACGCGTGTATATGTGTGTGCGCATATGAGCATGTGCGCATACGTGTGTGTGTGTGTGTGTGTGTGTGTGTGTGAGCATGCGTGCGTACGCGTGTGTATGTATGTGTGTGTGTATGTGTGCGCATATGAGCGTGTGTGTGTGTGCGCATATGAGCATGTGTGCATACGTGTGTGTGTGTGTGTGTGTATGAGCATGCGTGCGTACGCGTGTGTATGTATATGTGTGTGTATGTGTGCGCATATGAGCGTGTGTGTGTGTGCGCATGTGAGCATGTGTGCGTACGCGTGTGTGTGTGTGTGTGTATGAGCATGTGTGCATACGCGCGTGTGTCTAACCCAAGCCCAAACTGCCCTTTTTCAGAGACCAGCAGTCCTGTGCTGGTGAAGCAGGAAGTGCCTGAGCCCAAGGAGAGAGCGAGCAAGACCGACCGAGGCAGGGCTCAGAGCCAGAGGAGCAGCCCGACCCTGAACATCGTAAGTCTGCGCCGCTGTGGCCGGTGTGGGTAGGGCAGGCCTGGTGGTCTCAAGAACCCCAATCTGCCCCCCCCACCCCCCACCCCCCCCCACCCTGCGCCCCGTGCTTTAAACCTCAGCTCTGTGGTATTCGGTGTGTAAATATCCAGGCTCAAATATCGTTTGACAAATATGGCATCTGGTTTTACTCTTTTCTGAGTCTCCGTGGAGATCAGAGCACATCTGGAACCTGGGGGGGGGCTGAGGAGGGGGGCAGTCAGACCCCCCCTATGCATCTGAGCGCATTCAGAGCCGAGGGGGAATCAGAATCAGCGTGCGGTGTGTGGAAGTTAGCGGCCTTCAGCGTTAGCGTCTGCGCTGTCTTTGTCGCTGCGCAGCTGGCGCAGCTGGGTCTGCTGGCTGCGAGTCCCACCGGAAGTAATCTGAGCTGAAAGCTGGTCCCAGAATGCACTCTGCTTGGTGTTCAGGTCTAACCCGGAGAGGACTGCATTCACTCCCGCTGTTCGGCTGTCTCAGACAGGAAACCTCAACGCTGACGCAAAGAAAATTAGCAGCGTTTTAATTGCGTTTGCGTTAAACTCTCTGAAGAGATTCTTCCAAAGATAATCTGTTGAGCGTGTGTGTGTGTGTGTGTGTGTGTGGGCCGTGTTATGGCTGTAGGACTGACCTCTTTTGTCAAAGGATGTGGTGAAAGTCTGTGTGTGTGTGTGTTTGTGTGAACGTAGCCGTGGCTTTGTAGTGTTGAGTGTTGACAGACCCCTGAGCTGAGCAGCTGGTTCTCTGTCCTCCCTGCACTGTACCTGGGAGTCTGGTGTGAATACAGTCTGGCCAGTCAGTGGCACTAATTGCTGTAGACTGTGTGAGAGGTGCAGCTTGCTCCCAGACAGACAGACTGACGCCCCCCTGTTTGTCCCCTGCGCCCCCTGCGCCCCCCCCCCCCCCATCCCCAGGTGGACCTGTACGTCTGTCAGGTGTGTGGAAGCGGGAACGAGGAGGACCGCCTGTTGCTATGCGACGGCTGTGATGACAGCTACCACACGTTCTGTCTGATCCCGCCCCTGAGCGACGTCCCCAAGGGAGACTGGAGGTGCCCCAAGTGCCTGGCTCAGGTAGCGGGTCCCCAAATACACACACGCACACGCACTCGCACACACGCGCACACACACACACGCACGGATAGACACACACACACACACACACACGCACACGCACTCGCACACACACACACGCACGGATAGACACACACACACACACACACACACACACTCACACGCACACGCACACACACACGCACACTCACACACGCACACGCACACACACTCGCACACGCACACACACACGCACGCGCACACACAAAGAGAGACACACACACACACACATACAGACAGACACACACACACACACAAAGAGAGACACACTCGCACACACACGCACACACGCACACGCGCACACACACACACACACACACTCACGCACGCACGCACTCGCGCGCACACACACACACACACACACACACTCACGCACTCGCACACACACTCGCGCACTCGCACACACGCACACGCACTCGCACACACACTCGCGCACACACACACACGCACGGATAGACACGCACTCGCACACACGGATAGACACACACACACTCACACACACATACACACACACGCACACTCACACACACACACACGCACTCGCACACACACACACATGTACACACACGCACACACACATAGACATAGACACACACACAGACACACACACGCATATGCATACACGCCTCTAATAACCCGGTAATTAAAAGCATGTTAACACCTTTTTCCGTTTATAACTCTTAACCACAGTTTGCACTTGTATATATTGACAGGGTGTCTTGGTTGTAATAGTCAGCCAGCTAGTTTACATTAACAGTGTCACAGCAGTCTTGAAACCTTCACTTCTCGACCGACGTTATTTGGAATATGGTGTGCATGTATGAAATAAGGGCTTAAGCAGGTTTTGCTTTTCAGAATAAGGTGTTTACACAGGCCATGTCATATCTGGAGGTTTTCCGAATATGATGGGAATAATGGAGCATTTCTCTCCTCTCTGAGAACAGGAGTGCAGTAAGAAGGCGGAGGCCTTCGGCTTTGAGCAGGCGTACAGAGACTACACTCTGCGCACGTTTGGGGACATGGCCGACTCCTTCAAATCCGATTACTTCAACATGCCGGTGCACGTGAGTATCGCCCACAGTGCAATATGGAAGTGCTAAAATCTAGTTGTGCGCAAATTTTGAAAGCTTTATCTTGGGTAGTTCTGAATTCTGACACATTGTTTCTGTGTGTGTGCGTGTGTGTGCGTGTGTGTGTACGTGTACGTGTGCGTGTGCATGTGCGTGCGTGTACGTATGTGTGTGCGTGCGTGTGCGTGTGTGTATGTGCGTGTGTGTGCATGTGCGTGTGCATGCGTGTGTGTGTACGCTCACTCTTCTCTCTGTCAGATGGTTCCTACGGAGCTTGTTGAGAAGGAGTTCTGGCGCCTGGTGGGTACCATAGAAGAAGACGTCACGGTGGAGTATGGCGCTGACATCGCTTCGCGGGATTTTGGCAGTGGCTTCCCCATCAGGAACGGGAGGTTCAAAGTGGCTCCTGAGGACGAGGTGAGGGGGGGTGTCTGTGGAGGGGGGGGGGTGACTGGGGAGGGGGGGTCCCCAAATACTGAAAGTGATCGCACACTGTGGTCAGGCCAGAAATACTGTGAAATGAAATGCAGGAAAGTGTGGTCACAGCAAGCCAGTGGCAGTTACATCAGTGCTTTTTCATTAGTACTGAGGATGCCCAATCAGACGCCTTCCTCTCTACATGCATGTGTGTTTCTACTACATAATAGAAATGGCTGAACGCTCACAGAAAGCGTGCTCACTGTGCTGCTGCCGTGTGGTGGCGGTGTTTGTAACACTGAGAGAACATTCCCGTAACGCTGTGAGAGCGTTTTGTTTTCGCGTTGTCTGGGCGGCCGGTCGTGAGCGGGTTCTCTGGGTTCTCCGGGTTCCACAGGCGTACCTGAGCAGCGGGTGGAACCTGAACAACATGCCGGTGATGGACGCCTCGGTGCTGACGCACGTGTCAGCCAGCATCTGCGGCATGAAGCTGCCCTGGCTCTACGTGGGCATGTGCTTCTCCTCCTTCTGCTGGCACATCGAGGACCACTGGAGCTACTCCATCAACTACCTGCACTGGTACGGTGGCCCGGCTGTGCCATAAAGCGCCGCAAAGCTCTGCTGGCTGCCACAAAGAATCTGAATCTGAACACTAGTGTCCCTAAACACCTGTAGACTCTAACGTTACCCCTAAACTTTAATGTTGCCCCCTATTCTGTCAGTTTTGAGTTTTTTGTGGTGTGGTACCAGAGAGTCATTAAATGGAAATATGTTGCGTGTGTTATCACATTGTTACACGTGCGTGTGTAAATATTGCTGCTCCGTTTGACCAGGTCTCACTTTTAAAATCGATTTTGCTTTCAAAAATGCAGCTTGCTGCAAGTGAAGTTTGAAACAGTCAGATTTTCTTTTTACCTAAATAAAAAAATTGAATCTGTAATGTTTTCTTCCGTCCACAGGGGGGAGCCGAAGACGTGGTACGGCGCTCCGGGCTACGCAGCTGATCGGCTGGAGGAGGTGATGAAGAAGCTAGCACCCGAGCTCTTCCTCGCTCAGCCCGACCTGCTGCACCAGCTGGTCACCATCATGAACCCCAACACCCTCATGGCCCATGGCGTGCCGGTGCGTGACCCCGCCCATCCCGCGCCGCCAGATTCGCCATGGCAACTCCGCTTTCGCTGCTGCGTTCACGCCATCTGAAATATTAACGTTTTGTTGTGGAGTCATGGCGACGCCCTGTTTCAATGTGGGCATTTGCCAGATGACCTTTTTAGGCCGTTGAGTGCCTGTGCCATGTATCAACAACTGTACATCCCCTGTATTTCGGGGACTGCTTAGTGAATATTCAGCTTTGGCATTTCTGTTGGGCTTGATGTGTTGCAGAGTTTTATTAATAATTCTGTTGTTGTCATTATCCCCCTCTTCCATCTATCTGGAAACAACCCCTCGCCCCCTTCCAGATTTATCGGACCAATCAGTGCGCAGGAGAGTTTGTCATCACCTTCCCTCGAGCCTATCACAGCGGGTTCAACCAGGGCTTCAATTTTGCTGAGGCAGTGAACTTCTGCACTGTGGACTGGGTGAGTGGCTTGGTCCGATTCTGGCTTGGGAGAAACACACAATTTGTTGCAAAAAAAATAAAGTTTAAAACGGACTAGAATTTGGAGAAGGATTAAAATGACCGTAAATAGACCGGTAGCTGTTTTAAAGTGCTCTGAATAAGGGTTAAGCGAGTACACGTTGTAAATGAAGACAAACAGAAGATGATGTCATGGCCTGCTGAGGAAGACTCTTGTTCTATGGTTTTCTGCTGTGGGAGACTCTTGCTCTGTGGTTTTCTGCTGCGGGAGACTCTTGTTCTGTGGTTTTCTGCTGCGGGTGACTCTTGTTCTGTGGTTTTCTCAGATGCCTCTGGGCCGGCAGTGTGTGGATCACTACCGTAGGCTGAACAGGTACTGCGTCTTCTCCCACGACGAGCTCATCTGCAAGATGGCAGCCAAGGCCGACTCGCTGGACGTGGTACTGGCGTCCGCGGTGCAGAAGGACATGGCCGTCATGATCCGCGAGGAGAAGGAGCTGCGGGACCAAGTGCGCAAGCTGGTGAGCGCCCCCTGCTGGTCTCTCCTCCACAACTCACTCACGGGGCCCTGATAGGCCAGCCCTGATCGCTCTGCCTGATGAAACACTACGTTTCCCATAAACCCCCATTCAATATTCCTCATGTCCTGAAATGACAGAAACGTATTGGTTCCTATAGCAGCTGTCTGGGAGCTTTCAGAGCCAAATCTGAGGGAGGTGCAAGCCAGTGAATCCGGTGGGGGTGGTTACCATTTCCCCCCAAAACACTTTAATCGAGTGGGAAACCCGGTTTCTTTGGTTACTAAGATGATATATATCTGAAGTGCATAATGAAATTGAAGCTTTAGTTGTTATACTACTCTCAGTTGAAAGATTGGTGCAGTGAATGTAAGCACATGCAGGCATTGTTACCTGTATGTACACACATGGAGGTTGTTATTTCAGCACGAGGTTACTGCTGTAGGCTCTGACTTACAGAAGCATTTGCTCTGTGCTTTAATCTCGTTTTAGATCAGATTTGGGCGTTGCCTGCGTTTGGGGTGTCCTCGTTTGGGGCGGTGGTATCCGAGACAAACAAACGCGAGCGATCGTGTTGCGTCTGGATGCAGTCCCTCGGTGAAGCTCCTGTTTTATTTTTAATCCCCTCTCCTTTGTGTACCCCCCCCCTCCCAGGGCGTGGCGCGGAGCCAGCGGGTGGAATACGATCTCCTGCCAGACGAGGATCGGCAGTGTGCTCGCTGCAGGACCACCTGCTACCTGTCCGCTCTCACCTGTCCCTGCAGCCCCGGTGTGATGGTCTGCCTGCACCACGTCCAGGACCTGTGCCCCTGTCCCGTCACGGAATACACCCTGCAGTGAGTCCCGCCGCCTCCGTCCGGTCCCGCCTTGAATTCGGCTCCTCCGAATCCGACTAGGTAGCCATGGATATGCTGCACAGGGTAGCCATGGATACGCTGAACTGGGTAGCCATGGATATGCTGCACAGGGTAGCCATGGATACGCTGAACTAGGTAGCCATGGATATGCTGCACAGGGTAGCCATGGATACGCTGAACTAGGTAGCCATGGATATGCTACACAGGGTAGCTATGGATATGCTGAACCAGGTAGTCATTTTAGCCAAAAGCCTGGAACCAGGGTTTTGTTGCCCCACTGTCTAGAGTTGGTGATTTCTAGGTGGTCACTGTTTATTCATGTGAAAGGAACTTATCTTGTTTTTAACAACACCCCTTCTCCCCCTTAGCTATCGGTTTACACTGGATGACCTGTACCCCATGATGAACGCCATTTGCCTGCGCGCAGAATCCTACGACGAATGGGCTTCTCTCGTGACCGAGATCCTGGAGGCGAAACTGGACAAGAAAAAAAGTGAGCGATCAAACCATTCCTCCTGTTCAAGCCCCTGAACCCAAAATCCCGGTCATGTGACATTTAGTATGTTGTAAAGGCCAAGGCCATGTCCAAATCAGCCAGCAGTGTAGACCTAAAGGTCACAGGTTCAATTCCCAGGTAGGACACTGCTGTTGAACCCTTCAGCATTACTCTGGTTAGTCCCTGTTGGCACAGGTTATTCTGGTTGATTGCTGTTCTCCACGCACAGGAAGTGAAACTCTGACCCTTCTCCATGCACAGGAAGTGAAACTCTGACCCTTCTCCACGCACAGGTCTGGCGGAGTTCCGCGCGCTGATCCAGGAGTCGGAGGCCAAGGCGTTCCCCGACAACGACCTGCTGCGCCACCTGCGCCTGGTTACGCAGGACGCGGAGAAGTGCGCCTCTGTCGCCCAGCAACTGCTCAACGGGAAGAGGCAGACCAGGTGAGCGCGCGGACCGGCGCTTTGGCGTCTGTCGTAGTGCTTCGATGCTGGGCCAGTCCATTTATGACCAAAGTGCATGTTTTTGCTTGATCTCAATGATGGCCACTCTGAGAGTGTCTATGGTAAGATATTATACTGCAAGGAAAATGACTTTGACTGAACAGAAGCACAGATGTCACCTGATTTTTTTTCCCCACAAAATATTGAGAGTCTAGAGAGCTGAGGAGTTTGTTTTGCTTTGTTTGTGAGCTTGGCTACTTTTTGAGCTTGACATTTTCACTTGACACGCGTCATCATATTCACCATAATCTTAACATCAGGCCGACAGCCAAACGTTTGTTTTAAGCTTTTATCTGCCTATACCACTGTGACCCAGATATTGTGTTGCATCCCTGTTGCAAACGTGCTGTTTGCACTGTGCCGATAGGCACAAAAGTCATCATAGTCACATGATCCTTTTTCCCCCCATTATGAATGTAATCCAGCTAAGCTTGTGATACAAAGCTAATGGCAAAAGCAGTTATGTGAAGTATGCTGTTCTAGTATTGGCTCAGCAGGCGAATCTCCGTGCACAGGAAGTGATGCGTTTGCTAACAGGAAGTGTCTCTCAGGTCCCGCTGTGGCGGGGGGACGTCCCAGAGCCAGCTCACGGCTGAGGAGCTCCGGTCTTTCGTCAGGCAGCTGTACAACCTGCCCTGCTCCATCCGGCAGGCCCCCCCGCTCAAGGTACCCGGGACCGTCGGGGGTTACCGTGCCGACGCACCCCCGCCATCTTCTTTCCCTTGCATTTCAAAATAGATGATTAGCAACTTCTGGGCCTTAGAATCAAGCGAAAATGTTTCAGACAGTTGTGGATAAAGGTCAGGGGTTGAAAGAGAGAGCAGGTGTGGGCAATTCCACAGTAACTGCAATGAAAACTGATGAACATTCGCTTGGTAAAGTCCAATACAGCCACATAACAGGGACTGATAAATGTGTTTATAACCATCCAGAGGAAATATCCCAGTCAGTCTCTGTTATGTGGCTGTATTGGACTTTACCACACAAACATCCTGCATTTGTAACGTCGGTTACGGTAGAATTGCCCACATCAGGTTTGTGAAAGGGGAGCCCCGCCCCCTGAGGGAATCGGCACTGATGCATGCTTGCGGGCGACAGGGTAGTATAACTGGTAAGGAACTGGTCTTGTAACCTAAAGGTTCATTTTCCGGGTAGGACAGTGCCGTTGTACCCTTGAGCTAAAGGTACTTAACCTGCACTGCTTCAGTATATAACCAGCTGTATAAATGGATGCTATGTAAATGCTATGTAAAAAGTTAAGTAAAACAAGTGAAAAAATGTAAAAAAGTGTAAGTTGCTCTGGATAAGAGCGTCTGCTAAATGCCTGTAATGTAATAGAATGCAAGCCTGGGTGGGTTTGGGTGTTTGTGTGCATTTCACACACCAGAGAAAACAAGAGCTGCACACACAACCACAGTACATTGATCATTTTATGACCCATGGGACTTTGGGAGCTATTGGGTTGGGGCTTCCGGATGGCTAAAGGCCAGAAAGGCCAATGCCCCAGTGCGGTGATGGGGACACTGTGCTGTAGGAGATGCAGTCTTTCGGATGAGACGCAACTGTAATGTAACTGTACTGTAATGTAACTGTAATGTACTGTAATGTAACTGTACTGTAATGTAACTGTACTGTAACGTAAATCTGTCCGCTCCTCAGGAGCTGCTGGGCCGTGTGGAGGACTTCCGGCAGCACAGCGAGAAGGTCCTGGCGGAGGAGGCCCCCAGCCCGGCGGAGCTCCAGGGCCTGCTGGACGTGAGCTTCCAGCTGGACGTGGAGCTGCCGGAGCTGCCGCTGCTGCGGGAGAGGCTGGCCCAGGCCCGCTGGCTCCAGCAGGTGCGGCAGGCGGGCGGCAGGCCCCACACCCTGGGCCTGGACACCATGCGCCGGCTCATCGACCAGGGCGTCGGCCTTGCCCCCCACCCCTCCGTGGAGCGCGCCATGGCGCGGCTGCAGGAGCTGCTCACCGTGTCCGAGCACTGGGAGGACCGCGCCCGCGACCTGCTCAAGGCCAGGTGAGCTCACCTGTGAGCCGGGCGTTCAGAGCCGCTGCTCAAACTGAACCAGGATGCTCAGCGGCACAGAGCTCACTTTAGACCTCAGTACTGATGGGGAATTACGGCAGGAAGCAGTTTCACACCGTCCTGCTGACTGAGGCCGTTCATGCACACACAGCCGTACTCGGGTGCATAGCAGCCAGACTAAACTAGTTCTCTCACTGCCTGCTTCTAGCAGAACTGCTGTAGTAGTTGTGTTCTTCCAGACCCATACTGAGTGTGAACTTGACCACATTAAACACAGAGTCTCACAGCTACATTTAGTGTTGTTGTGAGTGTTGCCACTGACTGTTACCTCAGGCTCTGGTAATGCCCCCTGCCTGCTGTAAGTTGCCCCTGCCTGCTGTAAGTTGCCCCTGGTGAGGGTGTGCTCCAGTGCTCTGGTGTGCTAACGGTAGCGCCGCTCTCTCCCCCTCAGGCCCCGCCTCTCTGTGGAGACGCTGACGGCCGCCCTTCAGGAGGCGGAGTCTATCCCCGCTTACCTGCCCACCTGCCTGCTGCTGAGAGACGCAGTCACCAAGGCCCAGGAGTGGCTGCAGGAGGCGGAGTCACTGCAGGTCAGAGGTCACCTCTCTTCCCAAAGGCTTCACATGTTACAGAAGCATGTAGCGTGTGTATGTGTGTGTGCGTGACTAATCCTCTGCAGGATGTCAACCTCATAAGCAGGTTTGGAGTTTAAGGCCACCACTCTCAAATGTGATATGCTACTGCCAGGCAACGCCCTTGTGGTCTCTGGAACATTTTGAGATTGAGAATGAATTCACAGGGTCGGCTCAACCAGAAAGGCTTCGGAAGGAAAATGAATGTCTGATAATGAGTGTGTGTGTGTGTGTGTGTCTGTGTGTCTGTTTCTCTGTCGTGCTCCAGCTGGGCGGTCGGATCCCGGTGCTGGACGCGCTCTGTGACCTGGTTTCGCGGGCGCGGCCCATCCCGGTGCAGCTGAGCCCCCTGCCCCGGCTGGAGGCCCTGGTGTCCGAGGTGCAGGCCTGGAGAGAGAGCGCGGCCAGAACCTTCCTGAAGAAGAACGCCCCGGACTCGCTGCTGGAGGTACCGCCCGGGTCCGATAGAGCCTGTCCGATCTACAGCCCGTGTGCAGCCTGTCGGGTTTGAGTCTGACTGATGTGTGTGTGTGTGTGTGTGTGTGTGTGTGTACACGCTCAGGTGCTGTGTCCCCTGTACGAGGTGGGGACAGGCGCTCAGAAAGCCAAGCCCAAAAAGGCGAAGGACGCGGTCCCGGGCGGGAAGAGGAAGGGCGGGAAGCTGGTGAGCCTGAGCGACGTGGAGAGAGCGCTGTGTGAGAGCAAAGACTCCGCCTCCGCCGTGAGTACCGCCCACTACTGCTCATTACCCTGCCCCTAACCCCAAAGCTCCGCCCACCCCTGCCCCTAACCCCCAAAGCTCCGCCCACCCCCGCCCCTAACCCCCAAAGCACTGTCAACCTCACCCCCACCGCTACCCCAACAGCACCGCTCACCCCCTAACCCCCAAAGCTCCCCTCTCACCCCCACTCCCACAGCACGGCTGACCTCTCTCTGAACACATACCCAAGGGTATATTCATTACTGTCCATTTGTTGTTTATGTTACTGATGTTAATGGTTATGTTCTGATTTTGTTGTGCTGTGCAGATGGCCACGCTCGCTGAGGTCCGGCTGAAGGAGATGGAGGCCATGTTGTCCCTCAGGACCGCCAACGAGGCCAAGCTGGCGCTGGCGGCGGGGGGCGTGGCCTGCGGCGTGTGCGTGTGCCAGGGCGCCCCCGCTGGCGCCATGCGGCAGTGCGAGCTGTGCCGGGACGCCTTCCACCGCGGCTGCGTGGCGGAAGCGGCGGGAGGGGCGGAGCCGCGGGCCGACGGCGGGAAGGCCTGGCTGTGCCCGCGCTGCCGGCGCTCCGAGCGCCCGCCGCTGGACAGGCTCCTCCCCCTGCTGGCCTCGCTGCAGCGGCTGCGGGTGCACCTGCCGGAGGGCGACGCCCTGCGCTACCTGATCGAGCGCACGGCGCACTGGCAGCAGCGGCTGCAGCAGGCGTCCGCCTCCTGGAAGCTTCCGGTAGCGCCAGAGCGCTCCGCCGCTCATCGCTGGCCTGGATACGCGAAGGTGTGCACTCCTCCCTCCTGTGCGCCTCCCTTCTGTGCTCCTCCCTCCTGCGCTCCTCCCTCCTGCGCTCCTCCCTTCTGTGCTCCTCCCTCCTGCACTCGTCCCTTCTGTGCTCCTCTCTTCTGCGCTCTTCCCTTCTGTGCTCCTCCCTCCTGCGCTCCTCCCTTCTGCGCCTACAAATGCATTAGACGCACACCTCACACACATTTACACTCATACACACACACACACCTCACAGAGAAGCACATTTGAGGAGTTTCTGAAGTATATTATGCACAGCACTGCAGTTTCCTCTTGATTATTTCGTCTTTATTATCCGTGTATGTGCTGTAGAAAGGCTGATTCTGCTCGTTGCCGCTGCTCATATAAAAACCTTGTCCTTCCGCAGGCAAAGTCGTGTCCCAGAGCAGCTTCCTGTCCTCCTCAGGAATGGAGCGGTACAGACCGGCCTCACACTGCGTTCTACATGGAACAGAGATGCATTCCTCTGGAAGGTCAGGGTTGCGCTGTCAGAGTTAATCCTGCAGGTTTGAGTCCAGAGCTGACGGGTCTGAATGCTAGTCTGTGTGTTTGGTGGTTGCAGGTTTGAGTCCAGAGCTGACGGGTCTGAATGCGAGTCTGTGTGTTTGGCGGTTGCAGGTTTGAATCCGGAGCTGGAGGAGCTGATGGTGGAGGGGCTCCTGCTGCAGGTGTCTCTGCCGGAGATTCCGCAGCTGCACCACATCCTGCTGAACAGGCCCCACAAACAGAGGCACAGCTCTCAGGGGACGAGTTCATCGCAGAACCGGGTAAAGCTCAGCCCCGCCTACCCCATCAGGGCTTAGGTCACACGCATCTGGGGTGGGTCTATCAGAACAAAACCCCCCCTGGTAAACTGTTCGGTCGGAGGTGTCAAACGTAGTCAGATCAACCAAAAAAATGGCCATCACTCTTCATCCCTTAGGAGTAGGGTAGGCTTAAGCCTGCCAGGGTTCCACAGGTTCCCCAGAGTGCCACTGGTTCCCCAGGGTTCCACAGGTTCCCCAGAGTGCCACTGTTTCCCCAGGGTTCCACAGGTTCCCCAGAGTGCCACTGTTTCCCCAGGGTTTCACAGGTTCCCCAGAGTGCCACAGATTCCTCAGGGTTCCACAGGTTGCCATTACAGAAGCACCACCTGCCGGTTACCAGTTGTCAGTACGATCATACTTGTTAAATTCAGTGACCCCGCCCTGTATGTCAAGCAGTATCTTCCAGTGAGCGTTTTTATACTGACGCGACAACTTTGCTGACGCATTAGTGTTCTTTTTTTGTTGAAACCTGGTGTGTGTTTTGTTCAGGACGGGACCACCAGAGAGGCGGTGAATGGGACAGACAGGAAGGCCAAACGTCGGCTGGAGAGGGAGAGTCGGGACGGGGGCCAGGGGGGCCAGGGGGGCCACGGGGGCCACGGGGGCGGGGCCAGGAAGGCCCAGAAGAAGGCCAAACTGAACAAGGAGAAAAGCCGGGACGACCGATCGGCTCCGGCCTCCTCGTGCCCCGCCCCGTGCCCCGCCCCGTGCCCCGCCCCGTGCCCTGCCCCATCCCTGTCCCCATCCCCCTCCCTGCTTTCGGAGGATTCCGATGAGGACATTGAGCTCTGTCCGGCGGAGTTCTGCCTGCAGCCTGAGGGAGATGAGGTCAGTCACGTCTCTCTGCGGCACGGTGGGGTCCTGGCAGGGTGGGGACCCGGCGGGGTGGGGTCCCGGTTCGGTGGGGTCCCGGTGCGGTGGGCCCCTGTAGATTTCAGTGAAAGCCGCATATGGAGGGTCTTCCTCTGACTCCACTCTGTACGAGCTTGGCTGAAGTCTGCAATGTGAAAAGAAGCAGCTGGCGACACCAGACAACACATGTTTCAGAGGAGACCCGCGTGTATGTGTATGTGTTTGTGTATAAGAGTGACTGATGAGCCTGTGTTTGACAGTACGAATGACTGAGCCTGTGTTTGTGCTCCTAGGTGGACTGGGTCCAGTGTGACGGCAGCTGCAACCTGTGGTTCCACCAGGTGTGCGTGGGCGTGTCCGCCGAGCAGGCGGAGGAGGAGGACTACGTCTGCGCCACCTGCATGCGCCAGCAAACGAGCAGGAGATAAGGGTCTCGGAAAAGGCAGAGCGGACCGCTACCTGTCAATCCCACACCTGGAGGGGGCGGAGCTTACCCTCTCCAGGCCCCGCCTCCTGGGGCTGTCGGTGGGTTCAGTCCCCAGGGCTGACCCTGGATCAGTCGTTGGCAGCTGACGGCACACGCAGGACCACCTTTGAACTTTCGTTTCTTCCCTCTTTGTAACAGTAATGCTACTGGACCACTTCACCTCCTGGTTACTTTCCCCCCCCCCCCCCCCCCCACTCCAACAACTTGTTGAACTCTTTGGCCATGTTTTGTATGAATGACTTCTCCTTCCTGTGAATTATCTGCGGTTGTCCCAACAGTCCCTGGACTTGAAGGACTCTTCAGGGGTTTCTGTCTGCGGGGCGTGAGGGGCTGTCAATCATGCACCTTACCAAAGGACGGGACTCCTTACCTCAACACCTGACGTACCTACCTGAACACACAGGCTCACTCTTACACACAGACCTGACCAGAGACCAGGAATGCAGGGAAATGCAGGTTTATCCAGTAATCAGTAAAATGGACGACAACGAAAACAAGAGAAGATATTTTTTGAATACCCACTGATTAGTCTGAGCATCTGGACAATAAGAAATGTTCTTTTTTTGTGGATTGGATTTATTTATATGAGCAATACCGGAACAAGGCTTGTTTGAGTCCGTGGCATGAAATTCCTCTGAACGTTGTGATTAGTGATGGTTGAATTACAGAACGCTCCCTATTGGTCTATAGGATCAAAATGATGGACTAGAGATAGAGTGGACTAGGGTTGGGTATCCTTTAGACTTTATCGATTCCAGTTGCCGTTCCTCTTATCGAATCCTGGTTCCAGTTCTTGTCATGAACCACGTTTATTCTCAGCACATTCAGGCTGCCGTGAAAAAGTAAATAGTCGTTTTGGTAAAAAAGTAAAATAGAGATGGTGCATAACGCATCACACAATAAAGACACAATGCTCACAATGGGGGAAAACAACCTGTTGCTCTCCATAGAGTTAATTACATAGAGTGGATTATAAAGACTATAAAACTACCAAATCGGTACAATGTGAGTAATCAGAGCACTCGGTACAATTTAGTCAGGAAAATGTCTAGCATTATTGGGCTGAATGGCTGGTTCTCGTCATTATGTTATGTTACTTACTGGGGAACAAAATTGCAAATTTACTAAAGAAATAACTTAAATGTGGCTTGATTCAGGATCCCAGAGTTTTCTGACTTTCCCCCTAGGACCAGTATCCTAGCTTTCCCCTCGCGTCTAATGTCCTGAATCCACTTCTTTCTTCTCATTGGCTCAGTCTTTTTTTTCACGGAAGGACATGAAACTTAAAATTGGGATTCTTGGCTTTGTTAGTTGTTCAGCCCGCCATGCAACAACGTTTTTTTATAATCTTGAAAATCCCCTGACTGTGAGTATTTAATT
Organism: Anguilla anguilla; assembly: GCF_013347855.1. Lineage (NCBI taxonomy): Eukaryota > Metazoa > Chordata > Actinopteri > Anguilliformes > Anguillidae > Anguilla > Anguilla anguilla. Next base: position 39,725,611 of record NC_049213.1, on the reverse strand, counting down.
TCTTTGAAGCGCAACAGATTGGTTTCCCCCATCATGGGGGCTGTGGCCTATTACAGGGACCTTGATGCATACGTATTACGTAACCAACGATTTTTTTGCATTTCACTCATCGCGAATGCCATTAAAAATACATTTTTAGGATTTGACAAGCATTTTGATAAGCATAATAATAATAATAATAATAATAATTTAATACGTGGATTCAAACTTTATTTGGAACCGGTTCCAGTGTGGAACCGACTCTCGATACCCAACCCTATAGTGGGCAGAAGCAACTTTATTACCTGACTGCCACATCTGTACTTTGGCTTTTTTTGTGGGTGAAAGGGGTAGCGTGCTACAGATGTTGCAGTTTATATTGTGGAATAAAACCTTTTTGATCTCATATATAAGTATTGAATTCTCATTATTTTTCGCATCTGGATTTGCTTGATTGTGCTTTTATTAAAAAGCATAGTTCGCTCTGAAGCGAATTTCTTTGTATTTTTTATACATTGAGAAATGTCTTTTGTGAGCTGACCTAACCTCTTATCCCTCAAAGAGAACAGAAGCTTGTGGATGAAGAAAATACAGCTAATATCAAAAAGTCTTAAAGAACTAATGTAATTGTTTGTGAAAATGAGACGTTTGATGGCTTTGTGCTGTTGTAACTACATAGATCATGAACATCATAATTTTTTTGGTTTTCATTATAAACTTGCCACCAGAGTAAAATGGCTAATCAGTCACATATGCAATGTTGTCAGAAACAGGACCTTTAAATAAAAATAAATGTAGCTCCACATATGCTAATTAAGACTCAAAAGGTACTAAGGTACTAAGTTACAGCTATTAATTAAAGGGTACATGTTCATAGCTTGCAAGCGAATCAATCACTGTCCTTAGTATCTTAGACAGGGAATTACTAATCACCGCAATGCAATGCAGTGACACTTCTCAATGTATGAAAATGAATAAGACTAATTTGGGAAATTTCTGAATTCAGTCACAGGAGGGAGTGAGTCAACATCGCTTGACAGTACTTATTCAAATAACATTTGTGTTTGTGAAGAAATGCTCCATGTTTGAACTGTTTATAATCTGCTGTAGCTAATGGTCTTAATGACACTAAAGTGCAAACCCTGAGTACAGTTGATGAGAGACTCCACTCATGCACAATTTGTGTTTCACTGAATGCCTGGTACCTGTGTTTTGTTAAAACAGTTCTTACAGCGTTTGATTTGAGATGGATTTTTGATAAGATGGCACTTCAACCGTAAACGACTGCGGCATTCTGATGTCCTTTACACTGTCCTACTGTGTGACCAGTGGTATGTGAGCAGATAACCAAAGCTTATGGTTACAGAGCATCTACACTGTTTATAAATGAGTCTGGATGTGGTTCTACCGCTTGCTCAATTTCAGTGTGAACACGGTCTATACTGAAGCTCCACTTTGGGGGAAAAACATTTGATGGCAGCTCCGCCTCCTAATCAGCCCAGGTCTGTGATTGGCGCGCTGTTGTGCAGTCAGAACGTTTCCAGCCCCGCCCCCCGGCAGGACCGCAACTGCGCAGGCAGGAGGTACCCGTGGAAATGGCGGGTGTCCACACTTCTGGTACCGGTTCGGTTTCGGCCGCTTGCCCGATCCAGCAGGGGCTGAAGGAAACACTGATAGAGACACTGACAGCTACCCTGTCCCCGGTACAAGAGGTACGGGCTGCCGCGGAAGAGCAGGTTAAAGTTCTGGAAGTGACGGAGGGTAAGTATTGCTGGCGCTGGACAGCGTGCAGCGGAGTTCACCACGTGAATGAATGTTTTCTAGGGCCTGCTTGTAAGTGGCGTGTAAGAGAGAAAATAGACTTAACTTACACACGATGTCTGGTGAACTGTCACTAGGAAATACTTTCTGTTTGTTTTCAGTCATTTGCGTTACCAACGTGCTACTCGCTTAGTTTTTGTTAACAAGCTAATCCACATCGACAAATAACACTAATTTGATATGCCGTTAACTCCGGTTCGGTCCAATTGGTGTTGAAACCGAAGCTACTTACAAACGGCCACGTTAGCTTGTTGGTGCGCTTGTTATACATGCACGCTTATCCTAATGGATTTGTCCAGCTGGTCTCATAAACGTTACTTAGCTTATCTAGTGAACTCGATAACTTTTTTGGGAGGCTAATGTTGTTGGAACAATACCGGTTGTTGGATAAGGTTAGCTAGGTTATGCAGGAGTTCCATGACAACTTTGCTGACAAGCAGGACACTAATTTTGGGTTACCTGGAGCTGGTTGCCAACGGTGACAGCTCACATAAGATTGATTTGAGCGTCTTTTATTTGCTATTGTTGCTGTTAAACCTGCATTCGTGTGTATACACAAATAGTTGTTGGATGGTTACCTCGAACTGGCTTCCAATACAAGTTAGGTGAAGTCTCCTGTTATCTTGTCTCGGCTCCGGAATTCTCGACGTCACCCACTTACGCAACCGATGGCAGATAGATTCTCGGTATAACGTAACTAAGCGTTTCCTCCACAACTCCTGGAGACCGTGAGAAGCTCCGTGACAGCGCCTGTCGCCGGACTCCCCCGCATTATTTCCCGCCTGGGTCTCGCGAGCAAACGTTACACGTCTGGAGCGGTTTAATTCAGAACGTCAGGGCAGGAAACTAACTTTTTCGTCCACTGCATGGCCACAGTGGCTGATGCCTACCAAAATTCACCAGCCGTTTTTCCATAAAACTAAATGTAGATATTTAGAAAAGAACACGACCTTCAGTTGATGGACGGTTACCTGCCAAAATGGTTGGCAGAGTAAACAAGCTTACCAGCCACAGATAAAATTTACCACCTGCGTCCCTCATTAGTTTGCCTGAGTAATGTGATGCACATGCTGTCCACCAGATGGTGCTATATATCACAAAAATTTAGGGGGCGGATTGATGGCAGAGTAGTGTAGATAAGATTATACTTTATTGTCATGTTTCTGTTAAATATGTCTTGCCTTATGAGCTGTACTTCTCACATACAGAAGAACAGACATTGATACGGTAAAATATAACAAACTGTTGTAGCGCATAGTGTAGTTCAGACAACAGGCATCTCATCGGAGTGTGACAGTCACCACTCAGCTGTCGTGTGTGTGTGACCTGATTCATGCGTGTGTGTGTGTGTGACCTGTGTGTGTCGTATGTGTGTGTGTGTGACCTGTGTGTGTCGTATGTGTGTGTGTGTGTGTGTGTGTGTGTGTGTCGTATGTGTGTGTGACGTGTGTTTCGTATGTGTGTGTGACCTGTTTCCTGCGTGTGCTTCTCAGAGTTCGGTGTGTATGTAACCTGTGTGTGTGTGTGTGTGATCTGTGTGTGATCTGTTTCATGCGTGTGTGTGTGTGACCTGTTTCATGCGTGTGTGTGTGATCTGTTTCATGTGTGTGTGTGTGACCTGTTTCCTGCGTGTGTGTGTGTGTGACCTGTGTGTGTGTGCGTGTGTGTGTGTGACCTGTTTCATGCGTGTGTGTGTGTGTGACCTGTTTCCTGCGTGTGCTTCTCAGAGTTCGGTGTGTATGTGACCTGTTTCCTGCGTGTGCTTCTCAGAGTTCGGTGTGTGTGTGACCTGCGTGTGTGTGTGACCTGTTTCCTGCGTGTGTGTGTGTGACCTGTTTCCTGCGTGTGCTTCTCAGAGTTCGGTGTGTGTGTGTGTGTGACCTGTTTCCTGCGTGTGCTTCTCAGAGTTCGGTGTGTGTGTGACCTGCGTGTGTGTGTGACCTGTTTCCTGCGTGTGCTTCTCAGAGTTCGGTGTGTATCTGGCAGAGCTGACGGTCGATCCTCAGGGAGCGCTCCCCATCCGTCAGGTAAGTGGAGAAACTGGGCGGAGGCGTGTTTTCAGCAGTGGGTATGAGACACCCACTGCTGATGTTTGCTGGGTTCTGATAGGTGAGTCTGGATGTTTGCTGGGCTTTGATAGGTGGGTCTGGATGTTTGATGGGTTCTGATAGGTGGGTCTGGATGTTTGCTGGGTTCTGATAGGTGGGTCTGGATGTTTGCTGGGTTTTGATTGGTCTGTTTTGTGTTCCGCAGCTGTCCTCGGTCCTGCTGAAGCAGTATGTGGACACTCACTGGTGCTCTGAGTCAGAGAAGTTCAAACTTCCAGAAACGACCGATAGGGTACGGATTTTTTATACACGCTTTTCTAGTGCTTGTGTGTGTGTCCGTGTGCAGGTGGGTGTGTCTTTAGGTGTGTGTGTCTTACCCTCTCTCCCCCCCCCCCCCCCCCCCCCAGGCGAAGGGGGCGATCCGGGACGTCCTCCCTGGGGGACTGCGAGAGCCCGTGGGACGGGTGCGGTCCAGCGTGGCGTACGCGGTATCCGGCATCGCTCAGTGGGACTGGCCCGAGGCCTGGCCCCGCCTCTTCAGCCTGCTGGTGGAGCTGCTCGTCAGCGGCGACCTGAACGGCGTCCACGGCGCCATGAGGGTCCTCACAGGTGCGCTCACCTGGGACACGCCCCCCGGGTCACACCCCCCTGGTCACACCCCCCGCCGGCGATAAACCCGCTTACCGCCCATTCCCATCCACCCCGTTCCGATGGAAGTTCCATAGTTTTACACCACCTGTCAATCCCTTGATCAGCCACTCAGTCAGCTGGCCGTGCGGATGGAGTGTATTTCCGCCTATCTCTGAGTCTCTCTCTCTCTCTCTCTCTCTGCCTCTCCACCTCTCCCCTCTCCTCTCTCCTCTCTCTCTCTCTCTCTCTCTCTCTCTGCCTTTCCGCCTCTCCCCTCTCCACTCTCTTCTCTCTCTGCCTCTGCCTCTCCCCGCTTCTCTCTCCTCTCTCTCTCTCTCTCTCTGCCTCTCCTCTCTCCCTTCTCCAGAGTTCACCCGTGAGGTCACGGACACGCAGATGCCTATGGTGGCTCCCGTTATTTTGCCAGAGATGTACAAGATCTTCACCATGACAGAGGCAAGCGGTGGAGTAGCCTGTCTGTGGTTAGGGGGTGGTTGGGGGGGGTTGTGTTTTCATGCAGGAGGCCGTTGATGGGGTCTAGATTAACGGCTGCAAGCTGAATTTCTCACCGACTCTAACCGTCTGTGTCTAAGTGATGTTTCTGCAGAGGAGATGGATGAACCTCTACTGCCTTTAACTGTGACTGCAGGTCTACAGCATTCGCACCCGATCCAGAGCTGTGGAGATCTTCACCACCTGCGCCAAGCTCATCGCTGCCATCCAGGATCTGCAGAAGGTGAGGGGGGGAAGTTGGGGGTGAGGGGGGGCGGGGGTTCTTTGCCAAACTGGGGCCAGGGGGTGAGTGACCAAGCTGAAGAATTAATTCACTAATAGTGAAATTGAAGGAAAACACTCCAGCAATAAAGTATACTAGTCATAAATGTGTGGTTATTGTTTGTTTTCAATATTGAATGGCTCTACTGTTTTGCTTGTGCAGCAGAAGTCCTCTTACGTCCTGGATGCGTGTGCTTGGTTTTGGAAATGTCCTCCATCTCTTCACCAGGGTGGTCTGGGGCTAATGCTAACTGCTGCCTTGTGTCGCATGTTTTTTAGGGTGCAGCCAAAGCTCTGATCTTGCCTGTGGTGCCGCAGTTCACCCAGGCGTTTATCCAGGCCCTGCGCATTCCCGACGGGCCGTCCTCCGACTGCGGCCTCAAGAGGGAGGTGCTTAAGGTGTGAGAGAACCCCTGGGCATTCTGGGAAATGAAGTCCTTTACAATGGCTCGAGATTTGAATGGTTTGTTTTTTAAGAGGCATGAAGTGTCCGATTGTGAACCTATCCTGGCATCCCTGGTGTAAAATATATCAGTTGGAGAAATTTGGAAAAATTAAAAACATATTCCTATAAGAGGAATATTCTCCATTTTGCTGCAGTCTTCAGGGTTTCCTTCAGGGAACTATTAGAGTCCTCCTCAGTTGGGGGACCCCTGCTTGAGTGTACCCCCAAAGTGTGTAACTGAAATGCGCCCCTCCTCTTCCTCAGGCTCTGATGACTCTGGTGAAGAATTTCCCCAAAAACATGGCGCCTTCCATGCAGCAGATCCTGCCCGTGGTGTGGAGCCTGCTGACGGAGAGCGCCTCTCAATATCCTCCCCGTCCCGTCTGGGCTATGCGTGCGGGGGCCACGATCTCCGACCGGCGCTTAGCGGGGTCACCCCCCGACCCCCCCCCCCCCCCCCCAGCCCGCTCGCTCTCCCGTCAGAGATCGGTTGTGTTAGCAGATGTGCGGTTGGTTTGGAATGAAGCCGTTGTTGACGTGGGCTTTCCTTAACTTGCATGCACTTATGTCAGAACGGAGGTGAACTCCACCGAGGACGTGGACGACCCCGTGGACTCGGACGGTAGGTCTATGCGGTTATTTTGTGCTCCTTGTGTTTAACACGGTTGTGATTTCCCAACCTGTGGATTTCAGAGAGCAGCTCTGAAATCCCGTGGGTTGGTTCCTCAGGAGAACCACTGATAGTGACCCGGTTAGAGCCGGTTAGAGCCGGTTAGACCCGGACCAGCTGAAGCCGTGGGTGCGTTGGCCGAGGTCTCTGATGTCTCCCCTCTCTCCAGGCGAGGTTCTGGGCTTTGAGAACCTGGTGTTCAGCATCTTTGAGTTCGTCCACACGCTGCTGGAGACCAGCAGGATGAAGAGCGCAGTGAGGAAGACTCTGCCGGAGCTCTTCTACTACGCCATCCTGTACATGCAGATCACGGAGGACCAGGTACCCCACCGGAACCGCTCCCGGCTGGGACAGGCGCTGGTGTTCCTGTGCGAGCGCGTGCGTGTGTAACCCTGCTCACCAGCCGGTCCTCGCTCTCCTTCTCGTTCTCCGCCGCAGGTGAAGGCCTGGGCGGCCGACCCGCAGACGTTTGTGGAGGACGAGGATGACGACACCTTCTCCTACTCAGTGAGGATCTCAGCGCAGGACCTGCTGCTGGTGAGAACCTCTGCAGAGCCGGGGGCAGGCCGCCTGGGTTCAGTCTCACATGAGAGGTTTCCCTGAGTGTGCTCATCTCTCTCTTTCTCTTTCTCTCACTCCCCCCTTCTCTTTTTCTCTTCTGTCTCCCCTCTCTTTATCTCTCTCTCTTTGTATCTCTCTCCCTCCCCCCCCCCCCCCAGGCTTTAGTGACTGAGTTCCAGGATGAGAGTGTGGCGGCTTTGGTGGTCGCCACCGTGCGGCACCTGCAGGAGGCGGAGCAGGCCAGGAACGGCGGCAGAGAGCACTGGTGAGGCCAGCGCGGGAACGAGAGCGCCCCCATGTGGCCCATCTGTGACTGTGCAGCACAGCGCCAAATCTCTCCAGTGCAGTACAGTGCACTGTAGGTGTACTCCCACTACTGCAGCAGTGCAGTATTGTACAGCTGCAGTGTCACTGCAGTGGAAGTGTAAATGACATGCAGTATAATGCAATATTGCAGTTATGTGCAGTGTAAAGGAAATGCAGTGTAATTCAGTATTGCAGTGATGTGCAGTGTAAATGACATGCAGTATAATGCAGTATTGCAGTTATGTGCAGTGCAGTGTAAAGGAAATACAGCGTAATTCAGTATTGCAGTGATGTGCAGTGTGAATGACATGCAGTATTGCAGTGCAGTGTAAAGGAAATGCAGTGAATGCAGTGTTGCAGTGCAGTGTAAAGGAAATGCAGTGTAATTCAGTATTGCAGTGATGTGCAGTGTAAAGGAAATGCAGTGTTGCAGTGCAGAGCAAAGGAAATGCAGTACAGTGTATAGGAAATGCAGTGTAATGCAGTATTGCAGTGCAGTGTAAAGGAAATGCAGTGTTGCAGTGCAGTGTAAAGGAAATGCAGTGAATGCGGCGCTGCAGTGACGCTCTACTGTCACGCAGGTGGAAGGTGCATGAGGCCTGCATGCTGTCACTGGGCTCGGTGAAGACCGTCGTCATGGAGACTGTTAAGAGCGGCCGAGTTCAGTTTGACCTGCACGGGTTCCTCACCAACGTCGTCCTGGCGGACCTCAACCTGGCGGGTGAGTATTAGGGGTGTAGCACCCCCCAAACGGTGCCCCCCCCCCCCCCCCCCCCCCCCCCAGGCACTGACCCGTCCGTCTCTGTGACTCCGCCCCTCTTCTAGCCACCTCCCCTTTCCTGCTGGGCCGCGCCCTGTGGGTGGCCAGCCGCTTCATAGTCGCCATGACGCCCGGCCTGCTCCAGCAGCTCCTCCAGGCCACCGTCAGCGGCCTGAGCGCCAGCCAGCCTCCCGCCGTCCGGATCTCTGCCGCGCAAGCCGTCCAAGGGTGAGCGTCCCGCTCTAACGCCCCCCCACACTCCCCCCGTCCATGGGTGAGTGTCCACACTACCCCCCCCCCACGTCCAAGGGTGAGTGTCCCACACTAACCCCCCCCCCGTCCAAGAGTAAGTGGCCCACACCAACCCCCCCCCCCCCCCCCCGTCCAAGAGTGAGTGTCCCACACCAACCCCCCCGTCCAAGAGTGAGTGTCCCGCACTGTGTGTGTGTGTGTGTATATGTGTGTGTGTGTGTGTGTGTGTGTGTGTGTGTGTGTGTGTGTGTGTGTGTGTGTGTGTGTGTGTGTGTGTGTGTGTGTGTGTGTGTGTGTGTGTGTGTGTGTGTGTGTGTGTGCAGGTACTGTGAGCAGCTGAAGGCCTCTGCGAGCACACAGGTGTGTGTATATGTGTGTGTGTCTATGTGTGTTGATGTGTGTATGTTTGTGTGTGTTGATGTGTGTATATGTGTGTGTGTGTATATGCGCAGGTACTGTGAGCAGCTGAAGCTCTCTGGGAGCACGCAGGTGTGTGTGTGCGTGTGTGTGTGTGTGTATATGTGTGTGTATGTGTGTATATGTGTGTGTGTGTTGATGTGTGTGTATGTGTGTCTGTGTGTGTGTGTGTGTGTTGCTGTGTGTGTATGTGTGTCTGTGTGTGTGTGTGTGTGTTGTATATGTGTGTGTGTGTTGATGTGTGTGTATGTGTGTGTTGATGTGTGTATATGTGTGTGTGTGTATATGCGCAGGTACTGTGAGCAGCTGAAGCTCTCTGGGAGCACACAGGTGTGTATATGTGTGTGTGTGTGTGTGTGTGTGTGTGTATGTGTGTGTATGTGTCTATGTGTGTGTGTATGTGTGTATATATGTGTGTGTGTGTGTATATGCGCAGGTACTGTGAGCAGCTGAAGCTGTCTGGGAGCACGCAGGTGTGTATATGTGTGTGTGTGTGTGTTGATGTGTGTGTATGTGTGTATATGTGTGTGTGTGTTGATGTGTGTGTATGTGTATATGTGTGTGTGTGTGTGTGTTATATGTGTGTGTATGTGTGTGTATGCGCAGGTACTGTGAGCAGCTGAAGCTCTCTGGGAGCACGCAGGTGTGTGTGTGCGTGTGTGTGTGTGTGTGTGTGTGTGTGTGTTGATGTGTGTGTATGTGTGTATGCGCAGGTACTGTGAGCAGCTGAAGCTCTCTGGGAGCACACAGGTGTGTGTGTGCGTGTGTTGATGTGTGTGTATGCGCAGGTACTGTGAGCAGCTGAAGCTCTCTGGGAGCACACAGGTGTGTATATGTGTGTGTGTGTGTGTGTGTTGATGTGTGTGTATGTGTGTGTATGCGCAGGTACTGTGAGCAGCTGAAGCTCTCTGAGAGCACACAGGTGTGTGTGTGTGTGTATGCGCAGGTACTGTGAGCAGCTGAAGCTCTCTGGGAGCACACAGGTGTGTGTGTGTGTGTATGCGCAGGTACTGTGAGCAGCTGAAGCTCTCTGGGAGCACACAGGTGTGTATATGTGTGTGTGTGTGTGTGTTGATGTGTGTGTATGTGTGTGTATGCGCAGGTACTGTGAGCAGCTGAAGCTCTCTGGGAGCACGCAGGTGTGTGTGTGCGTGTGTTGATGTGTGTGTATGCGCAGGTACTGTGAGCAGCTGAAGCTCTCTGGGAGCACACAGGTGTGTATATGTGTGTGTGTGTGTGTGTGTTGATGTGTGTGTATGTGTGTGTATGCGCAGGTACTGTGAGCAGCTGAAGCTCTCTGAGAGCACACAGGTGTGTGTGTGTGTGTATGCGCAGGTACTGTGAGCAGCTGAAGCTCTCTGGGAGCACACAGGTGTGTGTGTGTGTGTATGCGCAGGTACTGTGAGCAGCTGAAGCTCTCTGGGAGCACACAGGTGTGTATATGTGTGTGTGTGTGTGTGTTGATGTGTGTGTATGTGTGTATATGTGTGTGTGTGTTGATGTGTGTGTGTGTGTGTGTATATGCGCAGGTACTGTGAGCAGCTGAAGCTCTCTGGGAGCACGCAGGTGCTGCTGCCCTTCCTCCCCGGCGTGCTGGACGGCCTGGTGCCGCTGGCCGCTCCGTTTGGGCCGGCGGTCCTGGCGCTGGTTCTGGAGACGCTGCGCGTGGTGTGCACCGTCGACCCGTCCTTCACCGCCAGCGCCGAAAAGAAGATCTGCCCCCTCACCATCGCCGTCTTCCTCAAGTACAGCAACGGTACCACCCCCAAACACCCCCCTCCCCCTCCCCGCCCCGTACACTTACAGCTTCCAATTTCCAGCTTCGTATTTTATCATGTGTATTGCGGAAGCATATTATTTTTTGAACAGTTCACAGGCAAAATGATAATAAAAATGAAACAATAACTAAATTCTCTCCTCTCTCTGAAGTCTCTGTGTCATTCTGTCTATCTCTCAATTTCTCCCTTCCTCTCCCTCTCTCTCAGACCCGGTGGTGGCCTCTCTGTCCCAGGACATCTTTAAGGAGCTGTCCCGGATCGAGGGGTGTCGGGGCCCCTTGCAGACGCGTCTCATCCCCACCCTGATCAGCATCATGCAGGCCCCCCCCGACAAGATCCCGGCAGGGCTGTGCACTGTACGTAACCCCCCCTACCCCCCCCAATGACCAGAGCAGGGGAAAACCCCAAACTGAAACCACTGATGACCCCCACATCAGACATATTTAACCCTCTAAGGTGTGAGGTCACCAATGTGCGATTAGAATGTTCTTAACTGAACATTCCAATGCTGATGTCACAATCGCTGCTGGAGTTGTAGAACACAGACGTAGTTAAATATGAATCTGTCAGTCAGTCTAAATTCCCCTGGTTGTGTCTACCCCCTGTTCCTCTCTGTTTTACTGTGCGATGGGTCGCTGGCCGTCCCGTCTCTGGGGTGCAGACGGCGGTGGACATTTTGACCACGGTGGTGCGGCACACTGCCCCCCCCCTGCCCCCGCTGCTGCTCTGCCAGGCCTTTCCTGCGGTGGCTCAGTGTGTCCTGCACACGGACGACAGCGCTGTCATGCAGGTTAGCCTCCCATGTCTGTATATGTGTGTGTGTGCGCGCGTGTGTGTGTGAGTGAGTGCGTGTGTGTGTGCGCGCGTGTGTGTGTGTGTGTGTGAGTGAGTGAGTGCGTGTGTGTGCGCGCGTGTGTGTGAGTGAGCGCGTGTGTATGTGTGCACCTGCATTTGTGTGCGTGTGCGCGCTCTCAGAGCTGGGGGGAGTGTCTGAGGGCCTATCCTCTCTCTCTCTCTCTCTCTCTCTCTCAGAGTGGGGGGGAGTGTCTGAGGGCCTATCCTCTCTCTCTCTCTCAGAGCGGGGGGAGTGTCTGAGACCCTATCCTCTCTCTCTCTCTCAGAGCGGGGGGGAGTGTCTGAGGGCCTATCCTCTCTCTCTCTCTCTCTCTCTCTCAGAGCGGGGGGGAGTGTCTGAGGGCCTATCCTCTCTCTCTCTCTCAGAGCGGGGGGGAGTGTCTGAGGGCCTATCCTCTCTCTCTCTCTCTCTCTCAGAGTGGGGGGGGAGTGTCTGAGGGCCTATCCTCTCTCTCTCTCTCAGAGCGGGGGGGAGTGTCGGAGGGCCTATCCTCTCTCTCTCTCTCTCTCTCAGAGTGGGGGGGAGTGTCTGAGGGCCTATCCTCTCTCTCTCTCTCAGAGCGGGGGGGAGTGTCTGAGGGCCTATCCTCTCTCTCTCTCTCAGAGCGGGGGGGAGTGTCTGAGAGCCTATCCTCTCTCTCTCTCTCTCTCTCTCTCAGAGCGGGGGGGAGTGTCTGAGGGCCTATCCTCTCTCTCTCTCTCTCTCTCTCTCAGAGTGGGGGGGGTGTCTGAGGGCCTATCCTCTCTCTCTCTCTCTCTCAGAGTGGGGGGGGTGTCTGAGGGCCTATCCTCTCTCTCTCTCTCTCTCAGAGCGGGGGGGAGTGTCTGAGGGCCTATCCTCTCTCTCTCTCTCTCAGAGCGGGGGGGAGTGTCTGAGGGCCTATCCTCTCTCTCTCTCTCTCAGAGCGGGGGGGAGTGTCTGAGGGCCTATCCTCTCTCTCTCTCTCTCTCTCTCTCAGAGTGGGGGGGGTGTCTGAGGGCCTATCCTCTCTCTCTCTCTCAGAGCGGGGGGGTGTGTCTGAGACCCTATCCTCTCTCTCTCTCTCTCTCTCTCTCAGAGTGGGGGGGGTGTCTGAGGGCCTATCCTCTCTCTCTCTCTCAGAGCGGGGGGGTGTGTCTGAGACCCTATCCTCTCTCTCTCTCTCAGAGCGGGGGGGAGTGTCTGAGGGCCTATCCTCTCTCTCTCTCTCTCAGAGCGGGGGGGAGTGCCTGAGGGCCTATCCTCTCTCTCTCTCTCTCAGAGCGGGGGGGAGTGTCTGAGGGCCTATCCTCTCTCTCTCTCTCTCAGAGGGGGGGGGAGTGTCTGAGGGCCTATCCTCTCTCTCTCTCTCAGAGCGGGGGGGGGAGTGTCTGAGGGCCTATCCTCTCTCTCTCTCTCTCTCTCAGAGCGGGGGGGAGTGTCTGAGGGCCTACGTCTCCGTGGCGCTGGAGCAGCTGCTGGAGTGGCGGGACCAGCAGGGTCGCGGCGGCCTGTGCTACGTCCTGCAGGCGGTCTCCCGGCTGCTGGACCCGCGCGGGTCCGAGCTCGCCGCCGCCTGCGTGGGCCGCCTGGTGTCCTCGCTCGCCGCCCGGGCCGGCCCCCTGCTGGGGGGGCAGCTGGACCAGGTCCTGCGGGACGTCCTGACCAAGCTGCAGCAGGCCAACAACCTCAGCGTCAAGCAGGTAGGGCGAGGATGAGGGCGGTCCTCTTCATCCTTACATACTAAATTTCAGCCATTCAAACGATGTTTCCAGAACAACTTTCAAGCAATTTACTGTGCTGAATATTTTACTGACGCAGTTTAAGTTAAATACTCAAGGGTACAACGGCAGCACCCAACCTGGGATTTGAACCCGTAGACTCAATTCAAATCCCATTATGCTGCATCTTCACCTGTATGATGAAAAGGATGATCATACTGGTAATAATAATTTCATTATATAGCACAAGGTTTGCTTCACTCAGAAAGAAAACAGTACATTAGCATAAAGTACAGTTGACTCAGGGGTGACAGGCTGGGCTTTTTTCAGGGGTTCAGAGGTTCAGGAGTTGAGGGGTTCAGGAGTTGCTGAGGGGTTCAGGGATTCAGGGCCTGTGTAACCCCCCCACCCCATGCCTGTGCCCCCCCCCCCCCAGTCCCTCCTCATGGTGTTTGCGCACCTGATGGTGTCCCGTTTGGAGCCGCTGCTGGAGTTCCTGTGGGGTGTCCCCGGGCCGGCAGGACGCCCCGCGCTGGACTTCCTCATGGCCCAGTGGGTGAGCCACCAGCACCTGTTCTACGGCCAGTACGAGGGGAAGGTCAGGTGAGTGAGGGGCGCGGCCCTGTGCCGAAATCAGCAGTCTGCCTTGTTATTGGCCGGGTGCTTAGTGAACCCCAGAATTAGTGCTGACACCTGCAGGGTTTGGGGGTCAGTTCCATTTCAATTCAGCCAGTTCAGGAAATTAAGTACCTCCCCCAAGGAGGGTGTGTAGTGACGTCCGTTTGTCTGTCCCGGATGTCTGTGACGGACATCCGGAAAAGTAATGGCCAGATGGGCGTAAATCTTTATGCGCAGATTCATGTTCCCAAGAGGTCGACACTTACTGATGTTTGAGGCCCTGTGACTTTTTCCTCTAGCGTCACCATCAGGCCAGTCATGTCTCGAAAAGCGATGACAGGATTGCCAAGATGTTTGCTGTGCAAATCCATCTCTCCGTCTCCTGCTTTACACCTTGTCTCTCGTACCCCCCTCCCCTTCCCCCCTCCCCCTCTCCCCTCCCCCTCGCCCCCTCTCTCCCCCCCCCCCCCCCACCCCCACAGCACGGTGGCGCTGTGCAGACTGCTCCAGCACGGCCTCAGCACCGGTGACCCGCGGCTGGAGGGCATCCGGGTGAAAGGGGAGGAGCTCTTCAGTCCCGGAGAGGGCATCCGCACGCGCTCCAAAAGCACCAGGAGTGAGATCCGCGACCCCGCCGGTCACCTCCCAAACCACAGAGAGGCTTCACACACACTGCTGCCTCATGGTTTACAGGACATACTCAATTCACACTATAATTTAGTTTTTTAAGCGGTTGATAGTCTTTTGTACAGACAGACTGAAAATAATGGGAACTACAGTCATTGTTGTAGGCTAGTGCTTCTTATACTGTGGGTGGAGCATTAAAATGGTTCCCAGACAGTTCTGTTCTGGATTATGAATAGAATCCATAATCTTTGAGGCGTCCTATTATGCCCCCGGGGCCCCCTTCACTAGCCGATTAATGATCTGGAGCGCGATTCACACTCGTACGGGGGGGGCCTGCTCAGCGCTGCTGTTACTAACCGCACCACCAGGGGGCAGTGGGGGGCCCTGTTTCAAAATTGCCTCTGTCTTTTGGTTTAGACCCTGAGAGATGGACCAACATTCCCTTGCTGGTGAAGATCTTCAAGCTCATTGTCAACGAGCTTTCGTCTGTACTGGAGGAGAATTCCAACAGAGCTGCTGCTGGAGACTGCAGCCAAGGTACCATAGATATAGACACAGATATGGACTCAAGACACCATAGATATTGGTAAAGTTACAGATCATAGATACATAAGTACCATAGATTGGTCAAGGAGATCAAGGGCTGTGTATTTCATGTTTGATTAATTAAAATAAGTCCTGTCTCATACAATATCCTGAATGTATGGACACACAGAACACAACTTAAAATTGTTATAGATGGATAACACCTTCTGTCATATATATCTATGAAAACTACATAACCAGTAGCGACAGCTGGCAGTGAGTCTGTTTCTGTGACCACAATATGAAATACGGCTTAGAGAGATAGCAGTGTTTGGGGTTTTGAGATGGATTTGTTTGGGCCCTGTTCTGAACACAGCTCCCCCTATGTTTCCAAGTGCGAACTGCAGGGATGTGTTTGTCTGTGTAGATTTGGGGGATATGTGGGAGGAACAGGAGGAGGAGGAGGAGGAGGATGATGATGCAGATGAAGAGGAAGGGAAGGGTGAAGGGCTTGCCAGACAGCTGCTCTCTGACCTCATTGCCTCTCATAAATATGGTGAGTTTCCTGCGTGGAGTTTGCACTGTGTAGAGCTCCTAGCTGAATGCTGGAGGCTAGCATTGGTGGTTTGTGTGTGAGGTACATCTGCTGTCATTGCACAGACGATGATGATGACTTTGAAGAGGAAGATGAGGAAGACCCAGATGCCTTGAAAGACCCTATTTATCAAATTGACCTGCAGGTAAACTCTACCTCTCTCTCTCTAACCATTTTTCATTTTTTATTGTCCTGATGCCACACTTTCCAGAGAAAGCAGAGATTATGTAATATAAAGCATAAAATCAGCCCTGTGTAGGTTTTTTACTTTGTGACATTTTGTGTGCGCATGTGTGTGCATATATATGTGTCTGTGTGTATGTGTGTGCGCATGTGTGCATATATATGTTCCTGTGTGTATGTGTGTGAATCCTGTAGCTCCATTGCAGTACATTGCATGAGGTCAAACACTTGTTTACTATATAAATGTAAAACAATAAATGGTAGTTTTTCACATAAACATGGCTCCTCCTCCCATGTCACCCTTTACACTGACTCTGCTGTGTGTCTGTGCTGCTGGCTCCTCTCCAGGTCTACCTGACGGACTACATTTCCCAGCTTGCACAGCTGCCGTGCTACAGCGCCTTCTCTGGCCACCTGAACGAAGCCGAGAGGAGAGTGCTGCAGTCCATCGGCGTCTAAAATTGGAATAAATTGGTGAAAAATTTTAGGCTCTGACACGGTGTGTTGCAAGGCTGTCTCTTCTGTTTCTTGGAGAAACGGACAGGCCTAAAACACAGATCATCTGTACAGGACGAGCAGTCATGATCCAGGCCAGGTTTTCTCTCCAAACTCTGTGTTCTTGCCCTAGTTTGGTTAAAAATATATATTTTTTAAAGTAACAAAAATACGTATATATGTAACCAAAAATAACTCCACTATGATGTGGTTGTTCAGGAAGTCTGTTCATAGGACAAATTTGGCCTGTTGGCAATGTTGGTCATTTTTTAGGTGACTATAATATAAACATAATTAATATGGTTCGTGTACAGTAGATAAAAAAAATGAATGAACAATGGATGCATTTTTTAAAGTACATGGTGTTAAAAATGAATTGGTAATTTGCACCAATGGAACTACTTCATCTGATTGTGTTCTTAATCTGTCCTGATTCTGTTGTGCTGGTTTCCTGTCACAATTTAATATGAATGTATTTAATATATCTTTAATATTCTTTGAATTAATGAGCTTTTCAATGAATTTTTAATAGCATTTCTGGCATTATGGTGAACACTTTTGTAACACATTTTGTCTTCAGTGTTCTGAGGGAGGCTGCTTTGATTGGTGTATTCAGATCAGTGCTAACCTCGCGCAGGGCACTGTTTCATGAAGCAGGTTTAGCGAGTTAGCTAGATAACCGAGTAAAACCCGGAACAGCTCTTTATTTTACTTAAGTCCATGTTCATGATTTTGGAGGGTTTCCGGTTTTACTGGGTGCAGTTATCCAGTTAACTCGGTAATCTTGCTTCTGAAACAGGGCCCAGGTAAGATATCACTGAGTGACCATTACTGAAGTGAAATATACTGAAAAGTATTGAAGTGAAATATGTTATCAGTCTACTGAGCTGTTCATAATACATCGCAAAAAATACAAATTATTGCTGCTTTGAGGTATTTCAGTCTCTTTTTAAGGAATGTGTGCTTTTCAGATTTTCAGATAAGGGACCTGCCATAGACTAGGCTGTTACTCAGTTTAGTCACAGCAAACCAGCGATGTTGCAACTCTGAATACTTGTCTGAGTTGATTGGTCTGTAATGCCATGCTGTTGGATGGCTTTTTGAATAAATATTTTTATATGCACGATGAAAATGCAGGATTTTCTTTTCCTGATTCTTTCCAGCTGTATACTTTGTGTGATATTACAGGCTATAGGACTTATGACCTCTGTACCATAATTGCATCATGGACTGGTTAACTTATTGTTCTTGCGTAGTAGACGTTTGTAGCCTATAGGCTACGTATCCTACTTTGTGAGTACGTAGGCCATATAGCCAATGTAAGTATTTGTACATTTTCAGAAAGCACAAATCGTAAAGTGGCAGTTGTCCTAGGTTATGCACATATTAGTTTATTTTTTTTCACGGACAGACTGCTACGAAGATGGGGGTTGGAAATAAAACCTGGAGAGTTTCCTAAGTCATGAAGTAGGCTAGGCTAAGCTACTGCCAAGTTCAGCGCTGAGCGTCTATAAATATTTTTTGGTAAATGGACTGCATTTATATAGCGCTTTTAAATTGATGCCTCTCATTCGCCAGAGCAGTTAGGGGTTAGGTGTCTTGCTCAAGGACACTTCCACATGCCCAGGGCGGGGTTTGAACCGGCAACCCTCCGACTGCCAGACAATCGGTCTTACCTCCTGAGCTATGTCGCCCCTTTTTATTTTATTTTTTCAAAATTTTTATCAGACCCGGCTTCATTGTTAGTCCTACTAAAACATTATATTATACATTATATTTTCTGCATGTTTTCTGGGGAAAAGCGCAGCAAATGTGAGCCCAGTTCAGAAACACAGTTTTCTCAGCAGGTTTTGGAGGAACGTGCATGTTTAAAAATGAGTAGTTCTACTGCACGCGCAAATTCCGTTATTCCAACGTTCACATTTTCTTCTAAAATGTTAGAAAAATAACAGCGCTTTCGATTTCCCAAATCGTTGATAATTTATTTAATTTGCGGTTTATTTAATTTTACGGATAATTCGATTTAAGCAGCAGTGTAGACCGTAACACAAGATGAGTATAGGAATTTGCCCTGAAGTTACGCAACCTAAACATAATTCCAAATATGATAACATGATGAGTTGTTGACGACTGCATAACGATGCCTATTTTTTCCCATCGCAGTCAGCTGAAAGGGATAATTGCGTAAATCATCATTCTCCTTTAACTGTACCCGAGGAGGCGCTAAGGACCTGCGTTTGGGACTCATCCGACCCCTGAGCGTGCGGCGTCACGGACGATGTGTCATTCGACACACGGCGTGTGTATCGATGTCGCAAGCCCAGCGGTTCCTTGCCACGCAATTTTTAAACCAGAGCATGATTTTCAAACAACTCCGAATTAACGGAAATACTGCGCCGTTAGACAACATCGCCGAATAATTTCGTCATTTTAAAAATATAAATAATTATTGTTTGTATCCGAGATGTTGCTCGTCGCTGCCGCTTTGCCCGTGCTGGCCACGGTTTTCTCCGCTTGGCAGGGTAAGACAAGGCTGCTATAATTTCTTCACAGGCCTCGGCAACAGGATACTTACATTAGAGTAACATCCAACAAAACGCCAGGAATTAAGATAACCGTTAAACTAGGCTATGTAGACGAGTCCCGCATAGCTACACGACGTGTGTTTACAAGACAGGAGGGAATGGTGTAATGAAGACGTTTAATACGTGTGCGTAAACTAGAGACGAGGTTGGGTATCTTCGGGCTATTTTTAGTTTCTGTGCGTTTTCACCACTTGAGTAATGTAGCTGAATCCCTGTTATTATTTGTTTCTGCTGTCAGTCTTGCTGTAGTTTGATAGTTACTTGATAATGATGCAACCCGAGGGTAATATTTCCTGCGTTTCATCCAATAATGGCCAATAAAGGAAAATATTTATTTATTTTCTGTTTTTATTAACATTTGATTGTTTAGCCTGCAGTCACCCTTGAGAAACAAACGAAGTTGTATACAAGCAGTAAAAAACGATGTTTAAAAAAAACAAATATCAGATTTTTTCAACCTATAGAGTAACAATTAGCTGCAAAGAGATTCTAAAAAGAGGATATTGTCTCAAGTTTAACATGCTTTTTAATGGCTACACTGGAGGAATGAAGCTTCATATTCATAGTTGCCTACAACACATGCATTTAGCTAATTTCTATTAATCAAAATGGCGTTATATGATTGTGACATTGCAAAAGTTCCGATTATAATGGATAGCTTGTAGCCTATAGATTAAACCACGCAGCTAAAATGCACTTCCCACGAATGCCTGAGTTGGATCTGTGTTCCCTGACACTAGATATTTGTCACCTGTTGAAACACTGCTTGTTGTTTGATTGCAATGACGTTACAGTGCAAAACTTTGTTTATAGCTATGCAAAATGTGAAGGGATAAATCCTTGAAGCTGGACTCTGTAAATGAATCTATTCCGTGAGAACTTCGAGCTTGTGGTTGGGTGAACTATATTTATATATCCTAGATTGTAATTCACAGACAGGACATTCAGGGTATCCTACCATGTAACTCATCCACCAAAGCCTTTTAGATGAGTTTAGCACAAGTTTATTTGACTTGAATCACTCTGATCCCATTGGCCCTTGTGGTCTGAGCAGTAGGAATGCCAGAAAGGGACATTCCAGGCAACAAGCTCAGAAACTGTCAGATTTGCTTCTCTAGCTGTTGTCGCTAATGGTTGCACATTTTGTCCAGGCAAGATCAGTGAAACAAGGAAGCGCTTGTGGTGGGTAAAGAGAGTCTTATTTATTTCTGTCAGGATTCTGCATCACTGTCCCTATGTGATGGCCCACCCATCCGGAGCGGTATGCTAACATCTTTTCCAAGAAGCACATGTGCTCATGAGGTAACAGACTTAGGCACACGCAGATGCATCCAGTGCACGTCAGTACATAGATGTGCTCCTGAATAGTTTTTTCCGTTTAGCACACATCAGTTTTCAGGAGCACAGTGCGCTTCAGTGGGAGAACTGTAGAGGCCTGCCATCACAGCGCGTTGTGCAGGGTGTTTATACGGACTCTCTGTGCTGTTCAAACTCTCACCTGTCCTTCACACGGGGGTGTCAGTGTGGACAGGACTCTAGGGTGGGTGCTAAGAAGCTAGTAAGCCATAAGTATGTCAGCTTGCTTGCTCACTGTAAATGTATTGTCTTTCAAATGTTTTGCTGGTCTCTTTATAATATGTATTGCTTCTCTGTGTGTGTGTGTGTGTGTGTGTGTGTGGGTGGAATAACTTACAGATATACAGATGATTGTGGTATTACTTAAGGAATATATTCACACTGGGTACAATTCAAACTCACTCTGTTCCAAGGTAATGTTTTGGTGATCTGTAATCCTGTTATCCTGAGTTCATTTTCTCCCTTAAATCATATTCGTTTTTTAACCTAATCCTTTAAAACTTAAACAAAAAACCGTTAAAATCAGTTTTGATTTAAAAAAAAAGAAAAAAAATGTTTTGTGATGTTTATTTTTCTTGGCACCATTTTTCCTAGCCTGACACACAGGGCCTGTTTCTGTTTGTCCAGTCAGTCTTCAAACAGCTGCCTATTAGTAAAAACAAGGTTCACAGTTTATACTTGAATTTTACAGCCATGTTTATAAGTGCATGGCTGTAGACCAGGGCTGCCCTTCTCAGTTCCTGGAGCTCTACAGTCCTGCAGGATTTAATTTCAGCCATAATTTGGCCACACCTGATTCGACTGACTAGCAGCTCCACTAAATCTCTAGCTGTTGAATAAGGTGTGCTTTGTTAGGGATGGAGTGAAGCCCTATAGGACGATAGATCTCTAGCTGTTGAATGAGGTGTGCTTTGTTAGGGTTGGAGTGAAAACCTACAGGATGGTAGATCTCCAGCTGTTGAATAAGGTGTGCTTTGTTAGGGTTGGAGTGAAAACCTACAGGATGGTAGATCTCCAGCTGTTGAATCGGGTGTGCTTTGTCAGGGTTGGAGTGAAACCCTTACAGGAATGTGGATCTCCAGGAACAGGGTTGGGCAGCCCTGCTGTGGAGACTCCGCCTGGATTTGAGGCTGCAGCCCCCCAGCCCACGTCCATTCCTTTGGCTGTGTTCCGTGTCGCCGTTGCCGTTTGAGGGAACCTGAGTGATTTTTCCGATGCCGCCTGCGTTTGTGACCGTGCCGCCTTCCCCTTCCCACAGTGAGCGCGGACGAGGACTGCCTGTGGCACGTGGATAAGAACGGCACCTGGCACACCGGGTTCGACTGTCCCCTCATCTCCTTCTGCTGCGGGACCTGCCACCGGCGCTACTGCTGCCTGGACCCCATGAAGATGATCTCAGAGAGGCAGCAGAAGCGCTGCATGTTCTTCCAGTTCAGGTGCGATCGGAAACGATTTGGGTGTGTTTTTGGGAACGCTGCACGCTCTTCTGGTTCAGGCACAAGCGTGTGGGTGCAGGAGCCGGTGCCCAGCCACATTATTTTTAAGGCTACGTTGCAAGACGGCTTCACTTTTCAGATTCAACTGGAAGGTATAATAATTATAATCTGTGCAGTGTTCATTTATTTGATGAAGTAAGTAATTAGCTCTGTAACGCATGCACGTCACAGGCTTACGCTACACTGTGCGCCACTGTAGATTCCTCTGTTTCTTTAAATCAGCAACCAATAAACATGTTTGCGACACGCGGTCGCTGGGGCTAATTTAATCTGGCAGGGGGAATTCTGGGTGAGGCGGGATGGCCTTGCTGGCCTAACAGGGCCTGGATGGGGTGAGTGGTGTGAAATGTTTCTGTTGTGTGTGTTGGAATGAGAGTGTGTGTGTGTGTTGGAATGGCTGTGTGTGTGTATGTGTGTGTTGGAATGAGTGTGTGTGTGTGTGTGTGCGTGTGTGTGTGCGTGTGTGCATGCGTGTGTGTGTGCGTGTGTGTGTGTTTGTGCGTGTGTGTGCGTGCGTGCGTGTGTGCGCGTGCGTGCATGTGCGTGCGTGTGTGCGCGTGCGTGCGTGAATGTGTGTGTGTGCGTGCGTGTGTGCGTGAATGTGTGTGTGTTTGTGCGTGCGTGTGTGCGCGTGCGTGCATGTGCGTGCGTGAATGTGTGTGTGTGCGTGTGTGTGCATGCGTGCGTGTGTGCGTGAATGTGTGCGTGTGCATGTGTGTGTGTGAATGTGAGTGTGTGTGTGTGTGTGCGCGTGCGCGTGTGTGTGCGCGTGCGTGAGTGAGTGTGCGTGTGTGTGAGTGAGTGGGAATGAGGAGAGTGGCTGAGGGGTGAGCGGGCGAGGCGGGTGTGCGTGCATGCGTGTGTGTGAATGGGAATGAGGGGCTGAGGGGTGAGTGGGCGAGGCGGGTGTGCGTGCATGCGTGTGTGTGAATGGGAATGAGGGGCTGAGGGGTGAGTGGGCGAGGCGGGACATGGCGGGCGAGGCGGGACATGGACGGGTGAGGCGGGACATGGACGGGTGAGGCGGGACATGGCGGGTGAGGCGGGACATGGCGGGTGAGGCGGGACATGGCGGGACATGGCGGGACATGGCGGGTGAGGCGGGACATGGCGGGTGAGGCGGGACATGGCGGGTGAGGCGGGACATGGCGGGACATGGCGGGACGAGGCGGGACATGGCGGGACGAGGCGGGACATGGCGGGACGAGGCGGGACATGGCGGGACGAGGCGGGACATGGCGGGTGAGGCGGGACATGGCGGGTGAGGCGGGACATGGCGGGCGAGGCGGGACATGGCGGGCGAGGCGGGCGAGGCGGGACATGGCGGGTGAGGCGGGACATGGCGGGTGAGGTGGGACATGGCGGGCGAGGTGGGACATGGCGGGCGAGGCGGGACATGGCGGGGGTTCTGAAGTGTCTCTCGTGTTGCAGCCCCACCACCATCGCGGGCATCGCCTCCTCCATCCTGCTCTTTGTGGCCATCGTGGCCACCATAGTGTGCTGCTTCATGTGCTCCTGCTGCTACCTGTACCAGCGCCGACTTCGCGGGAGGTCCTCCTACCAAGGTGAGTCAGGCGGGGGGGGGGGGGGGGGGGGGGGGGGGGGGGGTCACCTGTGGGGGTCACCTGGGCGGGGGTCACCTGGGTGGCGGTGCTCCAAAGGGCTCCTGTTCCTCTGCACTCCCCTCAGGAGCGCTGATCTCACTGATCAGCCAGCGTGCAGATCAGTCACCTTCTCCGCCTGCTCCCCGATCAGTGATCAGCTCTTATTCTGAAACGTCACTCAAGCGGGGGTTGCTGGGTGACCCGTCCCGCTGAAACGCTGGGTTTTGGTGTGAATAGTGTGTCCACACCAGAGCTGACTGTGGTCAGCAGGGGGCACCTATTCCCCTGTAGTACCCCCCCCCCCAGAGAGAGATGCTCCCTGTCTGCAGGATGGTCCTTTCCTCGTTACACACCAGAGACCCCCCTCCCCTCCGTCCCCTCCTCTCTCCTCCATCTCGGTTCCAGTAATGTTTTATTTTTTGGCTTTTTTCCCCCAATGATGTTTCATCACTCTGCAAAATTAATTTTTACAAATTGATAGTAGTTCTTATATGTTTTGTACAAATAATTCATGCTGTGAATTGTTCTCTTTTCCTTCTATTACAGAAACGGAGGAAGGTATGACAGGTTTTTGTGATGATCTGCTTGTCCTGCGTTGGGTTTTGACGCTGCATCTTTATGAATAAGCGCTGCTGTTTTTCACTAACAAAAAAGCCAGTAATGGTTTTTGTTTCTGGCTGCTTTGGCTTGCGGCGCTAGTCTCTCTAATTGTCTTAATGGTTCTTCGCAACAAGAATGAATCTTTATTGCGGAAGCGTTTCCGATTAGCGCTGATGTATCCCAGCATGCCCGCGGTGCGGGTTGCCCAGGCGATCAGCACGCAGTGACGGAACCGTCTGGAAGCCTCACGGTGGTAACGATGACGATCGGTGTGACTGTGTTCCAGCCCAGCACATCCCCATGGCCAGCTACCCGGTGGACCCCATGTACGACGCTTACGGCAAACCCATCGGGCCGCACCCCGGGTACCCCATGGCGCCTCAGTACCACCCCGGCATGCCCCAGGGCCCCTACCACCCGTACCCGCCGGTGGATCCCGGGTACGGCCAGGGAGGTAAGGAAAACCCCCTCCTGCGCTGTGCACACGGGCCTCCTCCTCCTCCATTACTGTGTGCTTGTGGAGCAGTAGGAAGCGTAGTCTCCTCCTGAGGGGAAGAAGCAGGGTCAGCGGACGTTGTGGTCTCAGTGGAGCCGTTTCGAGTTGTCCATTCGGGAGTGTAGTACATCCTGCCAGTCGCTTCTGCTACGCACGAACGTGCTTTAACGAGCTTTTAATGGCGTAAGAGTTCCCGCTAATATGTAAATGCAAAAATAATCACCGGCAGCTGGATTCATCATTAGCTGCATCTGGAGAGCGAGAGGCATACAAATGGAGAGACAGAAGAACGAGGCCAGAAGGCTTTGTCCAAAGTTAGAGTATTGGGAGGGAAGGAAGCAGACAATTAAGATGAATTTGTCGAGACTCCGTCTTGAGATGGTTGTTGTGGAGTAGACCTCCACTGTGTGGGATGTTGGACGCTGATTTTCCTGGCGTGTGTTGAGTCTCCATTTTGAGATGGTTGTCCTGGAGTAGATCTCCACTGTGTGGGATGTTGGACGCTGATTTTCCTGGCGTGTGTTTTGCAGCACCTCCACCCTACTCCCCACCCCAGTACCCCGGCATCTGAGGGAACTGCGACCCGCTGGAGGAGGAACGAGGGATGAGGAGAGAGTTGGGGAGAGTGAGAAAGAGAGAGAGAGTGAAAAAGAGAGAGACTTTATGAGGAAGAGGGCACTTTTCCCTCTTCCACCACCTGTTCTGTTGTTTTTCCCCGACGTCCGTTTGCTAAATGACGTGCTAACCGACGCAGCTGCCTTCCCTGGAGCTGGAGCTTGGCTCCTGTCTTGCTGGACAGTATTTTCCCGCCGACGGTGACGTCAGCAGTCCTCAGCTGTCAGCTGTTGCCGTGACACCCTTTCCCCGGCGAGCGAAGGGCCTGTCCGCCTCGTCAACGCACGTTTCTCACACACACACGTCAGCCTGACTGCGCACACACACGCACACACGCACACACACACACACACACACACACTGGCCTTGGGGACAAGGATAACCTGCTCTGGTTTTATTATCGTATCCTTGTCTTTTTTCTTTTTTTTTTTTTTTTTTTTACTCTGCTCGTGCACTTTGTGCCACACCCGTGTTTTGGCTACACTGGCTGTGTCCCGTGCTCACACAGTTTACTTTAACGCAGCTGTGGCATTTGATTGCAGGGGCGAGCTGAACCCACGTAACTACGGACACTTTTCACGGCGAAGCAGGCCTTTGGACAGCTCTGTTATTTTACCGGCCAGCGATTTATTCAGCAACTCTTTTTTTGTCCTCCCTCCTTCCCTCCTCTCTCTCTTTCTCTCTCTCTCTCCCCCCCCCTCTCTCTTGTTAATTCTGTCTTCCATCATTGCAGCTAATCTTAACAATCGTTAATATCTGAAGCCAGAAAACGGCTTTGGTCTTTGGTCATACATAAAAGGCCGTAACCGATAGAATGACAGAATGATTTTGCAACTGGAGTGTACTGGAGTCCATTAACAAGTTGGTATTAATTTTTATCATGAAGTTACATATTGCGTTTAACACAAGTAAATATGAGTTTGACGTCTCGATTTAGTGTGACTGTTTAATTATCCCGTGTGTAATTAAGAAATGAGACGTCAGTAAAACCTCAATAGTAATTCACCTTTCGCATGTTAAAGGTGAGCAGGTGCTGCTTAAACCATAGATATGCATCCTGTTTATGTTGGTATTGGTTGGTATTAGACATTTGGAATGAAGTCCATTCAGGGGGTGCTTTACTAATTTAAAGTGATAATAATCACATGAGAGGGTTGTTCATGTCTACAGAGCTTTTCCTGCATTGTTTCATAGTCATATTTACATTCTCATTAGTGTAATTCACTCATCAGTAATTCAGTTCTTAATTTCAGACCTTCTTTCAATAGGTGGTGCATGACAGCGTTAAAGTTGTGTGTGTGTATGTGATGTGTGTGTGTGTGTGTATGCGAGGTGTATGTGTGTGTGTGTGTGTGTTTTTATGTGTGAGTGTGTGTGTGTGTGTGTGTGTGTGTGTTTGCGTTTTTATGTGTGAGTGTGTGTGTGTGTGTGTGTGTGTGTTTGTGTATGCGAGGTGTATGTGTGTGTGTGTGTGTGTTTTTATGTGTGAGTGTGTGTGTGTGTGTGTGTGTGTTTGCGTTTTTATGTGTGAGTGTGTGTGTGTGTGTTTGTGTTTTTATGCGTGAGTGTGTGTGTGATTCAAAAGCATGACTGAACCAATCAATCTGCCACTGGTACACACCCCCCCCCCCCCCCCCCCCCCCCCCCACAGCCCTCTGACCTGTATGGTTGTGTAATTCTTCTTGAATATGAAACCATGTTAAATCTGCTTGTGTTGTGCAAGTCAAGACATTGTAATTGTCCAATTAAATCCAAATACATGAGCTCATCTTTGAAGACTAATGTGGCCCTGGTTTACAAGACTTACTCACAAGAACTTTTTATTTATTTATATAACTAATTAAACTGTAATGTTTGCTTTGACATACAATAGTCCTTACCCCATGGTAACTTGAACCAGAATCAATGGATGCTTGCACCTACAGATTCATATCACATTAATAAAGAACGGTGTGTCCAATTTGATTGTTTATGTCTAATATTTGATAGATTTTATGACAGTTCTAAGAAACCTGTTGTGTTTGGTTTTTTTTAACAGTGACTATCTGGAATGTAGAATGTGGTTTATAGGCTCCATGCCCAGGAACCTTCCTCATGTTTGCTTAATGACCAGTTTTGGTTTTAATTCTGTAAACTTAACTAAATATCAGAGTATGTGTCCCTTGGGGTTCTGGGATCTGGTGCTTTACTCCCCAAAAAATACATTATCTGCAGTACAAGGTGTCCCACTCTAGAAGACAAACGTGTAGCATGACATGGCATCCATATTCATTCTTTTTAAATAAATAAAATTAATAAATGTCCTGTTTACCTACTGTTTGTTCTTATTTCCAAACCCGTCCACCAGATGTCCTCAAAGTTGCTTAAATTATACAAATAATCTCTCAGTACAAGACACATTTAAGAATTTGTTTGGGACTCTTTAAATGTTCATTTACACACATTTCCACACAACTGTTTTGTTTCTTTATCAATTGTGCATAAATAGCTTTAAAAAGTTATAAAGGTAAGGTAGGATTGATGAAGATATCAGTAAAATTGCATTTGATGCCAAGTTTTAAAGCCAACACCCTCCATTTTATCCACGAGAGCTTTTTGACAGTAATATTCTGAATTGAACTGGTCAATCATTTGATTGAAAATATTTCATTAAAATTGTGGGTCACCTTTTAAAATACTGAATATTTAGCATCAACTTGCACAAGCCTTATCACAAATGTGAACCAATTGTCTATTGAAAGTTTTCTTAACTCATGGAATTGGTCATGCTTTTTCAAATTTTAAAACTTGATTTTCAAGTTGTGTTGCTACAGATATTTTCGTTTTTTTAATGGTAAAATTAAGTTGTGAAGATTATTTTCCAGTTACATTACAGGTGTTTAGCAGAACCTCTTATCCAGAGCGACTCACACAATTATTTTTACATAGTATCCATTTATACAGATGAATATTTACTGAAGCAATTAAAATTGTGTACCTTGCTCAAAGACGATAACAATGTCCTACCTGGGAACTGAACCAGGTTTGCTTGCCTAGTTCCCTCACCTTAATACTGCACACTGTTTCCCATGTTTCCACCTGCCTCCTCTGTGATTGTTTTCCCCATGAAGGTTGTTTCTCCTTTTCCACATTTCTAAAAAAGATTTTTTTTTAAAATTATGTCAACTAAGTAACATTTTCAAGAATAAAACAACAAAATTATGTGTCACTTTCTCTAGGATCAAGAATACAGCCTATTCTTATCCCTTGTCAAACAATGGATCCCAAACCTTTACAAACACTGGAAATACAGGCCCCATTTTCAATGGCTTGTCTAGCTGAGGCAAAACCCCAAATATTACCTCTGTTACTTCAGCTTGTGTGTGTGCGCGTGCGCTTGTGTATATGTGCGCGCCTGTGTGTGGTCTAAGAGAAGGAAGTCATTCTTATATACATTTCTCAAATCGTTTTCTGCTGATTTGTCGCGATGTGCATAGCCAATGTGGTCTTGATTGTTTATAAGCGGGGGAAACGCCCCCATTAAGTCTACGCTTGTGTGTTTTTTTATTAGTTGTCAGGCCTACCTCTTGTCTTTATATGGATAAAATGCTCTGAACTATATTTGGGCATGCAGTTGCACAGGATTTCAAGGAATGTACGAGCATCGCAGACGGCCGAGACGAAAGGCTAATGCGCTCCTTACCGACTCCTCAGCTGCGCCGCTCCAAATGCGCTAAGCTACTTGCGTAGACCAAACCGGACGGGCGGTTGCTCGGTTAATGTAGGTTCTTTATTACCCCCTGTTTATGGACCTGTGACGGACAACATAGAGACGGCAAGATATATTGACGGGAAATTACAAGACTCATCTGTTTGTCTTTGTAACAAAATTGGGATTTTTGTTTTGGGGTGCGCCGTAAAGCCCGTTGACAATCATGTCCAGGAGGAAGGTGAGGGGGTTAACGCGGACGGGGCGGCAGGTGAGCGAGGACCCCGACATTGATAACTTGCTGTCGACACTGTCGCCCGAGGAGGTGGAGGAACTGGAGAAAGAAGTCATGACCGTGCCTGACACAGACCCGAACGAGACGCTCGGCTTCACACCGGGATGCAGGCTGGAAAAGCAACCGTCGTTAAACAATAACACGGAGGCCAAGCAGGACCAGTGCGAGACCAAGCGACTTCCACGAAGAGAGCTGTCTGTCGAGGTATGGATAAGGCACCAAAAATCGATTCAAAAGTATGTCGAGAAAAAAAAAAAAACTTTTGTATTCCACTTCTCAGATAATACAATCACATCAGCAAGCATTTGATACGGCAATGGATTGTTTAATTTTTTATGGCGACGTTTTAACGTCCAGTAATTAACCTTGTTGCTACTTTGAACACTGGTATCTTTTTTATCGCAATGAGGTCGACTGTGTTATTCAACACCGACCAAATCGAAGGACTTCGTGTAAGGCACTCACAGTCCTTGTACCGATGATTTTAACGGTTCCATGTATTCTGAGATAATGAAAATCCACATGGAGTTTTTATTTGAAAAAAAACGTTCTATTTTTCAAGAAAGCTTCATACAGAACTGAGACATGTCTCTTTTATGTTGTTGTGCAGAGAGCTTGCTCCATGAGCAGCAGCCACCTGAGCAGGTCCAGGTGATTGCCAGTGTTGTGTGGTGCAGGTGGAGATGAGCTTTTTTCCTCCTGCTTTTCCTTGAGGGTCAGTGCAATGAAATATGAGAATACAGGCTCTTGCCCTAGGGTTGTACTAATGGGCCCGATGGGCCACAGTTCAGTGGGATGTTGATGAACACCTGACCACCTTGCTGGGTCAATTGCAATTAAGACTTCATAACACACCTGAGTGGAGGTATTGAATTTAAGCCTTGGTCTTGGCAACAAGATACCTTATACAGTGTACAGATGATCTTTTAAAAAAATGTTTTATCTTTTTTACTATCAGTCACTAACTAAGCTCTAATTTTGTATCTATTCCGTAAGAATATTGTACAGGCCTACATGCATACTGTATGTAATTGTCTTTATTTGTGCAATGAAAATGTGGTGATTATTGTAAACCACAGGTGGTGTTTCGGAGAACCGAAGGTACCATTTAGCACCTGGAGTTCTGGCCAAACAGTGGCACCCACACACTTGGCCCACTTCCTGTTCCTGTTGCTAGGCAGCGTAGGTTTTCCACTACACAAAGACTGTTCTGTGGGGAGTGGTTTGACAAGGTGACCAGTTGGATGGAGCAAACCCAGAACTCAGGGACCATAACTCCCATAACTTGAACTGACGGACGAGCAAATCCAAGCTGTATTTTCACAACTCACCTTTTGAGCTGACGCACCTGTGTGCTTTGCGGTGACATTGTGCTGCTTGATAAATGGATTTAAGAGACAAAATGAATTCCTGTCCATGTTTTGCGCGGGCTGCAGTTGGCGCCCCCTGCTGGATGGCGTGCAGATGGCCATCATGTTCCCCAGGGAAGTACAGTCTCAATCAGTGGAATAGTCCTGGTCTCATTGCAGATCAAGGAGGATAAGTCCCCTAGTCGATCAGACACTCACTGTCTGCCACAGTGTTTTTTTTTTTTTTTTTAAACTGTCCCAACTTGACGGGTGGTACTGAAGCAATTGAGATAGACCTATGAACACCAGGGGTGGGCAGTTCCATTCCTGCAGGGCTGGTGTGTGTGCAGGTTTTCATTATCACCAAATACACTGGCCAAATTAGCCAGTCAGCTGAATCTGCTTATGCTGGTTTAACCGTAGAGTAGACCACAATCAGATGTTTCATGTTGGGACACTGGAACAGTCTTGGTCTGTCTTTCATGAACTTACTGTAGATCATTCAAATTGGGAGAGAAGAACAGTGTGAAAAAGGCTTTGAAACAGTAAACAGTACAAGGATTTTGGCTCGTACTTGTAGTCTTTCTGTAGCGGTCTGTCAGCGCCTCAGTAGAAACACCATGAGCCTGTCGCACAGAGGAACAGAACTGAGCGTCATGTTCTGTTTTATCTGGGGCATGAATAACAGCACACCTGTCCATACTGAGTCTTTATGAGCCGAGAGACGACCTTCTGATAAAGGTAGTATTTAGTACACAATGTTACTGAAGGTAAATCACAGAAAATCATTTACTGAGTGTCATTTTGGCAATTTCACAAGCAACGCCCATCTACTGAGAAAAAAAAGTGGCCAACCCCCCACCCCCCCTCCAAAAAATATGGATGATTTGTTGGCCATTTTAAAGGCACGCATTTGTCTTCGGTTTCTTTTTTTGGACGGCACGTCCAGTGGATTTCCATGAGGAACGACAGGGTGGGATTAATTGCGTGCGAGAGAGAAACCGTGTGAGCGCCGCTCCGCGGTGGTTCCGCGCGCCGGGAGTCTGACGCGGCTCCTGACCGTTGAGCTCCGAGCCTCGCTGCCTTTTAAGGGCAGGTCTGCCAGAACCGCAGCTCCGCGCGCGCAGCAGCAGCAGCAGCAGCAGCAGCGCTAACGCCGCCTCACAAATCAGGCGCTGCGCGCGTCGGGGGAAATTTATATCCCCTTTAAAGCCGCTATAAATGGCTCCCTCTGTGCAATATAAACACACGGCATCTGACGAACCCACCCTGCGGGTTTCTGTTGCGTAATGTCCTTCTCAGACAAATCGCAAAATACGGTCCTCACGCTTAGCTCTACACGTGCTGACATCTGGACAACATTTCCCTGTCATTCGTAGTCTTGTAAGAAATGCTTTGATCGTCTTTTATTGGATTTACAAAGCTTTGAAAGGAAGACATTTAGCGAAGATTCAAAATGTTAGAAACAAGACATTAAACTTGAACCGTGAAACAGACACTTATGAAAACCTTTTTAAATCTGAAACATAGAGAACAAGAATGCACATATGAAACAGAAGCTCTTACGTACAAAAACCATTACATAAAAAAAATCCCTTCCTTATAAAATTCAGCCAGGAACAGCCTGCATTCTATGACATTTTTTGAATGTTCCACCCCCAGTTTTCTCTGGCCAGTCCCACCACAACCTCATTTGGAGGAGGTTTTGAATCTTCCTGTGACCAGGAGAGTGAGAGTGACCAGGTCTACTTTTTTTTTTTTTTTTGGTGGAGCTTGATGTTCCTCACCAGACCTGCTTAATTAAATTTAATCTAATTAGATTTATTCGTTTATTTAACAGGGGCAATAACATTAATAACATTTCTGCCAATGTGAGTTAGCCAGAAAGGCTCATTTTCATCTGTAGTCCCTGGGCTACGTGTTTTGGCTCGACAGTTTTGATTATCCTCCACTTGAGGCTGTAGCTCGATGATCTCAGCCCCTTCACTTGGACCATGGAGAACACTCTCAGCCATCACAGAGGCTCTGGGCAGTGATCTGCTCAGAGGAGAGAGGAGATAACCAGGCCCCAGACCTGCCTAGGCATGGAGCACTCCCAGAATGCTGTGCAAAAGTTGTGTAAGTCGCTCTGGATAAGAGCATCAGCTAAATGCCGGTAATGTAGTGTAATGTAGTGTAATGTAATGTAATGTGGAACAGGTGCTGTACAGTACGTGCTCTGAGTCAGTGCACCCGTGGGGGAAGTGCTTGGGCAGGGCCAGGTGCCACTCGTGCATTAAAGACATGTTTGGGGAGACTCATGTGAGCGCACATCCATGTTGTGGCTTTCTGTTTATTGCTTAATGTTGCGTGTAAAGAATTCTGTCCAGATTGTTGTTGGGTCCAGGAACGGGCTGTCCATCGGGGGAGAGTTACTGTTTGGCTGGATCTAGAATACGCCAGAATGATCACTCCACAAGGGCAGCCTGGCCCTCTTCAATCCTGCCCTGAAGTCAAAGTCTCTTAGTGCTTGACAGACATAAGGGGGATCCCAGCTGTATGTACACATCAGGTCCAGTGCACACAGCTTGATTAACCTCAAAAAGGGTGTGACATAGTGCCTGGAAAAGGCACCAGAGGCCTTCCCAACCTTTTCACATTCTGGACCAGTGTGATGGTGACCAGACCCTGAGCCCAAATGATGTTATCCCTGCCTGGGACCCCGTCCCCTCCCCCCCCATCCCGTCCCCTCACACCCTCCCATCAATGTTCTTTTTCTCCTCCTTGGGGAGCTCAGGTCTTTGGAGTTTGTCCGTGGTGCTCCCCCAGGCAAAACAAAATGCCCTTCTGGCTATGATTTTACTTGTGTCCTAATAATGTTTAGAAACTACTAATAGTTTAGTAATCACTTGGAATACTTTGAAGGAAAACATATCTATTGTTTTGTTTTGATATCAGTGGTGCTATGAAGCAATATCATATTTTATGATGTTGGATGACAGCACAGGTGCAGAAGTTTCTGTGGTGTTTTACTTTTTTCCTGGTTTACTGTACATCACTGAAATGTTTATACGCCGACTAAAATGTGCGGTTGGTTTGTAAACAGGAAATAGGTTCATGTCAGAATAAAAATAAATAAAACGTGGTCGTTGGAGCTGACCTCTGCTCGGAGTCTAAAACAGGCTGGGCGCTGGGAATTGTGGGAATGAGGGTCAGCTGAGGACCTGTGCCTTCCTGGTTAAGGACTCTCACCTTAAACACCCCTGAAGAAAATCTACTAGAAGAAAGGGACAAAGGCATTTGAGATACTCAGATTTTAACCATATTTAGGTCCTTAAGGATTTTTTTGACCAAATAATGCACAGTAACATTGAAACTGATTTGAAGGAATTTTTTTTTTGTTTTATTGCTTTTTTTTCATTGGGTTTGTGGTGTCGAATGAAAACTATTTCCACAATGTGCCTCATTTTTCCCAAAACCTTTGGTCTCTGAGTTCACCAAGGCTCCAGCTTGCTACTGGCTACTGTCCCGCACGTGGGTTAGGCTTTCCGAATTAAGGAGCTTTTTGGAAATCAGATGTTAATGTTACATAACATAAACATTATGTTGCACACACGTTACATAACGAAAAGTAATGCCTTCACAACAATTTACCAAAAAGTGACTTTTAAAAGCACTTAAAAGTAAAACGTGCATTTGTTTTACATTACAGAAGACAAGTGAATTTTATAAGCTCTTAAAAGTAAATAATTTATTCTATGTTACAAAAAGATATCAAAGAAAAATTACAAAGATGTTTAAAAAGTGTTCCGTTATAAAATACTGAACAACACTGAAAATGTAGGAACTGTATTCATTCTAAATCCTTTGTTATGTGAAAGAATTTAAACTCTTCTGACCCATTCCCACCACCCATCAAAGAGATGCATCAAAAAAATACAAGTTTAAGAAGATACATTCTGGAGTTATGTCACTGTATTATTTTTAATAAGGAATTTTTAATTTCACCCAGCAAACTATGGCCCATTGACTTTGGGTAAATGTAAAAAGTTGCACGTCTTTGTTTCTTACTAAACAGCTTAGCAGAGCAGTAGATAAGCGTGATTAAATACTGTCACTTAAGAAACAAAAATGTAATACTTTTTAAGTGTCTATTAAGGAAATAGCATTGTGGTTAGATTGAGCCTTGGCCAAAGTCTGAAGGCATTTAATTATGCACCAGGGGAATATGAGGGGGAATAACCAGATAATATTCTGCAGTTAAACCATATACTCTGTGTTTGTGCTTATGTTTGTGACAGAAGCCATATCTCTGAAATCTCTGCTGTTTATGTTATACAATTATATTAATCTGTGTTTCTGACCAAAATGAAACATGGATTAATAAATGATGTGGCTGTAGATCCAATAGACAAGCTTTTCTGAAAAAGTTTGCATTACTTTTTTGAGTTAATACACCAGACAACAAAACCCCCCATATTCTGTTCTGTT
The DNA here is from genome assembly GCF_013347855.1 of Anguilla anguilla. Classification (NCBI taxonomy): domain Eukaryota; kingdom Metazoa; phylum Chordata; class Actinopteri; order Anguilliformes; family Anguillidae; genus Anguilla; species Anguilla anguilla. Next base: position 39,691,038 of record NC_049213.1, on the reverse strand, counting down.
TTGTTGTTGGCGTCAGCAGACGGCTGGTTTAATGCTCAGGTTTAATGTATTTAATTATGTTTAGGTATTAAAACTATGTGTAACTATGTATATTTCAGTTATATTCAGGATTATATCATATGCAATATGTAAAAATCCTAACAGTCCTGATAAAGGTTTGGCACCTTCACAAAAACGCTTCTTTGGTTGGATATTCTGCACTAAATGTGATAAATATAGTATTATTTTTCCTCCATTTACAACACAGTGTTGTTTTACCCTTGATTCCTTGCTACAGGAATGAAGAAATGAAACATAATTTTTATTTTTTAAAGCTGAACTTTCTGAATCTGTAACACTTCAAAAGAATGCCGGTAGGAATTGCAAAGTAGAGCAATCGACGCAATGATGGCTTACTTTACTTAACAGAATCCTGCGGAAACAACGTTCCACACATTAAATCATTAGGAAAACAGGCAGCAATCCTGTGGCAATTTGCGTCTTTCCTTGTTTCATCTTTTCTGTTTTGTGTGCTGCTTTGCAGGGGGAGCCGAAGAAGGAGAGCAGGAAGCAGGAGTACCTGAGGAAGATGGGCCTGAGCCAGGAGGGCAGCCTCCCCAGGTCGGCCAGCCAAGATGGCGGCCCCCAACGGCAGGGCAGCGTCTCCTCAGAGGGGGAGCACAACAAGATGGAGGACAGGAACTGCCGGGAGCCGGGCGATCTGAAGGAGAATCGGCGCACCCCCCTGGAGAAGACCCGGCGGGAGGGGATTCGGGACGGGGAGAAAGGGAACGAGAGAGAGGAGGAGAGCAAAAAGAAGGCGGAGAACAACAGCAAGACGAAAGAACTGATCTCCAAACTGCAGGAGAAAAAGGAGGAGGGCAGAGAAAAGGAGAGGAGGGAGGAGGGGCGGAAGAGAGAGGAGGGAAAGACGAAGGAGCTGATCTCCAGGCTGCATGAGAAAAAAGAGAAGGAGGAAAGCAAGGAAAAGGAGAGAAAAGACGAGATGAGGTGGAAGGATGACAGGAAGACCAGAGGGCTGGTCTCCAGGCTGGAGGAGAAGCAGAGCCCGGGCAAGGAGGACAGGGCAGAGGTGAAGAAGGACAGAGTAGAGGGGAAAAGCAACAGCGAACAATGGAACGAGTTGCAGGAGAGAGAGAGGGACAAGCCGTGTGAGAAGGAGGAGAAGGAGAAGGAGAAGAGAGAGAGGGATGGAGGGAGGGATAAAGAGAGCGAGAGGGGAGAGAGAAAGGCAGCGAGGGAGGAGAAAGAGAAGGAAGAGAAGGAGAAAAAACAGAAGGAAAATACGAAAGAGAAAGAAAGAGATGAGAAAGAGAGAGGGAAGGATAGAGAAAAGGAGTCGGGGAAAGAGAAACCCTCAAGGCTCAGCACTACAGAGAAAGCAGGGAACGACCAGAGCCCGGTCAGCAAGCCCACGGAGGAAGAGGAGGATGACGAAGCTAGCAGCATGTTCGACGAGCTGTTGGAGCAGGTGCGCAGCAATGACCCCGCCATGACCGAGCTCAACGTCAACAACTCCGAGGTCATCAAGGCCCAGACCCTCATCCAGTTCGCCGAGGCGCTGAGGGACAACACGCACGTCAAGACGTTCGCCCTCGCCAACACGCGCGCGGACGACCACGTGGCCTACGCCATCGCGGGAACGCTGCGCGCCAACAAGACCATCGCCAGCGTCAACCTGGACTCCAACCACCTCACCAGCAAGGGCATCATGGCCCTGGTCCAGGCGCTGCAGCACAACGGCACGCTGGCCGAGCTGCGCTTCCACAACCAGCGCCACATCTGCGGCGGGAAGACCGAGATGGAGATGGCCAAGGTGCTGAAGGACAACACCACCCTGCTCAAGCTGGGCTACCACTTCGAGCTGGCCGGCCCCCGCATGACCGTCACCAACATCCTGAGCCGCAACATGGACCGGCAGCGGCAGCGGCGGCTGCAGGAGCAGAAGCAGGCCCAGGCCAACGGGGAGAAGAAAGGGGGAGGCGCTCTGGAGGTCCCCAAACCTGGCGGGGCCTTCCTCAGGGGGTCCCCCAGAGCCTCCCCCAAAGCCTCCCCACTGCCGTCCCCGCTGCCGTCGCCCATCCCCTCGCCCAAGGTGACCCCTAAGCGCGGAGGAGGAAGAGGAGGAGGTGGAGTGGGAGGAGGAGGTGTGGGAGGCGGAGCCCCGCCCCCACCGGCCCCGCCCCCGCCACCTCCTGCGCCCCTGCTGGACGGAGACTTCCTGCGGAACTCCTTGTCTCCCGCGTCGCAGCGGAAGCTGGACGACAGGGGGGCGGGGCGAGGGGGCGGGAAGAACTCCAGGGACCAGCTGCTGGCATCCATCAGGAGCACCAACGTCAAACAGCTGAAAAAGGTGAGCGGAACCACACCTGTGAGCGGAACCACACATTTTAACAGAACCACACCTGTGAGCGGAACCACACCTGTTAGGGGAACCACACCTGTGAGCGGAACCACACCTTTTAACAGAACCACACCTGTTAGCGGAATCACACCTGTTAGCGGAACTAAAAGGAGACAGAGAGTAACATCCTGATTCAGTATAACGGCTATGCTAAATACACTCACTCACACAGAGCTGTGTTTCTAAATCTGTTCAGTCTTATGTTGACTATTTTAACTAAATTAAATAAATTTCTGTGTTTCCGCAGGTCACCGTACCCAAGCTCCTGCAGTGAAAGGAAGGAAGGAAGGAGGGAAAAGAGAGGAGAAAGAGAGAGAAGCAGAGATGGAGGGAAGAGAACAGGACTCACATCTCACCTCTGAGGGGATCAGTGCTCGTGCTCAATTTTCGTTTTTTTTTTTACTGAAAACACGGGATGCTGTCTGACCGCTGAGCTGGCACGGGATCGGGGGGGTGGGGGGGGGGGGGCGAGAGGGGGGGGGGTGTGTGAGTGGAATCAAGGGTGGGGGGAGGGTTTGAGTGGAGGGGGGCGGGGGTTAGTCCTGGATGTCTGGCCTTTTCCTTTTGGTCCCTCTACAGCACTGCACTCTCATTGGACCACAGAAGGTGAAAAGGCGGGGGACGGTGTCCGCCTGCTGGTGGCCCCCTGCCGTGGCCTCGGCTGCCATTTGCACTGGACTCTGGGGCAGAGCACTGGCACAGTATGTGGGAGAAGGTGTGTGGATGTGCTGTTTTGTGCTGTATGGGATTATCATAATGACTGTCAGGTTGGATGAGGTTGAGGATGATAATTATCATTTAAATACTGGTGTACGGAGCCACAGAGTGAGCTCATAAAGAAAACTTTAACTGCAGACTCCAGCAGAGATATTGGAGCATAGTTTAGCAACTATGCCTCAGTCAAAACATTTGCTAAATGATTTATCGAAATTTAATTGGAAAATTGCAAACCTGCATTTATTTGGCTGACTGTCAGATTTCAAACATTTTTTTTAAATTTCAAAAACCAACAAGAATTTCTGCCTTTTCGCACAGTCTGAACATGGAACTTCTAACAATGGCCTTTAAATGCGAACTCAAGATACGTCCTTTCCATTTTTAATTAGAATGAAGGTTGTTTGGACGAGATCGAATTAAGTTGTGAACCGCCTTTTCTGTGGTGCAAGGCTTTTTGGATTTTGTTTTCATGATTTCTGAGGACAACTGAACTGAATTTATTCTCACTTTTTTAAATTAATGCTCAGCATGTATTGATCAGGAGCATATGCACCTTTAATGCTTATTTGGCAGATATATTTAATTAATGAAATAGCCTGCTTCAAGAGACTACAATGAAGTCTCTTAAAACTAATGGGGATGCAGGGGCGTCCAATGCACCTCCCCTTAAGATGGGTGGTACGTAAAGGCTGTGGATTAGTCACTGAGAGAAGCCAGATAGAGATTTCAGATGTTCCCACTCCACTGTGTTCTCTGTACCTGCTTTCTAAATATCGCCCCCTCCTGGCTGAGTACATATGACCTGCCTTTCCTCCTGCCTGTGATGCAAACATTCCATTAGAATTCTGTCATGGCATTGAGAGATTCTACAAGTTCTTTATTGGAGGAAAAGCAGAGGTCGCCTATCTACACACAGGAGCAGATATGTGTGAAGCTTCCTTAAAAACTCCTCAAAACATCAATACAGGACAATAGTCTTCATTACTTTTTTGCCAAAAAAAGCTTAATTTGTGGCAAAAATCTACTTGAAATGTATTACTGATTTGTTCGGCATGAATATTGTAATTTTACTTGGTGGTATACTGAATAGACCCCCTACCTAGACCACTAATAATAATCTATACCACAGCGACTTTTCTGGTGAGTGCTACTTCTCCATGGTTTGTATGCTTTCAAGCAGTTATAGTCTCTAGCTTACTGTCTGGATGTTTAACTTTCTCTCTTAGTTCCAGTGTAATGTTTTGCGAGCAGTTGGCCACAGTTCAGTACAAGTTCACATATTTGATGAAAGCCAGCATCAGATAAGGGATAAATGGGCTGAAATCTAATGGGAAATGGTTTAACATTGTTTAACTTGTCCATACTGTTGGACTGTTTACAGAAAAAAACAAGTGAAAAACGTTGTTCAGTGGATGCTAACGACCTTAGAGGATCCCCTTATTCTCAAGCCTTGTGGTGAAACTAAGGTAGAGTGTAGACATTGGACCTGGTCACTCAGAGTTAGTGAGTTAATAATGAGTTAGTGAGTTAGTGAGTTAATGAGTTAGTGAGTCAGTGATCTAATGAGTTAGTGAGTTAGTGAGTCAGTGAGTCAGTGAGTGAATGAGCGAGTGGCACTGCCATCTGCGGATTGCCTTAAGCTGTGGCCAAAAAGAAAGGATGATTGAATCATGATTTAATGCATTACTTTATGTGCCATGCCAGCACAAAGAAAATAGCCCAGGTCCTAATAAAGCAGTGAGAGGATGCAAACTGAGCAGACGGGTGCTCTTTGGCAATGAATCTCCCATGACCTCACTCATGGCATTAAATACAGAGCCATTCTGCAACGCTTCTGAATCCGCATAGGGCTTGTTTATCAGATAGTCAAAACGGCTTCAAAACTTTCTCTATTTCATATCTAACACTAAACAGCATGACATCCAAGGGAGGTTATTACATCGGATCAGAAAAGTGGTTTGAAATATGTCTTAATCATTTTGAAAAATGTAATCTATGATTGTTTTAATGTTTTTGAAGTACTTTAAAAAAAAATTAGTCACACAGTCTCATGAAGTTTTTTTCATTCTATGGCATCAGAAATTGGGGCTATTGAATTGACATTGATAAAATGATTTTTTGCATTATGTTCAGAATTGCTAATATATTCTCATGCTAAAAGTTTATAAATATTACTCTCATTAACAGGTGTCTTACACATATTGTGAATTTACATGTATTTTTTTAAGGAATATTGAAATACTTCTAACCATATGACCAATAAACATAGTATGAAATGGTGCATTGAAAATGTTTGTTTTTCTGTGGGAAAATTTGACCCTTCAATAATAATTTATGTCATTTGATGATGATGGAAACTATAAAGTAGGCGCTTAGACATTTATCTTATTTAAATGCTTTTCTACAGAATGAATAAATGTAAAATGTCCAGCACACAGAGCCCTGTAAAAGAGACTGCAATTTCCCCACCCTTTTTTCCAAATCACAGGAGTGCTTTCTAACGGGACGATCGACCCATTTCAGAAGGTAAAATGACAGCATGCAGCTGTCTTGGCCCCCTAATCCGGGTCGTAGGGACACCCTCTCTGCTGAACGAGGGGTCCCAGTCCGTCATCCCGTCTCAGAGAAGCTGAAATGTCCGGGGGGAGGGGTGAAATAATTTTGCGGAGGCACAAAACCGCTGGAGCTGTCGACACACAGCTGCATTCTGGGAGCTGACCTGTCAGTGGCCAGCGCTGGGCTAGCGTTGAGCCTGCTGTCCCAGGGCATGGAGAGGTGTAGCTACTGTAGGAAAAAAGGAGCTTTAGAGGTCAAAGGGCAGAGAGTATGACCAGATACACAAAAATAAAAAAGGCTAAACGGTAACTACATGCTGGATATTTGTCCTTGTTTTTTCACACGCCTGGTTGTGCCACTGTAGCTGTGTGCTGATGACAAGTATATAAGTTATATGAGAAATATGCAAGCTGTGATATTTATCGGGGGAAGTGAACTTGAAGTGAACGCACCTGAAGGCTTGGATGAGGCTACAGGCCGTCACACACATCCTTCTCTGTCCCTGAAACATGCACTGATCAAGCTGGTGCATCCCTGGGAAGCCAACAACAAAGCATAAATATGTGCAAAATGTCTTACTTTTCACGGCTGAAATCAAACATGACGTAAGTCACAGTATAATAGCCCTTTAAATTGGTTATTGATTTGTTTAGTCAAGGCTACGGCCTGGGACAGTATAATTGAATCGGCCTGTCTACGAGACTGAGCCTTCTGTCAGGGCTGGACCTGTTTAATGCCTTTGCACTCGCTGATGTCCCTTGGTGGCCGAAAAAATGCTGCATATTTTGCTTTCACACAGAAAAGTACAAAATGTCTAAACTGCTGACATTTAAAACCAGACCCCGGTGTAGCGCCCAAAACCGGGTCCGATCCACTCCGCACCCCGTTCCAGCACCTCGCCGATACCGCCGTCCCGCGACTAAAAGTTCCTCGGAAAAAAAAGCCCAAAGGCCAATCGGAGCGACGGCAGGCGAGTTTATGTTTCGATTGCCCCCGCATCACCCTGCGCCCACGAAAATGCCCATATTTGGCCATTTCTTAATGGAGACTCAGTGCAGTCTGTGGCTCTCATTCCTCTACTGTTTCTAATAATGGGAAACAAGCCAATGGGCTGTCTGGCTCCTGCAGAGAGCGCCTTTCAGATGGAGCGAGAGAGACGGAGGGAGAGGAAGAGAGAGAGAGAGAGTGTGTGTGTGTGTGTGTGTATATGTGTGTCTGTGTGTGTGTGTGTGAGAGAGAGAGAGAGAGAGAGAGTGTATGAGAGAGTGTATATGTGTGTCTGTGTGTGTGTGTGTGAGAGAGAGAGAGAGTGTATGAGAGAGTGTATGTGTGTCTGTGTGTGTGTGTGAGAGAGAGAGAGTATGAGAGAGTGTATATGTGTGTCTGTGTGTGTGTGTGCGTGTGTGAGAGAGAGAGAGTGTATGAGAGAGTGTGTGTGTGTGTGTCTATGTGTGTGAGAGAGAGAGAGAGAGAGAGAGAAAGCACTCAAAGTGCAATAAAATTAATATTTTTTCACCATATAAGGAACATAAATATTTACCAATACCATTGAGCGTCCCAGCTCGTCTGTCAGTGTGCTATGACTTACGGGTTCCTACTGCTTCCATCATGCGTCTGTGGAATGGGGCTTTCTGAAATGTCAGTTAACCAAAATAAACCCCCAAAAAATGAAGGCCCTCATCGCCTTCCACGGGGCGCATGGCATACTTCTCCCTTCCCCTCGTGGTGGTGGACAACGTGACGTTTCCTGAATATGGAAAGGAACCTGTAAAGGAATTTGTCCGATCTGTAATGCATCAGTAAATATCCAAACAGAAAGAGCAAAAAATCTATGCCTGGCATGCATGACGAAGCGGTCTGTCGTACGCTATACCCTGGCTAAGAATGTTCTCTGGGAAAATAAATCATGGCGGTCCGTGCTTCCGAAGGTGGAATCTCTGACCTGTCATGTTGGCGTGAGGTGATATATCATGTTCTGTGGGTGGTGGTGTGCTTCTCTTCCGCGGTGTTCATGCATAGTTTCCGAGCACAGCACGCTCGACGCCTGTGTTTATACTCTGGTGTATGCAAGATATAGGACCATACATCACATACCCACCTAAAACCTGGCAGGTCTGCTACAGTATCTCTAATATTCTGTTTCTGACATTCACTGACTCTCACCCAATCAAGTGTTTTATCAGCTCGGTAAGTTTACCATGAATCAGGTGCACACAGTTCATGCACACCAATAAGACCTTGTTAGCATCGTCATTATTACAGTAAGAAATTTATGCAGTGTTATTTGAGCACCTTGAATGCCTGTATTTTCAATTGTTTATGCCTGAATCTACTGAGAAATTAACATTTAACAGTGCCATTTCGTTTTGCGTTTTAATTCAACCGTTATCTATACAAGTATACATTTATGGAACATTAAATCAGCCAAATTGTCGATGATTTTGCAATTACTTGTGCGGTTGACCGTGTTCGGGATTGTATCCCCCAATTCGAGTTAGTTTACAGCAAAAGCACTCGCATGTTTTGGTGATATTATTGCGTGAATTCAGATGAATGAAGATGAAGCTGGATTTAGACCAGAGACGTTTAATTCGCATTTGTTGTTCCTTAGTGATTTGCTTGTTGAAAGAAGCTTGCTGTTAGGTGACCGTTCTGCATTAATAATGTTTTCGAGATCGTCTTTACTTTTGGTTATTGACAATACGTGTGGTGATTTTTAACCCCGACTGGCAACCCTGTTACGCATGTTGCTACGTCATCCTGTCGCCTGAAGAAGAGGAAGAAAAATGGAGGAATATGCACGTGAACCATGGTATGGCCGCTTCTCATTGCATTATGTTTGCTGACCAACGTGTTGTATTTACGAATGTGTTCATATTGAATGGCCGACACAATATGAATTATATTTTAATGAACTGCTATATGATCGCAGCTGAATCTACTTTGTCATTGGCTGCTGCAGGGATGGTGTCTTTTTAGCAACACTAGACTAGCTCAGCTGGGTGACCTTGTATAATTTAGCTATAAAACCACTAACGTTAGCAAAATATCTAACGTTATCTATTTCACATTGTCGTTGCCTGTGTATGATTACAATTTGGAATCACACTGTTTTCAGTTCAAAGACATATTGTTTATTTCAGATGAAACGTTTGTCAAACATTACAACTGGCACAGGCTAATTTGTAGGCTGCTGGCTTTGTGGCTAGCAGCTAGGTATAGTCAGCTATTTTTTCTGCTGGCCCATAAAAGAAGTACAGAATGGATTTTAGAGTTTGGCTTCCAGAAATAAAGCTAGACTAGACTAATACAGAGACGTCATTATTCCTGCTCAGTTCTTAATTTACGGGTTGACGGGCTACTAACAATTACTGTTAGCTAGACTAGCTACTGTATATTTCCGCTGAAAGTATTTTACAATTTGGGGAGAAACCGTTTATAGACAGTCTTTGCTAACGTTACACAAGGAAACTCACTGAAGCTTTGTAAATCTATCACAACCTACCATGTACGTGTGTAGTCTGACCCTACTTGCGATTGATTATATTTGATGGAATAACGTCATTGATCTTTAATTCATCCAGTCCCTGGCGGATAGTAGACGACTGTGGCGGCGCATTCACGATGGGAGCCATTGGAGGTGGGATCTTCCAGGCGGTCAAAGGCTTCCGAAATTCACCTGCTGTAAGTTCACCGTCACCTCCTTACCCTTTTCCTGTTTGTTCAAGGTCCGGAGAGCTGACGTTGGTTGGACTTTAGTAATGTCAGCGAGCTGAAGGGTGGTCTTTTGGGCAGAGCTGGATTCTGTATATAGCTTTTAATATTTTGTTTGAAAATATCCAAGCTTAGTCTTTGTTGTTACTGGTGAAAATAAAACGAATGAGTGAGTAAAATTATTGGATGGGGGGTAAAGGGCTGTCATTGTCTAACGTATGCTGAAATTGACCGTTTGATGTGCGTACGTGTCTTTCGATCTGCAGGGGATGAACCACAGGTTGCGAGGGAGTTTGACGGCCATAAAGACCCGGGCCCCGCAGTTAGGAGGTGTGTATGCAGTAATCAAAGTACGCATGTCGTCCCTGTTGATGGTCCGTTGATCCTCTTGCCTGTTGATGGCCAGTTGTTCGCCATAAAGTTCCTTTGTTGGTGTGAAAAGTTTTAGAAAATGTCATTGACCACCGAGCAAGAAAAAAATCTGTCTGCTGCTTCTTAGCTTTATTAACCGAATTTTTTTCATAAAATCTTCTGCGAAAACCTGATTAGATTTGGTGTATGGAGGATTATAAACCCTCTTTATAAAGTCGAAAATATGAAGTAGAAAGTCTTTCTGATGTCTTTTGGTATCAGAAACATGAATGGGGTGCAACAGTGGTCCTACTGTGTCAGTATCAGTGCTGCTGGATTGGCTGGTTCAGTGACCTGTGTGTATGTGTGCATGTGTGTGTGAGTGCGTGCATACATGTGTATGTGTGCGTGCCTGCGTGCGTGTGTGTGTGCCTGTGTCCTTGCAGGCAGCTTCACGGTGTGGGGGGGGGGGGGGGGGGGGGGGGGTTAGGGTTATGGATTTGATGGGTGTGTGTGTGTGTGTGTGTCCTTGTCCTTGCAGGCAGCCTTGTGGTGTGTGGGTGTTAGGGTTAGTAAGGATTATGGTTTTGATGGGTGTGTGTGTGTGTGTGTGTATGTGTGTCCTGGCAGGTAGCTTTGCGGTGTGGGGGGGTCTCTTCTCCATGATCGACTGCGGGCTGGTGAAGGTGCGGGAGAAGGAGGACCCCTGGAACTCCATCACCAGCGGGGCCCTGACCGGGGCCATTCTGGCTGCCAGGAGTGAGTCACCGTCTCCATGGCGATCAGCTGGGATTTTGGGGGGAGGGGAAACGGTGTACAGCAGGGCACACAATCTCAGTGTGCTGAAAGGTGTGATTTTAAACTCCATCGGAGGACAACGGGAATATTTATTCACAGTTAACTCCAGACTCTTCACCTATTTGTTTGTCTGCTGTGCTTCCCAAAAAAGTTTCCCAACCTTTACCTGGGCACAAGCTAGGAACGCTAATGCACGCTTCCATGTGATCGTGCCATTGTCCTTACCTTCAGAAACATCGAATGCCACAGGTAAAATAGGTCTTTCAGGGATTTAGTCTCTCGTCTCCTTCCATCTGGAAATTTTGTCCTTGTGATTTTGTTCCCTTTTGGGAGTTTTTTTTTAACCACACCTGCTGTTTTTTCAGGGGTTCAGACTCTGTCTTTCCCAATTTTCCTGTTTCCTGTTTTTCCTCGACGCGTCTTTGTGACACTGCCTCCATAAAAAAGCGCTATACACATAAAAGTGAACTGAACTGAGTAAAGCTGGACTTCCCTTTGGCTCACACACCTGTACACTGCCTGCAGAATATGGGGACTGGGAACTTAATAACTCAAACAAAATACCTGCTGAAAAGAAGTGATTAAATTTGCCTGAACTGGGGAATGGCAAAACCGAAGCCTGATTCATAACCCATATCACACTGTACTTTGGCTCCGGTTGCTTGTTTTAATGTGGGGAAGGTGGGAACGAAGCACCGGGAACATTGATCAATGTGGCCAGCCTGCTGGGATAAATGCATTGGATGAAGTCAATGTGCCTGCAATAGCATTACACTACATTACATCACATTAAGCAGATGCTCTTATCCGGAGCGAGTGCAGTACAGGAGGAAGATAAGTGCGCTGGCGAATGTAGAGCATTGATCCCTGACCCCTGCGTTCTCTCCACTTCCTCCTCAGACGGGCCCGTTGCCATGGTGGGCTCCGCGGCGATGGGGGGCATCCTGCTGGCGCTGATCGAGGGTGCCGGCATCCTGCTCACCAGGTTCGCCTCGGCCCAGTTCCCCACCAGTGAGTCCTACCCGCCATCACGGCACTGTCACTCGTTACAGTACATTACATCGCATTACATTACATTACAGGCATTTAGCAGACATTACATTACATTGCATTACAGGCATTTAGCAGACATTACATTACAGGCATTTAGCAGACATTACATTACATTACAGGCATTTAGCAGACATTACATTACATTACAGGCATTTAGCAGACATTACATTACATTACAGGCATTTAGCATTACATTACATTACAGGAATTTAGCAGACATTACATTACATTACAGGCATTTAGCAGGCAGACACATTACATTACAGGCATTTAGCAGACATTACATTACATTACAGGCGTTTAGCAGACGCTCTTATCCAGAGCAATTTTCCACAAATTTAGCATAATCAGAGGGGCTTTGGGGTTATTTTAATCTTCCCTTATTAGCTAAAATATTGTGATATGCATGTAATGTTTATGTCCGATGGAGCTGCAGAAGATGTGCGTAGACTGAACACAGGCTCATTAATGTCCTGTTGTAGACTGTACACAAGGCTAATTAATGTCCTGTTGTAGACTGCACACAGGCTAATTAATGTCCTGTTGTAGACTGCGCACAGGCTAATTACTGTCCTGTTGTAGACTGTACACAGGCTCATTAATGTCCTGTTGTAGACTGCACACAGGCTTATTAATATCCTGTTGTAGACTGTACACAGGCTAATTAATGTCCTGTTGTAGACTGTACACAGGCTCATTAATGTCCTGTTGTAGACTGCACATAGGCTCATTAATGTCCTGTTATAGACAGCACATAGGCTCATTAATGTTGTGTTGTAGACTGTACACAGGCTAATTAATGTCCTGTTGTAGACTGTACACAAGCTCATTAATGTTGTGTTGTAAACTGCACACAGGCTAATTAATGTCCTGTTGTAGACTGTACACAAGCTCATTAATGTTGTGTTGTAGACTGCTCACAGGCTCATTAATGTCCTGTTGTAGACTGTACACAAGGCTAATTAATGTCCTGTTGTAGACCGCACATAGGCTCATTAATGTCCTGTTGTAGACTGCTCACAGGCTCATTAATGTCCGTTTGTCTCCCAAATCCACAGGCCCGCAGTTTGCAGAGGAGCCAGCGCCCATGCCGGCCCCCTCGTTCGGGGACTACAGACAGTATCAGTGAGGCCCCTCCCTCACCGCCTAGCTCTTTCCAATTCCTCAACGAACTCATGTTTCTTATTGAAGTATCACTGAAGGACTATGGGAAATGTATGCAAGGACCATGTGCACGGAATTCCTCCAGGTTGTGGAAGCGATGACAGAGCTCAGGAAGGCCACGTGCGGACTTCACTTTCTAATTTATTTTCCCGAGCCGTCGGCAGCATCTGCCCCATCTGCCCCATCTGCCCCATCAGCCCCATCTGCCCCCGTCTGCCCCAGTCTGCTTTCAGGCGTGTTTATTTTGCCCGTGGTTCTCCCCTAACCACTCTCACCGTGCCGGTGAAGGAGACGGACCGGGAGAGGCGCCTGGCCTGGAGTTCAGCTAACGCAGCTGTAAATATTGCAGGCCGCCTGCTTGCAGTGTGCTCCTGGATGCCAGCTATGCTTCCAGCTTTTGGGCACACCCCTATAAGTGGGCTGTGCTTTGAGCTTTTGGGCACACCCCTAAAAGTGGGCTGTGCTCCATGCTTTTTGGCACACCCCGATAAGTATGACCCTAGCTCTTCACTCTGAGCTATTCGGTGTACCCCATGTAAGTAGGGTGCACTGACCAAGCAACCCAAAACAGAAAGGGGGGCACAGGTGCACCCCCATGGCAGTCGAACCCCAGGTTTGGGAGCCGTGTTGTAACTGTAGTGTGTTCATGTGTTTTCAGTGGTTTGCTGTGTGGTCCGCGCACCGTAACGTTCTGCATCGCTTGTCCCTGTTATGGCGGCAGTCAAAATGGCACCTTGAGCACTATTGTGTCTTTATGCATGACAGAGAGGGAGCGTACAGTATGTCCCACATACGGCTGAGCTTACAGGATTTAAAACCTGAGCGCAGTTGTTTATTGGGCACAGTGCTTGAAATTAGTGCCTCAAGTCTGTGCAGAATAATTAAGAAATGAATGGTGCCACCTGTAGCCAGAGTGATACCTTTGTAAATTTGTGGTTAACGTCAACCATTACAGCACGTTTTATGTAAGGGTTGTGATTTCTGAGCTCTGTATCATAAGTATCTGTAAGGCCTGTTGGTGAAATTGAGAAATATAAACCTATTTAGTAAAATATAGAAAATGGCATTGTGTGGTATTGTGTTTTTGTCTGTTTTTTGTTTGTTTTTTTTGTCTGGTTTATCTTTTAGATGTGGCCATAGGGATTGTTCTGTGCAGCAAATCAGTTCAGTTGTGAAGTTGCAGAGAGAAAATATTTCCAGGAGAGACAAAAAGGTGCTTTTTAACAAACAAACCCAAAAAGAACACTTATTTTGCCACATCACCTCAAACAGATGAGCCCACACAGATGAAGTGTGACATCAGAAAGGTGTATCAGCACACAATCTGCAAGTCATATTCAGTTAAAATATTGGGGATCTTCATAATATTTGGCACAATAGAACACAATAAAGAACACTGTTCAGTTTTTCAACAAGCAAGCCTTTAAAAATAAAAATAAATCTGGTGTTGAATAAAAAAACACAAATACAGTAGTGGTGAAGTTTACTGTGCTATTACCAATTTACTTACAATTGTGGTGCCAATTTATTCTGATTCAATTTGCTTACTGTGAAAATAGTAAACACACCAATACTTGGTTCATATGCAGAGTGTTACAGTTTGCCCAAATATATTTCTGCATTACAACTCGATACAGGTTGAGCCATTGGAACCCAGGGGAAGATGGAGAGCACATGGAAAAACTGCAGATATAATCCCCTGTGAGATGTGTGTGGCAAAATGCAATGATACGTTTCCTTTGCATCATTTTGCAGAGAATACATTTAATTATGGATATTTTATCCAGTGCAGTGCTTATGAAGTTATAGAATCATTTGTCTTTACCCCCGGAACAACAATTACACAAACGCTAGCTTAGTAATATCTAAAGGGAGATGAAAGTGAAATATGATTTATAATCAGTGTACGATAGCTGTCCAGCCACCTTGAATGCATTGAGCACTAACCCTACAGGCTGTACTTCTTTCTGGTGGTATTTTTAAAAAGGAAAAGGGACTTACTGGGTATGCACTTATTTCCTTCAATGGTTACAAAGAAAAATAAAAATGCATAAAATTTGTACTTATCAGTGTTCATTATTGAGGCCCTGATAAAAGATATTAGTGGTGTATTTTTAGGCTTCCTAAGGAACATTTGTGAGCAAATCAAGAGTTTAAATGCAGATGTCTTTACAGTGAATCATTATTTATACAAAAAGTAATCTCAGATAATTACAAAGCTGTTGTTGATGGTGTAACTCTTGGGAGGAGGAAGGCTTGAGGTGTGTGTATGGCAATGGGCCTCATTCATAAAACATGCATACGATCATATTTGATCATAAACTGTGTGTAAGAACGTTTCCATTCATCTTTATTTTTCTTGTCCATATTTGTTCATGGCTCTTTCCTTATGCTAATCACATGACCAGGATTATGCATAAAAATGTAGTCAGCATTCATCATCTCATACACCTGGGATATGCACTAAAACAAAGGTCTGCACATCTGCAATGAATCCCATTTGAGTTTTCTCAAGAACATTTTTAAGAACAAAAGTAAGAATAATTTAAGAAAGGTTTTGTGGATGAGGCCCAATGTCAGTATGTTCAGCTTCCGCAGTGTCAGTGCAGATCACTCTTCTGAACTCAACCCTATCGAGCGGGACCCCGAACCTCGGCAGGAGGTAGATAGCTCCGCCCCTTTAGTCACCATTGACAACCCACCCACCGCTGAGGACTGTTACATCACAGTACATCGGAACCAGGCGCCATGTTTACATTTTACATTAAGTGCAAGGGGCACAGTTTGTTGTTTTCCATCTGGGATTCAAACTTGTGACCCTCTGGCCTGGGTTCTAGTGAATCCTGCCTGAAAATTCTGTCCTGGAATTCTGATGTAGCCTTATCTGAGTGTAGCTGAAGACGAGTTAGCAGTGGCCGGATTCGTTGTAATGGCAAGAAAATGATGATGGATGTTATCACGTTTGTAAGAACTGCTGAAGTCTGTGTCTGTTTCCATGGAAATTCCATTTGTGTGCGCTGTTTTTGTAAAGCAGTGCTGGCTTTATTTGGTAATGTACCTAGGCCTTAAATGATCCTAGGCTTGACCAAGGGACTTATTCTCATTTTGGTTTATGTAAGGCATGGTGACCACTAGAGGGAGACAGAGACCAAAATTATGAAGTCTCCACAAACGCGTCCCTGTGACTTGGGAAACAACAATCAATTCTACAAAAAAGTAAAACTATCTGATCCACTGGTTTATAAAGATTTAATTCTCAGTGAAGTCTGTAGAGAAGGACTGTAGACTCACTGCATTAATATATTTTATTGGAATTTTGATTTGCCTGTTTTCTTAGGTATTATCTCTGTTGTGCTTGAGAGAATTTGTACTGACAGAAGATGGTCTGGTGTCTATCCTGAAGGCAATTCATATTGTCTGCACAGAGGGGGAGAAGGAAATTTCACATTGTTTTGTGTTTGTTTGGAGAAATTGCTCCTTGTAAAACACCATATAAACACAAACTATTGCTAGCGTAATTTAAAAATATCAATAAAAACCATATTCATCTTGTTCATGTCTCTTGGTGGATCTGACCAGAGTAAAGCCTGTATGGCAGTTGAATGGCATTTGAATGGCAGTTGAATGGCAGTTGGATGGCAGTTGGAGTTGGCTCACAGAGTATCGGAATGGGCTTGATGACATGCATGAGTGTGGCTTTCTTTTGTCCCTCACAAGTGAGACGTTTCCTTTTGTCTCCATGCATCTGTTTCCTGTGTTATATTTAAACTGGAAGGAGAAGATTCTGGAAGGAACCTTGTTGTCACCGCAGTTTGCCTTGGCTGCTGCTTCCTTGTGGGTGAACACCAGGTCAGCCAGTAGACTGGTTTTCAAGCAGTCCTGAACCATCTTCTCTTTCTGTCCCACAGTAAACTGGTTTCACTCCCTAACTATCAGGGCCTTCCCAACATTTCCTCCTCTCCAGCTGTGAATTCCTCAGTATTAGCAAATTTACAAGACTTTGTTTTGGCTTTTAACTACCAGCAGTTTTAATATGGCTTGTTTGTTAGCTGTTTATAATGTGAGTATCATTTGAGAAGGCACATAAATTGAGAAGTAAATGATTTCTGACCATGCTGTGCTCAAGATGTTTTACGTTTTTCTGGCCTATAGCTTTTGCTAAGGTGGTACAGAGACTATTATTGAACATTGTAATGCATGAATTAACGATGTTCCACACTTTAAAAATGCAGGTTCAATTTTCCAGTCTTTTTCAGACTCTGTTTTATGATGCGTTGTCAGGGTTGCAGCAGGCTGTCACGGCTTGCAAAGGAAGCAGTGGTTATTTCCTGTTGGCATCGGAGTGTATAATTCTGAAAAAGAAGCAGATTCATCAATGCATCGGTTTCGCTCTCTCTGAAGACGGTCCGGTCGCTCCGTGCTTTAGGCGACCTTTTGAAGGTGGGAGAACCTCACGCTCTCTGGGTCATGCATCATTAACCTGGTGACTGGCCTCAGAAGCAGGTCCCCTTTCTCCGAACGACTCTGTAAATGAAAGAGCCGGAACTCCTGCTACCGTCTGCAGTTTTAAAAAAAAAACTTTAAAAAGCACTGAACAGTTCTTAC
The DNA here is from genome assembly GCF_013347855.1 of Anguilla anguilla. Taxonomy (NCBI): domain Eukaryota; kingdom Metazoa; phylum Chordata; class Actinopteri; order Anguilliformes; family Anguillidae; genus Anguilla; species Anguilla anguilla. The sequence continues at coordinate 39,673,676 of NC_049213.1, read as the reverse complement.
TCAACTGCTTCCTCAGCTCTCACCTCGAAACTCAGAAAAGGGGGTTTCCCCTCGAACTGTGCAGCCACACCGCAATCACGCTTTAGCCCAGAGAACGGATTGTTGCAGTTTTGGGGCAGGTCTGCTTGTTGGAGCTCTCCTGCGTGAACTCTACACGCCGTGCACTCGACACACCCGTGACTCTTTCTGCCCAGCTCCCGGGCTACGCAAAATGACATTCCTCAACATTCAAAACATTTGGTTTCGGCCTTTACGCCTTAGGAATTGGGACATTGTCTCAATGTTGAGAAACATTCTGTCTGCTGCCACCGTCCGTGTTTCGCAATCCTGTGGTTTTAAAATAGCTCCACGGTTGCAAAGGGGACGAAGATGGGGATTGTTCAGCAGTCAGTGCAGACAGTGAGTGAGATGAACTCGGCCCAGTTGCACGCCGCCATGGTGTTCTGTCCGAAGGCTTGGCAGAGCCAGATGAGAGGGAACGACGGCACCGAGCGTTCGTTCTCAGTCAGTGTGTGGCCACTGTTTTAGTCCCTCCAGGTTCAGTTTACCCTAACCCTCTCCAGCACATCTCCACTGAGCCATAACACCACACTGCGTGTAACTTTTTTGTTATTGGAGCCTGTGGTTCCTCGCCGTTTTTCATTTAACGTTCGCAGTTTACAGCTCATTAGGGTAATTTTGTTCCTGTGTATATATAACTTTTCATGTTCAGCAGGGTAGTTGACCAGTTATTCAGTCGAGTCTGTACTTGCTGCCCTCGGGGCAATACCTTCACCCCTCTAGGGAATCTTTGTACTCTGATCTTGATTTCGTAGTTGTGTTTATTTTGCTCTGAATAAGTGTGGCTGCTAAATGCCAGAAAATAAAGTTACTGTCGGCTGGATCATTCTAGTTATCAAATTATTTGTGATCAATAATATGTTGAATGGATGGTCATTGTATATTATTGGGTGTTTTTCTTGTTCTTCCTTGCCCAGTGGGATCACCACACTTATGTACTACTAAATCTATCTGAATGCTCACTGCATTATCTATTTCTCTTTAATTATTTTCCTGTTGATTTATTTGTTTGGGTACACGACTATTTCCTGAACCAACCGACACAAAAGCAATATCATGAACTCTGTGCAGTGAAACATTTTGCTTGTATTATCACCCATGGTGATCAGACAGGGGCACGGGTCAGGATTCCTGGCAGTGATTGGCTGAAGAATGCAACGCAGGAGCCAGGAGTCCTGGCTGTGATTGGCTGAAGAATGCAATGCTGGGGGGCCAGGATTCCTGGCTGTGATTGGCTAAAGAATGTAATGCTGGGGGGCCAGGATTCCTGGCTGTGATTGGCTGAAGAATGTAATGCTGGGGGGCCAGGATTCCTGGCTGTGATTGGCTGAAGAATGCAACGCAGGGGGCCAGGATTCCTGGCCGTGATTGGCTGAAGAACGCAATGCAGGGGGCCAGGATTCCTGGCTGTGATTGGCTGGAGAATGCAATGCTGTAGCAGATGCTGAACCTGCTACACTGTAGACAGCACGTTTCAGAAAGAACACAGATAGTCGATAAGATATATGCTGACAGCGGATTTACTCCTCTCAAACACAGCTGTGGAATGTAGCTGCTGGCTACATTGCCACAGAGAAACTGGACAACTTCCAGCCACTTTGGTGTGAGTCCAGGTAAGCGCCATTGAAGATACAAAAGGGAAATAGGTCACAGGTATTTCCATGTACGTAGGTCCTTGGGTGGGAGGGGAAACACACCCCCCTGCCCCCCAATTTAGGAAAACATCAAGTGCCCCCCCCCCAACCCCCCAAGAATTATCACGTTGTATTAGGTGGTGTTGTTACTGTCCCCCGCAGCCCACACCAAAACATAATCATAAAGTGCGAAAATTAATTTCCTCTTTGCTGTCAGCACCAAAGTTGAAATGAGATGTATGTCCGTGTGTGTACCGTTGGTCTGAGAACTGGATCTGCTGCCCCGGGGCTTTCGGGAAAACTTCCCGCGGCCTCTTAAAAGGGCAACGTATCTTTGGAAAAACGCGCACTTGTCAGTCTCCTCTAAAGGCGGACTTCATGTAGGCCTAAATTGTCTTTGATAAAGACAAAACAAGGAATCATCTTCCTCGTTGATGATATAAAAATATTAGAACACAGGATTGTCTGGGGTAGCAGACCATAATCTCTGGTGGCACCGATGGTGGAAGGACAGTTATTTCTAAAAGTACAGTATGGGGCTGAGGCTTGACTGACTTTGAATGCCATAAATTAATGGATGCTAGATGAGGACTAGCACAGTGATTGCATGGGATCTGATGCGTGGCAAATGTGTAATCTCCTCTTGACAGCGTAGTAAAACATTTCACAGGAAGACCAGCAAAATGTGAAAGACAATAGCTGACTTACATTAATACCCGATGTGTAGAGGGTGCAGAGCAGAGCGCTGTTAGTGAATTAGTTTATCAAAAATGACCAAGCTGGTGGATACATTTTACTGTTTCCAGTAGGATGTACACTTTTAAATGTGATTGTTCAGAATTTTGAAATTACGTATCCAAAAAGAAATAATAATACATTTATTAGAAGTTTGCACAGCTCTATACCACTAGTTAAATTGAGGTCGGCCCACCCTTGAATTGAAACAATAAAACGTGTGGCGTTGCCGCTTTAAATGCGCTAAGAGCGAGAGAGGGAGAGAGAATGGGGATGACGTACGCAGCGCAGCGCAGAGATCGGAGTTGATCCGTAGACACTGGAGGAGCAGCGGAGAGAGCAAGAAACGGTGAGTATCACGGGCGAACTTTATCCGGTGATCACCGCTGTCAAAAGGGGTTGCAGCGTGGGCATGCGTGGGGACTTTAGTCCGCGAGTCCCAAAGTTCACGGATCTGGGTTTAGGGAGTTGGAGAACTGCTGTATAGTCCAACAAATCCTTGCTAATCCTAGTTGGAGACACGAGTAATTTAATAACTCCCATTGAGCCCAGGCCGGGCGGAAGGGAGGTAGCGAGCTAATGTTAGCATGGCTGGCTAGCAGCTCCACATCCCGCAAACTAGTGGAATATGGCGGAGCGGGATCACTTGCAATAACCGTGAAGGAGAAGGCATTTGCAATATGGAGATGTGCCGACTCTATTTTTTTCAGAGAGATCGTGGTTCATCACAAAAGGGTTTCTTGCATTGCAAGTGTTCGATCCGCACACTGACGAGGTGTACAGTTCCACGTCAGTGTAGTTAAAGCCTAATTGAGTGCGGGCAGTTGTTAGCTGGCTTGGCTAAATTCGAGATTGAGAGCGCATCTTTGTGGCGTCTCGCTAAGCGTCCAGAAGAAAACATGTTTTGCATTTTACCCGCTTCAGGAAAAACCGCAGGCATTTCCCTTTCGCGAGAAGAACTTTACATATGGTGCAGTCGCCTGCTCTCAATGCTGCCATAAGCACTGCAGCGCGGTGCTTGAACGAGTCCCCGAAGAAGTTAGCTTGTTGCTAACGTAGCTGGTAGTGCTAGCTATGTGTTGTCATTTGGCAGGTTGCTGGTGAGCCCCAACGTCCATGCTGCATTGTGAATGCAATTCTGACATGATAATTTTGCACTTTTTTCGCTTTTATGCAGATTTAAAACAAAATATCTCCTATACTATAAGCCAGAAAGCAAACTGACACCTCATTTACCCCATCTGATTCGCAACATTATATGCTGTTCTAACAATGCCCGGGGAAAGTATGTGCGTGCAAACATTAGTTTTGTGCAATTGCACGTGCCAGGCTTGTTAATCCTCTGCAGATCTCTGGTTAAGATAGCCGACTTATCATAACGTATTAGGAAAACTAATGTGACCGTTTGAATGCCATTACCATTCATTGCGAAGGCTGTACAAATCCGCCCATCCTCTCTGTCACGAAAAGCCATAAGTACTTATAGAAAGTTTCAAGTACTGCACTTGGGTGTTTAAAGAATCCCTCGTGTGCTGTTTAGAACTGCGTTCCGCTGCTTTCAGTTGTATAAGGTTGCAAAAAGGCATGAAAGGATTCAACGATAAATGAGGCATTTACAATGGAAACTTTATTTTCAAACTGAGCACGAAATGAGTCACAAGAGGATATCATAATCATAAGTTTCCTAGCATTGACATCTATGGCACGTAGAAGAAGCAGGCATGCACTTACTTGTATTAGACTGAAAAATATTTTAGGATTATTAAAAGAAATAGGCTGTGTACAGGAGTAGCCTTCAAATTTGTACCCAGAAAATGTATCTTTACAAGTTATCCTTATGTGAAGTTGTTTCCATTGATTCTGCCTTTTTATTGAACCTGCAGGGCCTCGCGTTTAAACAAAATCGATCTTATTTATTTTGGTGTCCGGCATAATGGTCTTATCTTCGTAAACCACGTCTCCTGCGTTTGATGATTTCTCTGTTTTGAGTGATCTAGTTAACGCGCTCTCTCCGTTAGAGGTTATGGAATCCACCGATTGTGCTATGCCGAGATTAGTCTCTCTCTCTCACTCACTCGCACACACGCACCTACACACACACACCTACACACATGTTCGTATTGCTATACTTGTGAGGACTTCCCATTGGCTTACATTCATTCCATAACCTCTAACCCTAACCCTAACCCCAACCACTACATGCCTAACCTTAACCTAATTGTAACCCTAACCCTAAATCCTAACCCTAAAACAACCTGTTGAACTTGTGGGGATCAGCAAAAGGTCCCCACCTTGCATACTTTTCCTCATCTTTCTATCCTTGTGGGCACATTTGGTTCTCACAAAGATAGTAATACATGTCCACACACACACACACACACACACACACACACATTATTTAACCCAGCACTGGGTCATTATTACTAGTATTTCTGAGTTCCCCTGTCACTTCCAGCTGTGTCAGTGGACGTGCCACTTCAGTGATAAGAGGCATTGCCCTCTTTATTGAATTTACTTGGCCTTTTATCGTAGCTGTTAACAGTTTTAGCTTTATAGTGCACGTGTGTTTGTGGCTGTTTCAGGTTGTGTGATGGGGGTGCCCCTCTTATTGCTTACTCTAATTAGGGTGATGGTTTAATTAGGTTTCACTCTTGAACATGTTCCTTACGTGGATAAGCAAGGGGCTGATGGGAGGTGTAGTCCAAAGCCAGTTATTTACACTTTCATCGTCCTCTCCCTAGACTTCACCTTCCGTCAGCCCTTCCGCAGAATATTTCAATTCTGGCCACTGAATGCTTTCCAGGTACTGTCAAGTCAGGTTCTGTGAAGGTGCAGATTTACTGGTTTGCAGTTTGCAGTTGTGTACAGCTTCAGTTAGCTGATGAGGAACGGAGAGAGCGCTCTCATCTGACTTACTGAAGAGGACAAGTGGCCGCAGACAGTTAACTACTTTACATGAGAAATTAGCCCAATTAATTAAGGCCCGGAGATGGATGGTGAACCGGAGACACGTGGTGCCTTGGGGACTGGAGGACGGTACTCATGGTGGAGTGACCGGAGCGTTATTCATTACTCTAGATATTATTAATTCCTCGTTGCTCCATGAAGTGGGTCCAGGGTTCTGTTGCCACTACATGGGCGGGGTCCCTGCGCGCATGTTTGCAGCGGCTCTGATGGATCCACTTTTCTGTCTTCTCTGTGTTCTGAGGCTCTCGGATGGAACCGAACTGTTGGAAAAAAACGACAGTTTAAATAACTCTAAAGAGGGCGGTACCGGTGCTGTCTGCGTTCAGTAACTGCGAGGTGCTCTGTCTGGCTCGAGTGTCCTCGCTTGTTTGTTCTTCAGGATTGTGGCGATCTCCTCCTCTTTCGTTGTTGTTGGATTCGTCTTGGATTCTGGACGCGCTTTGCGCTGACGAGCGGAGTCGAGCGGAGTCGAGCGGAGTCGTGCGGAGTCGTGCGGAGTCGGTGCGGAGTCGGTGCGGAGTCGGTGCGGAGTCGGTGCGCAGTCGAGCGGAGTCGGTGCGCAGTCGGTGCGGAGTCGGTGCGGAGTCGGTGCGGAGTCGGTGCGCAGTCGAGCGGAGTCGGTGCGCAGTCGGTGCGGAGTCGGTGCGGAGTCGGTGCACAGTCGAGCGGAGTCGGTGCGGAGTCGGTGCACAGTCGAGCGGAGTCGGTGCGGAGTCGGTGCGGAGTCGGTGCGGAGTCGGTGCGGAGTCGGTGCGGAGTCGCGTGCTCTCGGTCCGTGCCCGGCGGAGTCTTGAAGGGTCGCTCTGGCTGCCGAAAGCGGAGCTCCTCTCCTCCCTGGGGGCTAATCTTGGAAGTGCAGTCTTTATCGGTGTGTGCCATGCCCACTGTGAGGCGCTGAATTATTAATACTCCTGGAGAGATAAACGCTCGCACGAACTGCGCTGGGGAGACCAGCTGCTCGCTTAATGCTTCTTCTTCTTCTTCTCCTTCTTCTCCTTCTTCTCCTTCTTCTTCTCCTTCTCCTTCTTCTCCTTCTCCTCCTCCTCCTCCTCCTCCTTCTCCTCCGACTAAGAAAACGATGACAAATGAGCTTCCCGGAAAACTCTGGAAGAATCCTGGAAAGTCCCGCGCGCATCTGGCAGAGTTGGGGAGATTTGAGGAACTAGACGGACGCAAAGTGGCAACGGTTGTGACCTCGCTCGACTGCGGCCGAGCTGCGGATGACCTTGTGGCCGTTAATACCCTTTCGTGAAAATAATTGAGTTTGTCAGCTCAAAAGTGGGCGGGGGAAATCGATGAGTGTCGGTTAATAAAATTGCCCTGCTCCCAGTGTGTCTGAGCACCCAGCCCTCCGGTTGTCCACGTTACCGTTCTACCTCCAGACTCTGAAAGGGTCTGAAGTAGCAGGGCTTATTCATTTTGCAGACTGTCACATTCTGCTTGTGGCTGGTCAATATTTCAAAGGTCAAGTACAGCTGTGTGCCAGCCTGGCTTTGTAGAGAACGGTGGAGAGGGCAGCCTCAAAGAAGCCAGGTCATGTCATTCAGGTCCTCTTAAAAAGAAAAAAAACACTTGAATTGTAGGAGTTTCAAAAGAAACTGTCTAAGTGCTCTGCCAAAAAAAGAAAATCCTTTCGTTGGCTGAAGGCGCAAGCTTTTGTTCGACTTGGCACGTCAACACAGGGAAATGGAGTAGATATGCTCTGATGGGGGATTTAAATGGGCACTCTTTTTTTCCAGCACCAGCTGAAAGGGCTTTCTCGGGCTGGACACGTTTGTACAGATGTTTTAGTTTTATGGCAGAGGGTTTGAAGTGTAGAAATGGGTGCACCGAGGGGCTGTCAGGGGGGGCACCGAGGCATTATACTCTGAGCGGGAGATAAACGCTCTCTCTCTGGCAGCCGGAGTCATGTGATGTCACGTCTTCAGTAGAACACGTCTGACGTCACGTTGAAGTGAGTGAATGCATAAATAATGCTGCGTTGCCATTTTGACATTTAGCAGGGCAACTCTTATCCAGAGCGACTCGCACGGAGTGCATTCTTTACCCACAATCCATGTATACAGCTGGGTATTTACATAAGCAGCTCAGGTTATGACTCCGTTTCCCCCATCAGTTTGTTTAAAATGATTATTATTGGATGCCAGTGTCTTCATTTAAATGGCCGTGGGGGTACCTGACTCAAGGCTACAGCCTGTTAAGTGGCCCTGGTCAGCTGTGTTTAATAAGCACACACTTTACTGGGTCTCACATGGCTACATTTTATAGGGAAGGAAACCTTACTGATATGAACTACATTTCCCATCGGGCAATGTACCCTGCAGATAAATATCACCATTTCACCCTTTTCGACCCTTATAAAGGCTCTTCCACAGTATTAGTCTGCAAGATGGATCTTTCTGACTTGTCTGAAATGGTCCTCATACCTGAAGTGGTGGACGCCGTTGTCCTACATGGCTGCTTGTCCTTCGTTTGTAAGGATGTGATTTATGCCTCTCCTGTCGGGGCTATGTGCAGTGAACTGGGCCTTGGAATCATCCGATTGGTTTGCTCTGTGGTTCATTACATTACATTACAGGCATTTGGCAGACGCTCTTATCCAGAGCGACGTACAACAAAGTGTATAACCATAACCAGGAACAAGTATGACGAAACCCCTAGAGAGAAGTACCGGTCCAAGTACAGGGAACAACCGCATAGTTCAACTTGGACCCTGGTGGTTAAACTGATTAACACTAACAACGAGAACGGCAACAACGCAATCTATGGAAAAATAAAAATAAGTAAAAATACAAGTAGTCGTTAAGACTGGCGCATCAACTAAGTCACCTATTAAACAGCTGCCTAGTTACAACCCTAAGTTTAGTCAAGATTTACAAGATTTAGGTTCCGCTGAAGCCCATTGGCTGGTCCGGGCCACGCTGCTCTGCAGTATGTTACTCACTGAGGGTCAGTGGGTTGCGTCAGATTGGATCTCTGTGGCAACTCTGTGGATTCCAGCTGCTTTCTTTCTGTTCCTGGGTTTACCACGCCTCCCACCCCCAATATATATGTGCACACCAATTTAGCAAATGCTAAAGAAAAGTGTATTAGTTTTACTGGTCATTTATTCCTCTTCAGGCCCTTAAGAGTGTGATGCTCCTGGAGATGCTGTTGTTTACCGGTATTTTCTCAAGGCTCCTCCTTGGTTATGAACATTCTGATTTGACTCCTGCAGGGTGCAGGGAAGTCTGACTCTGAGGAGGCGGGGGGGGGGGGGGGGGGGGGGGGGGGGGGCACAGTTCAGACCTCACGGATTCCAGACGCCTCCCTTATTTAAAGCCCATCGTGAGAGCCCGGTCTGAGTCGGGCACCAGACCCTGCGTGGCTGTAAATAGACTTCACTGCCTTTCCCCGTCATGTCATGTGGGTTTAACTGGTGCCCAGAAACTGAGCATTCAAATACCCCCCCCCCCCCCCTCCCCCCACGCCCTCCCTACAAGATTTGTGTGTGTGTGAATGTATGTGCCTGTAGTGGGATGAAAGCATAACTGTGCTTTATGATGTGGTATTCTGTGTTTCACACAGTGTCAGGCAAAGCACTTCACTCAGGGGTTTTTGTGGAGATCACTTCTTGAAATGCTACATCTACGTCTGACTGTATCATATCTACTTAGTGGGATGAACCTGAGGGCAGTATCTGTACTGTGGATAGATATCCTTAAGGGCGGGTACTCATCAGTCCCTGTTACACTGCTGGAGAACAGAGGAGAACCTGAACTTGGAGTTTGGGCTGAATGACCTTTCCACTCCCTGCTTGGGTTCAGCTTGCAGTCAGATGCTTCTGGTCATTTGATGAGAACTGAGAGCTGACAACGCGCGGTTGGGGGAATCTGTGCTTTTGGAAACGCCTGAGTGTGTGTTTGTGATCCCAGAGTGTGTGTTTTAGTTCCTGGGCCTGAATGTGTTTTTGTGATCCCAGAGTGTGTGTTTTGGTTCCTGTCCTCGGATGGTGTGTTCCTGGGCCTGAGTGTGTGTTTTAGTTCCTGGCTCTGATGTGGAAGCCCTGATGGGTTTATAAATTTGCAGTAGAACCAAACCAAAACTGGCTGAATTAGGCCGGAGGTTCACTGGTACCGGAGACTGCCCACCAATCAGCTCCTTGCCCTGCATTTGACCCTAACCGCCAAACCTTCATGCCTGCTTATCCCTTCAGTCTGTCATTAAGCACCCAATCTGGAAGCACACCATGGTAAAGTGTTTAGTTGTGTGTACACATGGATCAGACCTGCGGCCTGTACTATATGTGATCAGGTTGTAATTGGGGACGTCCAGCTGACACCTTCCCTACTTCCTGCCCCTCAGGACCACCCCAGTTGCCTTTGGTGAGTGGGGAGAACTTGAGACGTAACTCTCGCCGCATGGTTGACCCCAGTCCCGAGGGGGGGGGTCTTCAGAATGGGGCGGTGTTCTGGCACTTACTCTGTATAAACACACCCCCCCCCCCCCCCCCCACACACAGGCCTTACCCCACTCACAGTGGATCAGGCCTGTGGGGGTTCAGCTGGAACACGATCCTTTTTAGGCCGTGTGTGAGGCTCTTAAAATCGTTGACGCAAAGTCACTTGACGGGAGCATCAAACAGGAAGAAGAGTTCTTGGCGTGGAACCGAGGATGATGATGATGATGAATGTGTTTCCTCGTGATAAACGGGCTCGCCTGTTTTTAGCCAGGAAGTTGTTCCGGCCGTCAGCTTCTGCTCCCTTCAGCGTCCTCACCTTCCGTTATATTCATAAATATTCATAAAACAAGCACTGGACTGAATTCTGAGTTTGATTGCGGAAGAAGAGAGAGGTGATCCTTTTTCAACCAGTGCCGCCCCCCTCCCCACCCAGCCTGTAACTAATGATGATATGAGATTTGGATGGTACACAGCTGTCCTATAGGTGTTGACCGTTTAAGAAATTTTCCTGCAGAACCTGTTAATTGCAGAAAATAAGACAGAGACAGAACAGAAATACAGACAGATGCAGGTTAATTGTCAAATTGCAGTTCTCTGCCTCTCACAGTTGCTATTTGTTGCCGGCTGTATTTCAAATATAATTTTTTCTTGACAATGATGGCCAATATGCCAAAGCTCGCTATTAATGAATGGGAGAAATCTGCAGTATTTTGACTTTTAGGTGATGCCTGACGGTTTGTTACATGGGCGGATGGTAATCTCTCAAATGGTTATCCTGTCCGTAACCTGAACCTGCTTTGAGTGAAGAGCCTGTGTTGCGTTTCTCTATTTTTGCATTTATTTATTCAATTTGAGCGGACCGCGTGGAAGGAGATGTTAGAATATGCAGATTGCCCTCCCTGCCTGGGCGTGTGGATGTTTTTCAGAAGGAGCCACACCAGTTGGCTCAACAGTGCATGTATTTCCGTGTCAGATTGGCCTTGTCAGTGTAGAATAGTTGTGTTTATCACAGGCGCTGTCCAAGTGTGCCCGTGATGAGGAGCATTCTGGGAATCACGGTTCGTGCAGGACTGGGCTGTCAGACCATTCAAGGGGAACTGGAAAATTACAGAAACTGATGGAAAAAAGACTTTTATTATACTGTCTTCTGCTTCTTTAAGCAGTTTTTTTTTTTGTTTTTGCTGAAATCCAGTCCTTCCATACTTAGGCACAGACAGCTTCCCCCCAGCCTCTGGAACATTTTAAACACAGAACTTCAAATATTGTTTCTAGTTCCTGTTCCAGAAGTGCTTGAGTTAAAAAATGACCATTAGCCACAGTGACGTGTGCAGCGCTACCAGGCCTCAGAGTTGCAGATTATTATTATTATTATTATTATTAATAATAAAAGTGCTATATAAATGCAGTCCATTTACCATCCATTTACCATTATTATTATATTCCACTGCTTGTCAGCATCTTCCGCCACTTCTCTACTGTTCTCCTTCTTCTTAAGTTCTCTTATTGGTGGTAAAATAATTTCCACCCCCATGCAATTATTTCCTGAATCTTACCTCAGTGGAAATAAATAATATAAACATTTGGAGATAATATCATCTATCTCACTGCTTTGCTTTTCCACAAGATTTAAAAAAAAACAAAAAAAAAATGCATCGCACACTTTTTTTAATCGAGCGAGGGTTTTGAAGAAGCCACTGCGGGCTTGTAGAACAACTGCGGTTCATTTATTTTGCCGTGTTCTCACATTACAGTTAATCGTTGTATACACAGGTGAAGAAAAACAAGTCTCGCTGGCAATATCTCTAGTCTAATGCCTGTAATGGTATAAAAGCCTGACAGAATGAGCAGTGGGCTTCTAATGCCTGTAATGGTAGAACAGCCTGGCAGAATGAGCAGCGTGTTTCTAATGCCTGTAATGGTATAAAAGCCTGACAGAATGAGCAGTGTGTTTCTAATGCCTGTAATGGTATAAAAGCCTGACAGATTGAGCAGTGTGCTTCTAATGCCTGTAATGGTATAAAAGCCTGACAGAATGAGCAGTGTGTTTCTAATGCCTGTAATGGTATCAAAGCCTGACAGAATGAGCAGTGTGTTTCTAATGCCTGTAATGGTATAAAAGCCTGACAGATTGAGCAGTGTGCTTCTAATGCCTGTAATGGTATAAAAGCCTGACAGAATGAGCAGTGTGTTTCTAATGCCTGTAATGGTATCAAAGCCTGACAGAATGAGCAGTGTGTTTCTAATGCCTGTAATGGTATAAAAGCCTGACAGAATGAGCAGTGTGCTTCTAATGCCTGTAATGGTATAAAAGCCTGACAGGATGAGCAGTGTGTTTCTAATGCCTGTAATGGTATAAAAGCCTGACAGAATGAGCAGTGTGTTTCTAATGCCTGTAATGGTATAAAAGCCTGACAGATTGAGCAGTGTGCTTCTAATGCCTGTAATGGTATAAAAGCCTGACAGGATGAGCAGTGTGTTTCTAGTGCCTGTAATGGTATAAAAGCCTGACACATTGAGCAGTGGGCTTCCTCATAATGGTGATGGAAAGTCCCTGAAATCTGCGAGCTGAGAAGCGAAGCACCATCTCCCCAGGACGGGGAGATTTTCAGATTTCAGATACGGTGATTCGGAATTACCAAAAAGGAACCCCAGAGAGCGTTTACCGTATCTGTCTCTGAGTCATTGCGTCATCGCCGGCACTGCTGACCCGACTGCTCTCGACTGGTGAACGAGTTCGCCAAGCGGCAGAAACCGAAACCAGGCTCAAGGTGGGAGATATATCTCTGGGGCAGCGAGTCTTTCTTGAGAGATGAGGGTATGGATGTCCTGTCCTGTCCTGGGGGTGTCCCCTTGACTTCTCTGCTGGCTTTTTCAGGGGGGGGGGGGGGGTCATGCGGGGGGGCCTCTTAGGATTTAGACGAGCACAGTTCTACCTGGCTCTGGAGGTGTATGTGCACTTAGGTGAGGGACTTCCCAGCATGCCTCGCTCAAGTTTGCCGATGTCTGTAGCTTTCTGTAATTAATATCTTCAAGCTGTTCTGTAGTGATCATGGAATAATATAGGCTAAGCGAACTAGCGCCTGCTCCCAGTTCATAGAATGTGTTGTCTGTAGCAAAATTAATCTCTTCATCCCCTTATTGAAGTGTCCGTTTGGAGAGTGCCCAGCGAGGGAGGCTGCGTTTAGGTGTTCGCTGTGTGTGACCTGAACGCGCCAGGTTGTTGAGCCCCTTCCTGTTGTGTTGGGGCGAACGTGCGCTGCCTTTGTGTGGAAGCGCAGTCTGCTGCACACTGTCAGATTCACTGGCGAGATTAGGGAAGAGAATGTGATGTTTATGCTGAGCTTGCGTTTCTGCCTCCCGTGCTGTTCTGGAAACCCCCGGACCCGTCTCCACGGCGGAGGACTCCCACTTCTTCTTTGTGGTTTTTGTGGACGAGGGGTGTCAGTTGATAGATCCCAGCTTGTCTACTTCAGCGATTCGGTAAATTAGACGCCACCCTACCGTCTGCTGTTTGGACGATGCCTGTCTTGTTGCTTTGTTAATTTTTATGTGTTTAGTGGATACCCATAGCCATTAAGCAAAAATCCAGTTAATCAAATTTGACTTTGAAACCGTTCTGTTGCCTGTATGCTGAGTAGGATAATGTTTTTATAGGAGCAATGGAAATGGGTAAATTGAGGTGTTACTGAGAGCGTTAATTGGAGCACCTTTCTGTGGTGAAGTGTTTTTGGTACCCGTAGCGACTGCGGTTCGTCGTGTCGGGGGGGGGGGGGGGGACCCGCGCAGCTGTTTGGGAAGGCCTCTGGATGCTGCGTGTTTTCTGCAGTCTGAGAGGCCGTGTGTGCGAGGAGCCCGACGGGACGCGAGTGGGCGGAGTTTCGGGAGCCGCTCTTGCGATGAGGTCACCCCCGCCCTCGTGGCCCGTGAGGCTTGGATTCCGATGGCTTGCGTCCCGGGCCCCTGCCGCGCCCTTTCTGTCCACTGCGCTCCGGGACTGGGTTTTTTTTTGGGGGAGGCCCTTGGAAGGAGAGCCCTTACGCCTGTTTTTCTTTATTTTACAGGAACTTAATGTCCTCCGTGGCACCCTTCTCCTTTATCCGAATAAGGGTGTGAGGCGCTGAGGCGCTCCTGGGCGTTTGGAGTTGTCCGGTTGTTTCACAACCGCAGTCTGGGCCTGAAATACTGCTCGCATTGTTCAGCCCTTTCCCTGCTAAGCCGGCCCGCTGACTTCTGGGTCTTTCTTTAGCCTGCGTGACCCGCAGTTAGGCCACGGTGAAAATCCCAGGGCTTCTATTTACACCCACAGCCTCTGCGCTTCGAACCCGCATTCAGACCGGCTGCTCGCGAGCAATGGCTGGGGCTGGAAGCAAACCCGCTTCTTTCAGCCAGTCTTTACGTGTCTGGCCCTGTCCTCTCGATTCCAAAAGGGAATGAATCTGAGGCTTTGGGGTCAAACAGGAAAAAAAAAAAACTCCATAAAATGTGCTGAGCAGTCATATAATTGGTCCTGACTTGTGGCCGCACGGACTTGGATAACGGTTTTGTCCGCGGAAAGTTAGCGCATAACGTCCAATGGGCAAGGGCCCAGGCTCGTGCTCCAGGAATACACAGGCTGCGTTTTCATTTAAACTTATTTGGTGAGGGTGCATGCGAAGCCCTGAATGGCAAGGACAGCGCTTTTGTTAGGGACGTACAGCAGAGCTTTTCCGAGCGCTCCTCGTGCAGCACATGACCAAACTTGGGACCCCTACCCTGCCGGCGGCTGGCCTGCACGGGCTGGGTGGAATGTCTCATGTCGGGCCGTTGCCAGGGAACCGCCCTGAGTTTCATTTTCCAGCCAGTGTTTAGAGGCGAGAGGCTGGCATTTCCTCTATGGGCACGGGTGCGGGTGTGTGCCAGGCTGCGTATGACAGGCCGCTGTGGAGCCAGACCTGGGGGGGGCTGTGGTGCCGGACCTGGGGGGGGCTGTGGAGCTGGACCTGGGGGGGGCTATAGAGCCAGACCTGGGGGGGGCTGTGGACCTGGACCTGGGGGGGGCTATGGAGCCAGACCTGGGGGGGGGGGGGGGCTGTGGAGGTGGTCTGGGACCAGCTCTCCCAGACCCACACCAGAGAGAGATGCAGGGATATCCAGGGCGTAGATCTCTCATCGTTTGCGCAGTCTGCGTGAGCCGTAGGGCTCAGAACCACATTCTCATTCTGAGGGTGTGTTCTGCAGTCATTTCTTTCTAGTACTGAACGTTCCAATACCTTTATGTTGCAACCAAGCTGAGCTGAATTTATTCTTTTTTTTATTCAATTTTATCAGTTCTGAGAAGGCAAAAATGTATGAAAATAAATTAAATTAAAAATGAAAGATATTTAAAATTGCCTACTCAGTAAGTCGGAAGGCCACTCAGAAACGGTTTGTGTCGTTATGTTCCTCAGTCAGGTTTGCTGATATTATGTTACAGTCACTTAGCAGACACTCTGATCCAGAGCGACGTACGGAAGTGAAAAGCATCGCTGTAACTCTTCAGGAACATAGAGATGGGATTTTTGGGCTGTTTTGAGTGAATTTGCTCCAGGGTCAGGGCAGTGTTGGTGATTGATTGGCTGTTGGCCTCTCTGCCACTGCTGCTGCTGCTGCTGCTGCCTGGTTTTAGTGCAGAACGCTGCCCACTGCAGTGAAGCGGAAATGTGGAATTATGGCTTCGTTTAAAAAAAGAAAAAAAAGAAAATGGTGATATTTCAGAGTGCAGTCACTGCAGTGAAAGTGTCGCATACAGGTGAGGGCAGAACAAGAGGTCGAAGGAACCGTTTCCAACTGATGACTTCAGTGGAATTAATGCACACTAATGCAGCAGGTGATGGACAACTGAACCTTTAAATCCATCCAATGAAACTACCTAAAGCTGGACATTAATTTCTAATCCGAATGTCCTTCATCTTCATCCTGATCTGAATTTTCTCTATTTTCCTTCTTAGCACTTATGTGTAGCCCTGTGTTTTTGCATTCTGTAATGCATTACATGCCTGTACTGCATTCTCTAGTTGAGTGTGGCCTATATTTTCCAAACGATGTAGCCCGTAAATCACATTAAAAAGGCATAGCCTACATACATGTGAATATAGCCTAATGAGTGATGAAAGGTTGCTGTGGTGCCATTTATAAACATGAAATGCGCAAAGATGCGTTTGCATCAAAGCGCTTCAGCCTATATTAAGCTTTGAAGTTTAATTATTTCAGCTGCTGCCACGCTATGCCGATGTGAGATGGGCCTCTACCTCCCAGTGCTCATGTGTGTGGCCTGGCTGGACGTTCTTAATAAACTGGTCAAACAACATTTAGATACTTAAAGATTTTTTGCTGTTTTGTGTAAGTAACCATGAGGTGTAACATGCACGTATTGGTGTCATTGAGAACTACTGGCGTCAGTTTTGATGACATTTTAAAGATGGCGGCTGGAGTGTTGTTGTTTTCCGCCCTGGAATGGGGCTGAACTGGGCGGAATTGGAACCTGATTGGCTGATTGCGTAGTGGGCGTGGCCTGCAGTGTGAAAGCCAAGCGGCGGTTATGGAAAACGACACAGACGGTAAAGGAAAATGACGCGGCTGGAGAGCGAGCCTTCTGACGGGCTAAATCAATGGGCTTCATTCACCACCGCATGGCAGCGGGCCTCCACAGCGCTGGGACTATTTCTCCTGCTTAGAAGAAAGCTGCTCTGGACAGCTACAGCTCGACCCCTTCATGCCGTAACATGTTCGTTATGAATTAGGGCTGCTGTGTAGCATAGAGGTTTACGGCACTGGGCTCGCTACTGCAATGTAGTGCGAGTGTTAGGTAGAGCAGTGCCGCTGTTCCGTTGAGCGAGTCACATGACCTGAACCGCTTCATTAAATGTCTGCTTGTATGAATGGATCGTAAAGAACGTGAGCTCTGGGAAACGGTGTCTGCTAGATGCCAAAAAAACCAAAAAGTAACTGTCATCGTTTCTGTGGGCTTAGCGGCTAGTTTGTGTGTGGGAATTGTTTTACATTGTAGCGCAAATGCAGACTGAAACGCAAGTTTTCACTTTCATGCTTAAAGTAGATGAGCGAATGAGATAAAATTTTGCTTACTGTATTATTATGCAAAGAACTATGAGTCTAAAGAGCTACCGAGTCTCTATTGCTTTGCCTGTGAGTTTGGGTGGTAAAAATGACACATTAAAAATAAAAAATGATTCTGCTTTTGAGCATGGCATTTTGAGTGCATTTACAGCATCCGCATTGCATCAAATGTGAAGTGGCTGTATTTTTAGATGACTTTGATACATATTTATTTATTTACCATTTTATTAATGTTCATGTAATTCATAAAAAGCACTGGATTCATCCAGTAGGAATAAAAATCATATACCATCTCACTTTTATTCCTTACAAGGAATGTATTTTTCTGTTCTTTTGTGTGTTGTATTATTTCCTATCTAGTTGTCAGCTCAAGAGTATTTAGAAAAAAAAAAAACAATTTTTTCAGCGACAAAAAATAAATCCGCTAAATCCGTGAACGTAATTAAACTCACCTGACAGGATTTCGCCGCTTCTTTTGTTTGTTGTGATTGGTTATCGGGCCGTCTCCGCGGGCGGCTGAATGTACTGAGCCGCGAGGGATCTCGAGACCTATAATTAAGCAGTGAATCTAATCACGGGGAGAATTACTCCCGATAAGCAACCTGCTGTGTGCTCAGCCCAGAGCCGCGCGTGTAAGAACCAGATTTGAAGCTTAATTTTTTTTAGTCCCAAGGTGAATCCCTGATTAATTAAGCAGATTTAATCTTATTCTCTTGCTTTTATTTTACGGTTTATTTTCCTAATTTCTCTTTCTGTGTTTATTAGGCTTTTTTCCCCCCTGATCCAAAGCACCTCGTTTTCTTCTGTAGGGTTTAATCTCAGGATGAAATCGTTTGGAATTGGTGTCAGCGGGTGGATGAATTGAGTCTGGCTCTTCCAGTCCTAGGATTCTCCCACAGCTCGCAGCCACCTTCTGTAAACTTACTTACTTACTTAGGCCTCACCACGCCAAGTGGTGCATAAGGCCTCCACAAGGTCCCTCCATCTCTCCCGGTCCTGGGCCACTTCCTTCCATCTGAGCCCGAGTCTGTCCTTTAGCTCTGCTTCAGCCGTACGTCGCCAGGTCATCCTTGGTCTTCCACCTTCTGTAAAGCAGCCATTTAATAGACACTCTTATCCAGAGTGACTTAAACCAATTACATTTTAGTCAGCTGGATGTTTTACTGAAGCAGTTCACTTTAAGTACCTGACTCGAGGGGAGCAACGGCACTGCCTCGTGTTGGAATCAATCTCGCAACCTCTTTGAGGTACAAGACCGCTGCCCCAGAGTGCTGTTTCGAATGCACAATGTTTGAACGTTTGTGGCAGAGCGGAGCGTGTTCTGTTTCTCTGCGACATGACCTCTCCAAGTCGCTGATGGAAAATGGTGCAGTAGTAGTCAAACCGTTAGAAAGGAAAAAAAGTTTTCTTTTTTTAAAAGAAAGTACAGATCTGTAAGTAGGAGTGATTTCTGACGCACGGCGGGTTGTGTGGACGAGCACGCAGGACTGCACGCGCGTAAATCTGGAGCGTAAATCCCGTTGAGACGGCTGTGAGGCTCTCGCGGTTGTGATTATTTTGTTGTGATGTCATCCAGCAGAACTCTGGAAGCATGTTCTCTTCTCAAGACCTGGAGCTCAGAGGCTGGTCATGCGAGGTCTCTGCAGACATCAATCCTGCCTTCCTGCAGGAGAGCTTTTGTACGCCCTTGTGCATGATTGCATCTGAATCGTAGCCTGATGCGTCACCTGTCACCAATGTAAAAAAATTTATTTGAGTAAATGCTGAGTATTTGCTGCCACTGCGATATTCAGTGTATTTTTTTACTGTTAAATTACTGTTCCCAAAATGCCTGTAGGTCTGTCAGAATTACAAGCATAACTGTGAGGGGGAAAAACCCCCAAGAATAACAGGCGATAACCCAGCATATGAAATGGAAGCAGTGTGCAGTAACCCAGCGTTTGAAATGCAAACAGTCTGCAGTAACTCAGCGTATGAAATGCAAGCAGTCTGCAGTAACCCAGCGTATGAAATGCAAAGTGTGCAGTAACTCAGTGTATGAAATGCATGCAATGTGCAGTAACCCAGTGTATGAAATGCAAAGTGTGCAGTAACCCAGCGTATGAAATGCAAAGTGTGCAATAACCCAGCGTATGAAATACAAGCAGTGTGCAGTAACCCAGCGTATGAAATGCAAAGTGTGCAGTAACCCAGCGTATGAAATGCATGCAGTGTGCAGTAACCCAGCGTATGAAATACAAGCAGTGTGCAGTAACCCAGCATATGAAATGCAAACAGGTGTGTTTCAGGTCCAATGGGCGGGGCTGGTGGAGGGGATATTTTGGGTGTTTCACAGAATGTCACATTAATGTCTGGAGGAACAGCGACAGCGATGTGAGTTAAAGGGGCGGTGTTGGTCTGTCTCGTTGCCATGGTGAGTCAGGGCCTGTGACAGCTCTGCCCCCACCCTACCCTCACAACCCTCCCCCCCTCCCCGGTGCCCCTATTTGCTGCGGTGGTGATCCTTCACCATCATGGGACAGGAAACAAAAAGTACAACAAAAAGAAGGGAAAAAAAAAAAAAAACCCTGAAAGGGAAGTAATCTGTCAAGCTAAGCATGTGCTGCGTTGATAAGATTATTTTCTGTTTTTTTTTTTTTTTTTGTTTTTTTTGGTTTGGGAGGCTGGAAATTTCAGAGCTTACATTCAGGTTTTTTTTCCTGTTAGTATGCTGGTCCTGCCTTTTTATGCTAAACTCTACACAACATGTTTAATCAGAAGAATCCTCATCACGCCACCCAGCCAACCTGTCGGGACGGTCATGTTTATTCTGCCTCCCCCGCAGTGCTGCACGTCGCACGTCATAGAAAACAATCTACCCTGATTTTACAGCCCGACTGAACGCATACATTTGGGTACGTTTCATAGGGCTGGTTAATTGGCCTGGGACACACATGTAACAAGGGGCTGCTTCATGTGATAGTTTGTCCTTCTCAGGCTTTTCAGTAATGTGAAGGGGAGGCCCCCTCTGCGTGAAGGAAGTCCTTGATGTACCACAGAATATTGTACCCTAGAGTAATGTACCCTAGAACAATATTCTTACATTTATGAATGTTTTGTTGTTGGCTTGTATGTGATTGGTTACTGGAAAGTACCTAATTAGAGGGGGGAAACGATAAACGGTTATTTGAGAGAAATTTGAAGGTGTTTCTGTGTGCAGATAGATGGACATCTCAATGCTGTTCAGCTGACACTACGGTGGTGGTGTCTGCTGCTGTGTATAGAATTTATCCTACAAGTGTGTGTGTGTGTGTGTGTGTGTGTGTGTGTGTGTGTGTCCATGCAGTTGTTCCTCTTTCTTTCCTTGAAGAGCATTGTTCCATTCGTATGCAGAAATGCACTCCTATCCGAGTTCCGCTCTGAAATGTGTTTTCCTGCTCACGTCCTAGCCCTCAGAAACCCAGAAACTCCAGCCAGTGTAAATGGGAGTCGACTGCGATCAAATATTGAATATCCTCAAATGTTTTTGCCTGTCAGCAAATATTGGCGGAGAGCAGAACTAACAGGAGATTTTTGGCGTGGTTGCGATTGCGTTTCCCGTATTTATTTTTGAAACGCGGCCTGGAAATGAGTCGTGCCCGTGTGACAACCTCTGTGAACTGGGTCCCGTGTCTGGCTGTGACTGGAAATGTGGGTCACATGATCCTGTGTCACATGACCTTGTGTGTGTGTGTGTCGCTTTACAGTTGGACCTGGGCGGCCTGAATGTTCTCACAACGTTACCGGAATGTCTTGTCTGTGTTGTAACGTTGCTGCTGCGTTGTAGGGACAGTGTGAGGACGTTCTGTGTTCGCTGGGTGGCTTCCTGTGCCAGGGCAGGGCGCTGCCCGAGTGCGCGTCTGGTGCCCACAGCTTTGATGGCACCAGGCCTTAGCCTCTGATTCTCCTGGTCTCCTGCAGCCTGAGCCGGGTTTTCCCTGGGGGGTTAAAAATGGACAAACCGGAGGCTTGTGTGGAGAAGCGCTCTCTCCGTGATTTATCCAGGTGCTCAACCTTCATCAGAACAAGGGGGGGGGGGGATAGGTGGGTGTTTATGTCAAGATAAATCTGGCACTTTTATATGGGGTGGAATTTTCTTCATGTGAATGTGTGGAATAGTTTGCCCAAGTCATGGAGGAGTAGCAGGGAGACCCGTGTTACCCAAGACCAGGCTTCATACTTTGGACGGTCAGCAACATATTGAGCCTGGATATGCTCACTGTCCTGGATGTGCCTCGTGGCCTGTTCTTCTCTTCAGAAACTGGTTTCATTGTGTTTGTGCTGTCCATGTAGATGTCACAAGGCGAGGAGTGTAAAACGTGCTCGTCTGCATTACATCAGGCCTCAGGCTCTCTTATCTCTGACCTGGGGGTTTCCCAGGCGTAGGTGAGTATGTTCTTTGGCCTGGGGGGGTTGCCAGGCGTAGGTGAGTATGTTCTTTGGCCTGGGGGGGTTGCCAGGTGTAGGTGAGTTTGTTCTTTGGCCTGGGGGGTTCCCAGGCGTGGGTGAGAAGGGGTTTGTCAGCAGCTCTTTTGCTGATTTAGGCTGTGTTAATCATACTTGTTCGTTTGGTGTGGGACATCTTAGAAACGGACCATCCGTCATTGGCTGAAGTCCTCGAGGGAAGAATTAGTCTCACTGCTCCGATGGTTCATAAGAGTGTTATAACCTCCTAAAGACCCCAATGCATTGAAGGTTCTGAAGGGTGTTATAACCTCCTGAAGAGCCCAATGCATTAAAGGTTCTGAAGGGTGTTATAACCTCCTGAAGAGCCCAATGCATTGAAGGTTCATAAGAGTGTTATAACCTCCTGAAGAGCCCAATGCATTGAAGGTTCTGAAGGGTGTTATAACCTCCTGAAGAGCCCAATGCATTGAAGGTTCATAAGAGTGTTATAACCTCCTGAAGAGCCCAATGCATTGAAGGTTCATAAGAGTGTTATAACCTCCTGAAGAGCCCAATGCATTGAAGGTTCATAAGAGTGTTATAACCTCCTGAAGAGCCCAATGCATTGAAGGTTCATAAGAGTGTTATAACCTCCTGAAGAGCCCAATGCATTGAAGGTTCATAAGAGTGTTATAACCTCCTGAAGAGCCCAATGCATTGAAGGTTCATAAGAGTGTTATAACCTCCTGAAGACCCCAATGCATTGAAGGTTCTGAAGGGTGTTATAACCTCCTGAAGAGCCCAATGCATTGAAGGTTCATAAGAGTGTTATAACCTCCTGAAGAGCCCAATGCATTGAAGGTTCATAAGAGTGTTATAACCTCCTGAAGAGCCCAGGAGGATGGCGCTTGTGAGTCGGCGTGTAACGGCAGGCGTTGGGCGGAGGAGGCTCACCGCGTGTGTAACTGACCCTGGATCAGTTTCCCTTTGGGCCCAGTTATGAGTTATGAATTATGGATCCCTCCTCCCTCGCGGAGAGACCTTGTGACATGGCGCTTTAAGAGACGCAGAATGGAATCTCAGGCGGGCGAACGTTCTGCAGATGGGCGGTAACTTTACTTCAGCGCGTGGCTGTTAACCTTCGGGCCTGCAGGTCGTCTCCAGGACCGTCTGGTGAAGCTCGGCTGCAGCTCCTGACCTGTGGCTCAGCCACCGCCGTCCCCAGGGTTTAAAAAAAGACGTGGAAGTGGAGGTCTGCAGCAGCCAGGATGGGATTAATCCGTGATGGTGTTCTAACAGGCATCACTCTCTCGCTTTTTCTTTCTCTCCTTTTCTCTCTTATGCTCTCATTCCCTTTCTCTCTCTCTCTCTCTCTCCCTCCTTCTCTCTCTTATGCTCTCATTCCCTTTCTCTCTCTCTCTCTCTCATGCTCTCATTCCCTTTCTCTCTCTCTCTCTCTCTCTCTCTCTCTCTCTCTCTGCGCGTCCTTCATCATGCATCTGCCCATCCGGAGTTCTCATGGGTAGAGTTTTTACAAGGCAGTATTTCTCGAGGACATGGGGGCACGGGGGCCGGGGGGGGGGGTCTGTGGTGGGGGGTTGGCGGTTCTGTAGGTTACGACCATGGTCATTTGAGTCCGGCTTGTATTTTAGTGCTTGAGCAGAGGAATTAAGAGCGCCAAGCAGAGCCAGCATAAACCACTCGTTTAGGGCCACAGACATCCCCGGGCCTCAGAATTCAAATTAAAAGTTTTTTGTTGTAGGACATCTTAATTTGTACCGTGTTGTTATTCATGTGTCTGCAGCGATCGGCTTGCCAGTTTGTGTCAGGGCCACGAGCGGTTCATCACCAAATCTTCTTCAGCGCCAACAAAATGCCAGAGCTGACCCTGGCACCGCGACAGGCAGTACAAAACCAAAAAAAAAAACACACACACAAAATGGCTGTCTAATGGAAGCCAGACGTCCTGAGGTACAGCGTGTGCGGATACAGGCTGTCATGTCAGGCGGCTGTAACTGCAGGGCCGTGTTTCTGGGATACACGCTCTTCTGTAGTGAGCGAGAGTCCTGCATCTCTCCTTCATACGGCCTACAGGACTGTGGGAGCCCCCCGGGGGCTGATTGAGAACAATACAGGCTTATGAATTTATTAATTACCGGCAAGCTTGTTTTAATTATTAGGTTTTTTTCCCGCAATGATTTTTTACCCTGACTTTGGGGGATGGGGGGCGGGGGGGGGGGGGGGGTCTGTGTGTATGATGGTTGATTGGTTGCCCTGGGGGCAGTGAGGTATTAATCCCACACTGGCCTGCCAGATGATTGGCCGCTGTGCGATCTGCAGTGTGAGGGTGGAGCTCGCATTGTTTCTCCTGATAACAGCAGCTGGCTTTGCGTGGATGCAGCAGATGTTTCTCCTGATTCCTTTTGAAGACTGGGTTGGCGGGCGGTCAGAGACCTGGTGTTTGTGCCGATCTCCATCTTGGCTCCGAGTTCTGGCTGGGTGTTCTCTCTCTGTCTTTTTCCATTTCTCAGGTTTTCACCCCTTTTTCTTTCTCTCTTTGTTTTTCCTCTTCTCTACTTCTTGTCTCCTGTTCTCTCCCTTCTCTCTCTTGCATTGGCAGCTCAGGGTATCCCAGATGAAGGAAGCTTTCCCTCCAGAGAGCACGTTAAGTAACCTGCGTCCATAGTCGTCTTCCAGAACATCTGTAACCCGCGGTGTGGATTTCCACAGGCCTGGTCAGATCCAGCATTGGCTGGGTTGTGCTGATGAGATACACCCCATAATCAAATTCTGGTTCCCATGGCGACAGCTGCAGCTCACCTGCATTAAATATCTTGCAGCTCAGCAGTGCCTGTGCTGAAAGGAAATGCCAAAGAGCAAGGCTATGACCGGAATTATGGAGCTTCTTGTAGCGGGTTAATTACGTTTATTTATGTATTTCTTGCTTTGGGTGTTGTTGGGTGGTGCATTTCCTTCATCACTGGTGATGTGCCCTTTGACCCCAAATGGAATCCTGACGGTGGCGGGTGATGCCATCAGCGGGCAGTCCTGTGGGTGGGTGCCTAGCTGACTGTAGTGTCCCACTGGGAGGGAGGGTTTCGGTCACCAGGGTAACTCTTACCTCATCGACCTCCCGATTGGCCAATCAGACTCCGGCAGCCTGGCTGTGGCGGCTGAGCCTTCTACCGCGGTGACTGTGCCGCTCGGCCGGGGTTCTGCAGAGGAGAACGAGGCGGTGGCAGTTGGCTTTGGGCAGTGCAGTGAGACTGTAGTGTACTTCTACTAAGAGCAGAAATGAACCGCACAAACTTAAACTCCTTAATGTAATGTTTCGACGTCATAGTCTTCATCGCGGTGTGTTCATGTCCTTCAACCAGTACAATCACCGGCACCTTGTATACTTTCATCTGGCTTCCTTTTTTGTATGTCCTTTTGCTACCAACAATTCAAAGACACTCTCTGTGCTTAAGAGTGTTGCCTGCTTTGAAAAACTTGAATTACCTGCAATGATATCTCAACCGCAAGTGGCTGATTTTTGTCACTATATTGAAGTAGAACTGCGGTAAAACTGCTAAATGTTTCCCACCACAAGGTTTTCTTTTCTTTTTTTCTAAAAAACTTCTTTTTGCCGCTGTGGTCCCTGGGGCTGCGTATCACGGCCTGCGTTCGTGACTGTGGGACACCTGCCCCGATATTTCCGTTGTAACCACGTTGTTTCGTGGCAGTTATGAGTAATGAACGCACCGGCATAACTGTGGTAGAATGAGTCCGTTTGAGCGTGTGGTTCAGATACTCTCAGATGACTCTGCGTTTCCTAATTATGAATAAATACGATAGTGCTGGTTATTCAAACTAAGGACTTCTCACGGTATTTAAAGAAAAAGAAAAAACTGACAGAACATTTATTAGTTTAACTTTTATTACTAAAACTAGCAAAAATTTATGTTTATAAATCATTGTTTCACGAATACTTCATTACCCGTCATCAGCACAGAATATCTCTGTGTATATAGCCCAAACATCATAAAAAAAAGTAGATAAAAATCTTGATGAACCTCACAGTGTAGAAGAATAAAATGATGATGTTTTTGTAGAGGTCGTGGTTGCTCAGTTTAGGGGAAACTGAAGCATGTGGGTTTGGGAGCCGGTGGGTTAATGTGAAGATTAAGATGAGATTCTCAACCCCGCCCCCCCCCCCCCCCCCCACCCACCCCCACAAACCTCAGGCCCCCCAGCCTGTCTCTTCTGCCCCCCCCCCCCCCCCCCCTCCCCCATCCCTCCACATCCCCCCGCCCAAACCATAACCTCTCAGTGATCCCTGTTTTCTGGGACCCGTTTCAGGATTTTGGAAAGAGGATCGGGACGCCTCCTGCTCTCGTCTCTAAGGGTCGGGTGGAGCCGCAGCGATTATGTCATTCTCTGGTGGGGGGGAGGGGGGGAACAAAAGAAAAATAATAAAATAAATTTTAAAAACCTTAGCAGAGCTCTACTACAAGACAATTAAACTTGCAGAATGCCAGCAGTCACTGACTTTTAAGAGCGTAGCTGTTTCTGGTTTATTTATTTATTTTTTTTCTTCTCTCTATTATTTAATTCTTGGTTGCAGAAATCAAGCTGCATTTAATTTCGTTTCCAAAACTGAAGATTGACAAAAACGACCGGTGACAGGTTTTGGCTGTCTGCATTATCTCGTGCTTCTGGTAGCA